>NC_133648.1:266278695-266878695 GCF_009905375.1 Apium graveolens
TTGGACATGTTTACAATATCGGGACAAAGAAGGAGAGGAGAGTAGTTACTGATGTTGCACAAGACATCTGTAAACTTTTTTCCATGGATCCTGAAACCAACATCAAGTATGTGGAGAACAGGCCATTCAATGATCAGAGGTATTTCCTAGACGACCAGAAGTTGAAAAACTTGGGCTGGGCTGAGCGCACTACATGGGAAGAAGGGCTGAAAAAGACCATGGATTGGTATACTAGTAACCCTGATTGGTGGGGAGATGTATCTGGAGCGTTGCTTCCTCATCCAAGAATGCTGATGATGCCTGGTGGAAACGAGAAACACTTTGATGGATCTGAATCTTCTAGTTTTGTAAATAAATCTGCTGCATCACAGGCATCTTCTACAAACCCCAAAGGCATCATCCCTCAGAAAGCAGCCATTAAGTTTTTGATCTATGGTAGGACTGGTTGGATTGGTGGTCTGCTTGGAAAATTATGTGATGAACAAGGAATCCAGTATGAATATGGAAGGGGCGTCTAGAAAGTCGATCACAGCTATTGTCTGATCTCCAGATAGTTAAGCCCACACATGTTTTTAATGCTGCTGGTCTGACCGGTAGACCCAATGTTGATTGTGTGAATCACACAAAACTGAAACAATTCGTACGAATGTACTGGCACACTGAATTTAGCAGATATATGCAGGGAGCAAGGGATTCTGATGATTAATTTTGCTACTGGATGCATATTCGAGTACGATGCTGCACATCCAGAAGGTTCTGGCATTGGATTCAAAGAAGAGGACACGCCCAATTTTCATGGATCATTTTATTCGAAGACGAAAGCCATGGTAAGTTTGCTAGATTATTATGCAATTTTGTTTGTATACATGATGTAAAATATAGACTAATGTGCTCAACGTCATAAACAGGTCGAAGAACTATTGAAAGAATACAATGTCTGCACACTCAGAGTTCGTATGCCCATATCATCTGACCTCAGCAACCCACGCAACTTCATCACAAAGATTAGTCGTTACAATAAAGTAGTCAATATTCCTAACAGTATGACAGTCTTGGATGAGCTACTACCTATCTCGATCGAGATGGCTAAGCGGAACCTTAGAGGCATATGGAACTTTACCAATCCTGGAGTTGTAAGCCATAACGAAATTCTGGAGATGTACAAAAAATACATTGACCCGTCTTTTAAATGGGCAAACTTCACGCTGGAAGAGCAAGCCAAGGTGATTGTGGCAGCTCGAAGCAATAATGAGATGGATGGATCCAAGTTGAAGGCAGAGTTCCCTGAGTTGTTATCAATCAAAGAATCATTACTCAAGTATGTTTTGAACCCAACAAAAAGCCTAGTTGCTTGGGCACTCTAGGATAGTAAACTTCAGGGTACGTTTACAATCTCGATTACCTTACTATAATTTATTCATAGGTTGAGGTCATTATCAGTGTCCATTATAAATTTTCTGAGGATTTGGATTTTCAATTTATTTTTGTTTAAATATTTTTTTTACAATCATATCAGTCCCTCTCCAGAAGCTTAATAGGTTTCCGTCAGGTAATAGTTTATGCTTTCTTCTGGCTTGTAATACTTCTGTAACATCTGGTTCAGTTAGTTGAGTTATTTGCCAGTTATTAGTATTGGTTAATTTACAACACCCATTTTGCCCTCTTCTTTTAAACTCTATTTTTATTCATATGAAAAATGACTTTCAAACACTAAAATATTTTTATGTACCTGTAAATTCTGTATTGTAAAGACAATTTTCGTTTTAGAAGTAGATATGTTAATACATTTAAATTACTAGTTGTCCAGTTTTTCACAAGAAAGTGGAAGCTCTTATGATCAGGCTTTTATTAGATATTCATCTGGAAATGTACAACAATTCAGGCCGTGACTTTTATTGAATTCCCAAAAACATATAAAAAACTAATACTTCCTCGGGTTTTATAGGGCATTTTTTTTTGTCAAGAATGACTTATTCGTATAATAGCCTTGAAATGTATTACCAAGAGGAGAAGAAAGTTTTTTTCATTCAAGAAAGTTAATCTTCTACGGCGGCTCCTGGCACTTAGTTAATAAGACTTTAATGTCCGAAAGATAACACTTAATCCAGTTCACTAGATAGCTCACCTAAAAATCACAAGAAAATTACGGGGTCATTAGTTCAAAAAACTTTATCAAAACTTCAAATGTGAGTTGATTTTAAAATTTTAAATATTTTGATAATATAATAATTCATAAAAAAACTTTATCAAATCTTCAAATAATGTGAGTTGGTTTCACAGGGCGTTTTAAAGAAACTTGTTAGGTCTAAAATATAGGACTTTTCACAGTAAATAGGAGCATGATTAAATATGCTCTTATCGGTAGTATTTGACAAAACAATTAAAAATAGCTCCATTCTCCGAACTATCATTAAATCATTAATCAATAAATTAATATAAGATCCTACTCAAGTAAAAAACTAATTTATAATAGAAACTAAAAACTACCAAGTCCAGCAGTCCACTTCCCCTCTTGCGGGCTGCTAACCACAGCAGCAAACGTTAGCGAACCAACAACGAACGTTGCCTCTTCTCCCAAGTCCCGTGCATTCAAATACAGGGTTCATATTTTTGTAGTCATTTCAAACATTAATTGTTATCAAAAAATATCATTTACCAAATTTCAAAACACTATTTATTAAAATATAAAACTAGAAAGAAAATCATAAATTTTGGGATCAATAAAATATCTTAAAAATAAAATCACAATTTTGAAAGCATTAATTATACAAATATTTTGTTTGGATAAAAAAATATTTATAGTTACCAATTCATCTCAAAACTACAATAATTAGAATAACATCAAATTTTAAAAAAAAATTATCATTCAAAAATTTTGGTAAACACTGTAAAATATAAATCATCAATCTCAATTTAAAGTTCTCTAACTTACCCACTTATATTCTCCAAAACACTAATATTAAATAATCAAATCACTAAAAAAATAATACAATAAATTTTCGTAATTAAATTTTTTTTATTAATATTTAAATTCTAAGCTTCAAAATCACTGAATCTTTTTATACATAGTACTAGTTAAAATTAATGAAAATCGGCCAATTAAGTAGTACGAATTACTCAGGCATTTTAAATAACTTGGTAAACATATGAAGCCTCAATATTTATTTTACAAGTGTCTTTAAAAAATTAAGTATAAAATAAATGCCTTAACATATCACTGAAATTGATTTAGAAATGATCAAATTAGATAATTTAAATGAAAAAATTGTATGCGATATCATTATTATAATTTATTAAAATCACCTTATAATCACATTAAATAGTAAAAAATTATGGAATTAATTAATAAAAAATTATTTTTATAATATTTTATATGGTTTAGCTTCTTCCGAAAAATCACTAATAATATTAAGAAATTCACTAATTTGTAATATTGAAATCACTAAAAAGAATAGCCATATATATGTGTGTCTATGCATTACACCACCACCACGTTCCTGCATCACCAACATCTACCTGTGATTTTTTTCCCACATTTACCTATAACAGCTATCATCTCTAATAAAAACTCACCACCTCCATTTCTTAATTTTGTTTTTAGGTATCAAAATTAGAAAAATGAAATCAAACAGTTCTTCACCAACACTTTTAATTCACACAACCACCATTGTGAAATCGCAGCATCTCTATATTAAACGTGTTTGGGGTCAATTCATATCAATTAGTGACGAAATTAATGTATTTACTACTAGAGGATGATATATACATACAAGCTTGTATATATATGCAAGCATAGTTTTGTCAATGGATGGGGTTAGAGGAGGAGATGGGCGGGAGAGAGAGGTGATGACTCCGATAACAAATTGATCGAAAAAGGTTGACGGAAATATCAGATTTTGGGTTTGGCAGAGACGATTATGAATGAGACGCGAAAAATGAGTGAACTAGATAGTTTCTAGTTTCTATTTTAATATTGGTTTCTATTTGATCATTTTCCAATCAATATATATAGATACTCAAATAGAATCAACCTTATTCTAAAAAACTAGAAATCAATGACAACCATTAATTTTATAGCTTTGAATTGAATCTCCACCACACAAGTTTTATCCAACCTTTTATCTCTTTTCCCTCCAATTCCAACTGTAAATTCGCTCTTGTACATCTATACTACGTAAGTACTTTTATATTTGTTTTTAATTTAATATTTTTTATTAATCGATAAACTTTTTTTGAAATCCGACTTCACTATATTTTCTCAATCTCCAAACGATCAATTTGCATACCATACTTGCTATATTCCGACTATAAATCACTATTTATACTTAACATAATCACTAAATCAGAATTACTATAATTTCATAACTTTCTTAACTTTAGTGATTCTCGTAAGCATAATTAGTGATTTATCGACTTTCTCATGTACCACACTTTTCTCTAGGTATCCCATCTCTCTCCCCCATCATACACCATTAATCTCCTACTATACGTTTTACCTTTTACACGCAAACTACCGGTTTAGTGAATAATATATGTAATATAGTAAATTTTTAATCTTTTTCACTGTCCTCTTCTTCTACTTGTTCATTTTGGTTTCTTGTTTGGTTCTTTCTCTTAAAATTGATCTTGACTTTCTTGTATTTTAGTTTCTTCAAAATTCCATTTTCTCCTTATCATTCTTTTGAATAGTGTATTTTGTCTGTTTACAAAATTTAATAACTCATGATCTAGAAATTACTATCTAAAATTTAAATTGGAACTTAATTTAATAGTTGTTAATTTTTTAGGGTTCACCAATTTCTTAAATAGGTTTTAAAAATATTTAGCTCTTTCCAATAATAAGAAATTAGTTGATAACATTCCATCTATTTAGGGTTTAGGGTGTAGGGTTGCCTAAACCCTAATTTAGTCTAGGGTTTAGAAACTAAATGCCCTAAACCCTAGAAACTAAAGGCCCTAAACCCTGGAGGCCCTAAACCCTCGAAATCAGATCATGTAAACAATGATTTCCATGTACAATATAGTGATTACTATGTGTAATTTGGTGATTATTATGCACAGTTTAGTGATTGTCGTCATACGATTTAGTGATTGAAGAGTATATCAGTATGAATACCATACTCACAGCAACGCTTTGTCTCCCCCCCTTTTAATTTTTTAATCTGCTCTCAGACCTTTTCATGTATTATTTATTTATTTATTATTTGAGTTTAATAAAATCATAGCCCAGATAAGTGGACCAGCCCCAATAAAGTTCAATATATCTCTCTGTTCCTTTTATATTATTAGTTAAATTAGCTAAATTTAGTGATTCTTGTAAGTATAATTAGTGATTTATCACCGGAATATAGCACATATGGTATTTATACTGATCGTTAAACACAATCATTATAACACCACCACCTATCTCACCGTCATCACCATGACTGTAACAGCCATAATATCAAACAGGACTTTAACTATTAATACAATAATTACCATATGTAGAGAGGTGGAAAAAGAAAAAGCTCATAAAAAAAGTTCAGAAAATATGAAAGGAGGAATATATGTGGTAAATAAAAAGTAACGAACATGTATGTATAATGGTAGTAACGAGGGGGTGATGGTGGTGGTAGAGGTGACGATGGTGGTAGGGTGGAATAATGAGTTAAGTTTGAAGTGAGGGATTTTGGGGGAAAAGTCGGAGGGTCAGGTACAAGAAATTAAAAGTAAGGTGGGTGGATAGTACTAAATGGAGGTGGGATGGACCTTAGTTTCTAGTTTTTATTTTAAGGCAGTTTCTTTTTGAACAACCCCCTATATATATCAATATACAGGAGAAGATGAATGCTTTAGATGACGCCTGGTAAATCGTCTAATTTATCTTCCTACTTTTCTTAATTTTTTTGAGTTAATAAATATCAAAAATTATAATTACCTTATATTTTTCTGTATATGTTATCGTCGTCCGTAATTTTCTCCTAAAGTTTCTACAACATTTTCCATTAAGATTTTTGAAATTATCTTACCCTCGTAATATTCTGCTAAAACTTTTATTTTCTCTTTAAATCAACTTACCATCTTGATATTCTCCTAAATTTCCCTTTTAATAAAATTTCTCATCGTTCTCCTAAAATCAACTTATTATGTTATATTTTTCTAAAAAAATTATTTTAATTTTAGCCTATGTAATATTAAAAGACGTATATTTTTAAATACTTATCATCATTCGTAATATTCTCTTTAAATTTCTACAACATCTTCCATTAAATTTTTTGAAATTAACTTGTCATCCTAATATTCTCTAAAAAGTTGTAATTTCTTTTAAATCAACTTACCATCTTCATATTTTTCTAACTTGTTCAACAAAAAATTTGGTTGTTATTGATGATTTAGAGGACCCTAAAGAATTTAAATCACCGGTAGGATCATCTGAAGGAGAATTTTTATTATAGTAAGGGATGAAAAGACATTGTGTGACGTCCCTCAAATCCGGGGATCTGGATTTGACGTTACCAAACGAAAAACCTTTTTAAAACACTTTTGAAAACCTGTATTTTTTTGAAAAGATAATAAAAATTAAAAAATTTAAAAGAAAACAGTTTAACCCCCTAAAAACAAGATCGCATACAGGTTACAATATTGAAATTAGAATCAACCACCATTATTATTAATCAAATAACATCTTTTACAACATCAGATTAACTTCGATAAGAAGAATCACCGTTAATCCATTTACAACTCTGATTTTACAACTAAATTATAACTAAAACTCTAACTATCATCAACATTGAACATTTCTCTGCATATCTTTTTGACCATTGGATACTCAACAACTCATACTCTTCGCCTAATATTAGTCTTAATATTCCTCTCCGAAATTCTTTCCTGTAGAGTTAGTAACATAAATAGGGGTGACCTCATAAAACTCAGTAAGCATATATCGCACGATTCCACTGAGTTTTATTCACAATACTTAATAACAAAATCAATATTTTGATCAGAGTCATCAAAATATTTCTCAGATGAAAAATGAGTATGAGTATTCAAACACGTTCACATGTTCACAAGTTCTACTAGTGGGGATCCCGGCCAACTAAACAATTGGTTTAGCTTTACTTCCTTAAAAAAGCATCACAATTCACAGAAGAAGTGTAAGAATACTCATTTCTCATCAGAAAATCATCAATAAAATATTCACCAAAACATCATAAATTATCAACAGTAAAGGGTACAGTATATACTTACCGTGCACAATATTTTAATTTAAATCTCGAGTCCAACAACTTTATTTCCAAATTTAGTAAGCTATGTTTCCTCAGTTTGATCTTCACTTGGCTTGCAAAATCATTCGATTTATTTCTGAACGTCTTCGATATTGCACGTCTCGATCAATTCCACAAGATAGTTGAATAACATTTCAATCGCTAGACGTACCATTCGGCTTTCCTCTATCTCCACCTAGAGCACACAACCAACATCGTCGTCTCCTTATCTCTCCCTATTTGCCTTCTTTACACATCATCATTGTCATTCACTATCATACCAACCAACAACAACCGTCCCTGCAATCTCACCGATCCACCATCTCCCTTTTCTTGTCTCTCCGCTGCCTTACTCCCTCCAGTGACAACAATCATTAACGCCGCCGACTTTCACCCCACCACTGCCCATTGAACAACCAACATCCAACTCCGTAATCATCTCATATTACTGTGTTACGCCATCGTTGGGCTCGTCACTTCCAGCCTAAACATGACCATCCACAACTGCTTCCATACTCCACTCAGATCACGCCACAATCAACTCCAAATAATACCACCAACCTCCATCAACACAATCAACAATAGCACACACAACAATTAATATACTCACACACTTAAACATAAACACACACACAAACTCTTCACCTTTAATCAATATTATCTCTCCCCCCTCTCTCCTTAAATTTGCAGTGATATGGTTGATAAAACTTGATTCTACTTGTCATGAGCTTCCAATTCGACTACTTGCACGCCAAAATTGGATTTCGATAATGCCTTCGAATCCTTATTTGATTATGAAGAACACTATGAATATACTTATATTCTCTGGGTAATTATATGATTTTTCTGTTTGTTTATGTTTTTCTCTATAAAACAAAGTATTGTGAGGGCCATTTATAATTATGGAAAGATAAGATAGGATTGCACGTACTACGAAAAGATAAGATAGGATTAAACGTACTACGAAAAGATAAGATAGGATTGCACATACTACGAAAAGATAAGATAGGATTGCACGTACTACGAAAAGATAAGATAGGATTTTAATCAAAATATCTCGTATATCAAAAATATCTGGTTTATCGGTTTACCGAAACAAATATAATATCGTAAAATTTGTATTGGGACCGTATAGGTAAAACCGTACTTCGGATTGAAAAATCAAAACACTAAAAATGATCGGAATTACCAAATTAGTCTAGAAATATTTTTCAAAAATATTTCGGTTTGTAGTTTCCCCACGCCGTTGAAG
This sequence comes from Apium graveolens, assembly GCF_009905375.1. NCBI lineage: Eukaryota > Viridiplantae > Streptophyta > Magnoliopsida > Apiales > Apiaceae > Apium > Apium graveolens. The sequence continues at coordinate 266,287,192 of NC_133648.1, forward strand.
TTGCGGGTTTCCGAATAATCACAAATAATTAATAATTAATTAGAAAAATTATCAAATAATTCTTCAAATCATTTATAAAATCATATAACAATCAATAATTCACTTGTAAAATATCGAAAAAATATTTGACTCATTCCGAGAATATTAATAATCAAAATTCACCATTGTGGCAGGTATAAATCGTAATTACGGAGAATCATTCAACAATAACTTTACATAACATATTCACATATACTTACATAATATTCATAAATTATCCCAACTAATCATACGATCGAAACCACATGTACCACTTAATCACATAACACTTAAACTCAAATAGCCAATAAATCCATATTTTAGAAACAATATATGAACTTTAGTTTAGAAAGAAATTTACACACCCGAAATTCAAATATATAATTTTAAAAACTGTAATATATAAGTGATGATGTCAAAGATTACTGAAGATAACAATATCATTAGTGTTCCTGATAAAAGTGTGAAGCAAAACTAAATGGACATCTGATCTAAGGAGAATAATGAACTGTTACTTTTCATAATCTGTTAAGCTTGGGGTTAGTCTTGTTAACAGGCATGAATGTGTGTTAAACAATCTTCTCACCAATTGGAGGAGATTGTTGTGCAAGACATGCCTGTATCTCAATAAGACAAAGTCATATTGACAACCCTAAGTAAGTTGTATTGTTATCTCTGTTTATATTTGTACTTGTAACACTTAAAGTCTGTAAAAATGTAAAGGAGCAGACTTGAGTCTTTTTCCTGAAACAGTATCAAGCCTAAGGATTCTATCTGGAAGAAGATCAAGATGATCATGCCTCAGAAGAATTTTGAAGAAGCTTGGAGTTGAATAAATCTGTTTGGATAAAAATAACCAAGTCAAGATCTCTACAAGTCACAGATTTAGTGTTATAGAGAAGTCATTCGAGAACTCTAAATGACTTATCGAGAAGTCAGGAAAGCTATTAGAGAACTCAGAGAGATATCGACAAGTCAAGAAGACATGAAGGTTTGAGATATCGACAAATCATTTCTTCACTAGAGAACTCAGAGTTATCAACAAGTCTACATTCATTAGAGAACTCTAAGTTATTGATAAGTCAAAGTCCACTAGAGAACTCAAAGATATTGATAAGTCAAAATTCACTAGAGAACTCTAAGTTATCGACAAGACAAAGTGAAGACATGATGCTGAGAGATCTCGACAAGCTAAAGTTTCATTCGAGAACTCAGAGACCTCTATAAGTCAAATTCACTAGAGCATTAGAGATCTCGATAAGTCATTATACTTATCGAGATGTCAAGATCTCTATATGCCTAATGGGAGATCTCGAGTGAAATTCTCAAAGTACAAAATCACAGACCAGTTCAATATTCAAGATTAACAATCAACAAACAATCCAAACAGCTGGATTGACAAGTCTACAAAAAGCAGCTTGAAGAATGTGCAAGATCTATGGTGAAGATTAACTGACAGAGGAAGATTAAAATTATCACAAGATGCTAAAGATATGCTAAGCCAGAAATGGAAGATCTACTTTTCTATAAATAGAAATGACAAGTGACAATTTAGAAAAGCTAATAGCATGTCTTATTGTACACTGTGTAAACCAGCAGTTAACTGGATTATAAAGTTAACACTGGTCGTTCAGTCAGTTGTAACAATTTAGATCAAATTTCTTGTAACACTCTCAAGGAGAAGCTAAGCTATTTATCAACAAAGAGCCTAGAAATTTTATAGCAAAACATTCTTAATTTTAATATAAAATTAAGCGAGTTTTGAAGATTTGTGTTCTTTATTTTCTATAAGCTTAATTTCTGCATGAACACATTTTACTACAAAAATTAATTTACTTTATTCAACCATAAACATTCAAGAAAAGCCCAAAACAGTAAAACACATTCACCCCCTATGTGTTATTCATTTCCTAACAAGTGGTATCAGAGCAAAATCTGAAAGTAAACAGATTCAAGATCTTGGAAGAATGAATACACAAAAAATCAGTAGCATCAAAATTCCTACCTTTGACAAAGCTAACTACACTCTTTGGAAAAAAAATGATGTTATTTATCAGGATGGCCAATCCACTCTACATTCCGATCCTCAAGAATGGGCCCTTCACTCCTATGGTTAGAGTTGAGGAATCTACAGATGGAGATATGGTTATTCCAGCTCATTATGCTCCCAAGGACCCTGCAGAATACTCTGAGCCTAAGAAAGAGAAAGTCTCCCTGGATAGTAGCTTGCAGTTAATCTTAATTGAGTCACTTGACAATGTAATGTATAATAACATTATCAACTGTGACACTGCAAAACAGATATGGGAAAAGTTAGAGATATTGTGTGAGGGAACTGAAGAAGTTAGGTCAAACCAAAGAAGAATACTGATTTCACAGTATGAGGGTTTTATGGCAAAGCCAAAGGAAAGTATAACATATGTGTTTGAAAGGTTTAACAAGCTGATAAATGATTTGCAGCTTCATGACAAATATTATGAAGCTGAAGAAGTGAACCTGAAGTTCTTGCTTACTCTCCCTGATCATTTGGAACAGAAAATCTCAGCAATTAGGGAAGGGAGAGACTTGAGTAGAATAACACTGGAAGTTCTGTATGGATTCTTAAAACATATGAACTTGAAATGATTCAGATAAAACCATTGAGATCTGGCCAATGACATGTTGTAGATGGCTCAAGTGCTTTAATTGTCAATGAAAGCCAAACATCTACTGATGAGCCAAGATCTCAAATTCCAGTTGCCTCAACAAATGTGCAAAGAACAAATGATTCACAGGAAAAAGTCATTCTGGAATTGGAAAAAGATGAGTTCTACACTCTTGAAGAACTGGATGAGCTAGATCAGTTAATGGCTTATTTGGCTAGAAAATTCTCAAACATTAGAGTAAAGAAGTCAAGATTTTTCAAGAGCAAAGGACAGTCTTTCAACAAAGACAGCAGCTGGAAAGAAAAAGGGAAGTACAGTTCAGATAGCAAGAATGGCTACAAAACTGGATCTGTTGACAGATCTAAGATAAGGTGCTTCAATTGTGATGAACTAGGCCACTTTGCTACAGAATGCTGGAAACCCAATAATGCAAAGAAGGATAAATCTTATCTTGAACTTGAAGCAAAGTATGAAGCTCTTCTAAAGAAATAACAAAGCAAAGCTCATATTGCAGAGGGTAAAAGTTGGGATGACTCTGAAAATGATGAAGATGAAGAATTTGGAAATTATGCACTCATGGCCTTGGAGCAAGGAGAATCATCCTCATCTAAATCACATGTACCAACTCTTACCACCATTGATTTAAATGTGAATCAATATAAGGAAACTGTTGAAAAGATGAGCACATAAATGTTTCACATCCACACAAGCATGGTTGCTACTAATGAAGAAGTTAGCAGATTAACAAAGATAAATGAGAAGCTTGAAATTGAGAAGCAAGAAACTGAATTGTTGTTGGTGGAGCTTGAAGCTTTAAAACAAGAAAATGCATATCTAAAGAACAAGCTCAAGTGTGCAAGTGAAATTGAGGCAGTGCTAAGGGAGAAGCTGGAAAAGAATGAAGTGCAGCTGAAATCTTTCAGAAATGCATCTGAACTGGTTGGACAGTACCATGAGAAAAACAAGCCATGTGCAAACATTGCTATTGGCCTTGACTATGATGCTTTGAATGATAAAAAGAAGACTGTAGGTGACAAAAGGAAAGCAAAGAAAACTGAAAATGCTCCAACCTTTTTGAAGGAGGTTAATGCACCTATATTCAAAGTATGTGAAGTCAACTTTAGTGAAGAGGAATTGATAATCAAGCAAGAAATTGCTAATGAGGATGAAGAGGAGAAAACTGCAGAATCAACTCAGTCTTCCAATACTGAAGAGAAGCCCATGGACAAACAAAGTCCCAAGATTCCTGTCAAAGAAACCAAAAGTGAAGATGCAAGAAAGAAAAAGAAAAATAGAAATGGGAAAATAGGGATAAACAAAAGCGCAACAATTTTGCTTATGTTGCAGATGCTCCAAGAAAGAAGTGTGAAAAATATGGCTCTGTGAATCACCTAACTCACCTTTATAAAAAGGCAGTTAGTAAGCCAACTGAGGGAGCCTGCAAATACAATGAAGCAAATGCAAATGATCCCCATTCATTCTGTGACAAGTTTGACTGCATTCCATGCAACTTGAAAGTAATGAAGAGTTTCCACAAACTGAGATTAGACCTTAAAAAACAAGAATTGAGTCTGCATCAGATGGAAAACATGCACAACAGTCATTGAACTCTATTTTTTCTAAAACAACTCATTCTACTTCTGATAAATCAGTTAACAAGAAGAAAGTACCCAACAATGCTTGGGTTGCTAAACACACTTAAAACTCATTATTTGCAGGACAAAGTGAAGAAAGTCATTTGAATCATAGACAGTGGATGTTCCAGGTATATGACAGGTGATAAAGCCCTGCTATCACAATTTGAGGAGAAGGCTGGCCCTTTGGTGACCTTTGGAGACAACAACAAAGGATTCACAATGGGATATGGCAAGATTATTTCTGAAAATATTGTCATTGATGATGTAGCACTGGTAGCCGGTCTTGAAGTGAATCTTCTCAGTGTTAGCCAATTTGCAGATAAAGGCTTTGAAGTTTTATTCAATAAAGAAGAATGCACTTTTATCAGCAAGAAAACTGGTAAAGTTGCTCTGAAAGGAACAAGGAAAGGCAACAAATAAGGATGGTGTGTGTTGCTTCTACACCAAGGCATCAGAAGAACAAAGCAAGCTCTGGCATAAAAAGCCGTCTCACTTGAATTTCAAGGCAATTAACACCTTGGTCAAAAAGGAGTTGGTAAGAGACATGCCTAAACTGGAGTTTGCTCAAGTTGAAGTTTGTGAAGCTTGTCAGAAAGGAAAAATGAAAAGATCAAATCACAAGTCAAAAACTGTGAATTTTATAAGTACTCATTTGTAACTAATTCATATGGACTTGTTCGGGCCAGTAAATGTCTTATCAATTTCAAGGAACAAATATGCACTTGTGATGGTGGATGATTTCTCAAGATACACTTAGGTAGAGTTTATGCACTCTAAAGATGAAACTCCACATATCATAATTGAGCACATCAAGAAGATAGAAAAACAGGCTGAAGATTACAATTGTGTGAAAAGACTGAGAAGTGACAATGGAACAAAATTCAAAAATGCATCATTGAGTGAATTCTGCAAAGAAAAAGGCATTGTTCAAGAATTCTCATCTGCTAGAACACCTCAACAAAATGGAGTAGTTAAGAGAAAGAACAGAACATTAGTTGAAGCTGCTAGGACAATGCTGCAAGATGCCAAGTTGCCAACAAGTTTCTGGGAAGAAGCTGTTAACACTGCATGTTACACTCAGAACATATATCTCATTAACAAGGCACATGACAAATCACCTTACTCAATCATGTCTAAAAGAAAGCCTACTGTAAAGCATCTTCATGTGTTTGGAAGCAAGTGTTACATTTTGAAAGACAACTCTGAATATGTGGGAAAATTTGACTCAAAGGTTTTTAAAGCAATTTTTCTGGGATATTCACTGGAAAGAACAGCCTACAAAGTTTATGTGATTGATCAAAAGAAGATTATGGAGAGCACATATATGACTTTTGATAATGACAAGTGTCCAGGCTTGGAATGCCTTGATGATAATGAAGCTGAAGCCCTTGCATTTGCCTCAACATTGATAGTGATTCTGACGGGGAAGATGAAGTTGATGCACAACAGATATTAAATGAAGAGACTACTCAACAGGAAAATCATGAAAATGGAAGCTCATCTCAAACACCTGAATTTGATAGCACAAACTCAGGGGGAGAAAGAGATGAAGGATCTAGCAGTCATACCAACAATGAAGAAAATGATGAAGGCACAATCAACAAACTCATACAAGGAAGTAGGATAGAAGTCATACTAGAGAAGCAATTATTGGTGATCCTACTGCTGGTGTGAGGACTAGAAGTGCAACTGCTAATGAGTGCCTACATGTATGTTTTCTGTCTCAAGTAGAGCCTAAGAAAATTGATGAAGCTCTACTGGATCCTGACTGGATATCTGCCATACAGGAAGAGTAGAATCAGTTTAAAAGAAGCAAAGTCTGGAAGGTAGTTCCTACACCAAATAATAGAAGCATTATTGGAACAAAATGGGTGTTCAGGAATAAAATGGATGAAAATGGTATAGTTACCAGAAACAAAGCAAGGTTTGTTGCAAAAGGCTACTCACAAGAAGAAGGAATTGATTATGATGAAACTTTTTCTCCAGTTGCAAGACTTGAAATAATAAGAATCTTTCTAGCATTTGCTGCACATTTAAATTTTTAAAGTGTATAAAATGGATGTCAAGAGTGCCTTTCTGAATGGTGAGCTAGAAGAAGAAGTTTATGTGCAACAGCCACCTGGCTTTGAAGATCCAGAATTTCTAAATTTTGTGTACAAGTTACTCAAGGCTCTATATGGACTAAAACAGGCACCTAGAGCTTGGTATGACACACTGTCATATTTCCTACTGATGCATGGTTTTACTAGAGGTACCATAGACAAGACTCTCTTATATAAGAAACATGGTGAAGATATGATCCTAGTTTAGATTTATGTGGATGATATCATCTTTGGTTCTACTAATGAAAAGCTTTGCCAAAGATTCTCCAAGCTTATGCAAAGTGAATATGAAATGAGTATAATGGGGGAACTGAGTTACTTCCTTGGACTTCAAGCCAGTCAAAGAAGTGATGGTACCTTCATCAGCCAAACTAAGTATATCAAGGATCTATTGAAAAAGTTTGGTATGGTTGATTATTCACCTGCATCTACACCTATGTCTACTGAAACAAAGTTGGATGAAGATAAAAAGGGCAAAAATGTAGATATCTCATGCTATATAGGGATGATTTGATCATTGCTTTATTTAACAGCAAGTAGACCAGACATCATGTTTGCAACATGTCTATATGCAAGATTTCAAGCCAATACAAAAGAATCACATTTGATGGCTGTAAAGAGGATTTTCAGATATTTGAAGGGGACTCCAAACTTGGGATTATGGTATCCTAAGGGAACTGGTTTTGGAGCTGTTGGTTACACATATGCAGATTTTGCTGGATGCAGGGTTGACATGAATAGTACTAGTGGAAGCTATCAATTTCTTGGACAAAGACTTGTATCCTGGTACATCAAGAAACAACAGTCTGTATCAACTTTTATAGCTGAGGCTAAATACATAGCTTCAGGAAGTTGTTGTGCTCAAGTGCTTTGGATTAGAAATCAGCTAATGGATTATGGCCTAATGTTACATTAAATTCCTATTATGTGTGACAATACTAGTGCTATATCTATAGTAGCTAATCCAGTTAATCATTCTAGGATAAAACACATTGATGTAAGGTACCATTTTATTAGAGAACATGCTACAAATGGTACCATTGAGCTCATTTTTGTTCCAACTAAAAAATAATTAGCTGACATTTTTATAAAACCTTTGGATGAAGCAACTTTCACTAAACTTGTAGGTGAAATTGAAATGCTTAATTCTTCATCCTAAGGCAAAAACTCAGCTAATGTTTTGCAGCAGATTAATCTCCAGTAAATGAAAATTAATTTGATTTAATTGGAAATTAACTGAAATATGAGTTATGAATATTTCAGAAATCTCTGCATATTTATTTTTCAAATTCAAATTCAACTTGGAATTTTTCAAATTCTAAGTAAACTGCTCAGTTGTTAATTTACATTCTTAATATGTAAAATTAACACAAGGCAGAATTACAAAAATCAAAAGTATATAGAGAACTGAGTTCTCGATAGATTCTAATTTACTTCTCGACAAGTCATTTTAGGACATCTCGAGTGAGTTCTCGACAAGTCAATTTACTGACTTCTCGATAGGCTTAAAAATGACTTATCGATAAGTCCTTGTAGAGTTCTCTAGTAGCATTAATTCACAGAGTTCTCTACAAGTACAATTTTTGACTTATCAATAACTCAGAACTTATATAATTTAATAAATTATTTTGGTAAAATACTTTTAGAAAAGTTATTCTAATTTTAATTTGAATTTATTCAAATAAAAGTTGGAATTAATTCAGTCCATTTTTGGACAAACTGGGTATTTATTTGACATATCGATAAGTAAATTTTTAGTTCTCTATAAGAGTATTTTAAAATGACTTCTCGATATGTATTTCAATTCTTAAAAATGACTTCTCGATAAGTAAACTCCAAACGTCTATTCTTGAGTTCTCGACAAGTCATCTGCTTTTACTATAAATACCCAGACTTCTCGATACATATTTTAACTTGGAATTTTTCAAAATATTAAGTAAACTGTATATTTATTAATTCATATCCTAAATATATGAAGTTAATAAATAACTGATCAAAAGAAGTAAAAAGTATGAAAAACTGGAATAATTTAGTTTATAAATTATGTTCAGCAAAATGCTTTTGACATAAATCTGTTCTAATGTTATATTTAGGGGTGTACACGGTTTGGCCAACCCGACCAATCCAAACCGAACCGACCCTATTTTGGCCGAACCAAACGATTTTTTTCAACCCGATATATAATTGGGTTGAAAAAATGTCAACCCGATTTAATTGGGTTGGATATGGTTTTCGATAATTTTAAACCAACCCAACCCGATTAAAATATATATGTACATGGTAATAAGTTAATCCAAAATTATGTTTAGGCCATTTACATAGATCCATATATCTCTAACTCTAAATGTAACTTATAACCTCCGTGTTCATAGTTCATTTCGTAATAACAATAGATGTTTGATTAGTGTTATATTTTTTGCATTTATGATTCATTCCAATATTTAAAGCGTAAGCAATATTATTAGTACTTTTGATGTCAAAAATTAGATGCTTAAGACTGTTAGGAATATGTGTATTAGTTTGATGATAAGTTAAACAAAACACTTAAGTAGAAATCTGGTGTTTGTAGCCTCAACGGATAAGACCATTCTGGCTATCCGTTGATGGAGTAGCTTTACTTAGAAATAAGTTTAGTATTGCAGCACATTTCAATTTCTGTATTCAAGTTATAATTCTTAGATGTTGTGGGAAATTATAAGTCATGTTGACTACTAGTGGATATGCAAATAGGATGGCTAACTGTAAATATTTCATGCCTTGTAATTTTGTATAAGTGAAGTGGTATCAACTGATAAGTTAAAGGTCTTCAACGAATAAGAAACAAAGCTTCAACGGATGTCTCTAAAGCTTCAACGGATAACATCCATCAACGGATGAGTGCATCAACGGATAAAGCTTCAATTGCTAATGCATCAACGGATAAAGCCATCAACGGATGCTAAGTTCAATAGCAGTTAACAGTGACAATTCATAAGCTGACAGAGGCACATGGGTTGACAGAGACAATTGGAATGTGGCAGCCTCTTGGAGGAATCAAGAAAATGTAGCATTTCCATTCTGGTGCAAATAAGGAAGTATTCAAAGATTCACAGATTATCCTAGATTGCATTGGATAGAGAAATGAAGAAGAAACATGTGAAGAATCTTCTCAATTATATTTTATATTTTTTTCTTCACTTGTAAACTTGGTGATATATAAACCAAGTTGCAGCTAGTAATTAGAGTGTGAATTTTCCAGAGCTGTTTAGAAAAACATTGAGAGAAAATCATCTAGTTTGTATTAGGACGCAGCTGTGATCAATTCTTTGAATCACAGATTTTCTGAAATAACACATCTCTGGTGGAACAACAAATCCACCAGAAAAGTTTTAAGTCTTTTGTGTTCTTTACATTTGTGTTTGAATATATATCTGTCTGCATTAGCTCAAAATAATTCATACACACTTGTTCATCAAAACACATAGCCTTTGAAACTGCTCAAAACTTGAAAAAGTTTTGAGATTTACATTCAACCCCCCTTCTGTAAATCTCATTGTTAGTTCCTTGGGAATAACAATTGGTATCAGAGCGAGCTCTTAACTTACAAAGAGTTTAAAGATCTATTCTACTAACATCATGAGTAAGAAGGATATTGGTGTAAAGATTCCAATCCTGGAAAGAGATAATTATCATCACTGGAAAGTGAAGATGCATCTACATCTTCTCTCTCAAGATGAAAGCTACATCAACTGCATTGAAAATGGTCCTCACATCCCTTACAAGGTGGCCACAGCTGCAACTGCCACAGTTGCTATTGGACAGTCTATTCCCAAGCCAAAAGCATAATGGACTGATGAAGATATTGAAGAGGTTCACAAGGACAAGAAAGCCATGAACATTCTGTTCAATGGTTTAGATCAAGATATGTTTGATAATGTCATTAACAGCCAAACTGCTAAGAAAATTTGGGATACTGTGCAACTTATCTGTGAAGGTACTGAACAAGTTAGAGAAAACAAATTGCAGCTTCTCATTCAACAGTATGAATACTTTCACTTTGAAGAAGGAGAATCACGGAATGATACCTTCAATAGATTTCAGAAACTGTTGAATGGATTGAAGCTATATGGCAGAGTGTACCAAGTCAAGGACTCCAACTTAAAATTTCTGAGGTCTCTACCAAAGGAATGGAAGCCTATGACTGTTTTACTAAGGAATTCTCAAGATTATAAGGACTTCACACTTGAAAGATTATATGGAATTTTGAAGACCTATGAACTTGAGATGGAGCAAGATGAGCTGTTGGAAAAGGGAAAGAGAAGGTGGATCAGTTGCACTTGTAGCTAACAATGAGAAGACTGAAGCCAGGAATGAAGAAAAGACAATGCCAAGTCTCAAAATTGGCACAAGCAAATCAGAATCAAGTAAGGGAAAGGAGCAAGTAGCTGAGGTTGAAGATAATTCCAGTCAAGATGACTCTGATGATGTTGATGAACATCTGGCCTTTCTGTCCAGGAGGTTTGCAAAGATGAAATTCAGGAAAAATGCTAAATTCACTAAGTCAAACAAGAACATGGTGGACAAATATAAGTTCAAATGTTATAACTGTGGCATAAGTGGACACTTTGCAAATGAGTGCAGAAAGCCAACCTCTGATAAGAAGAAATTTGAGCAAGTTGATTACAAAAAGAAATATTTCGATTTGCTCAAACAAAAGGAAAGAGCTTTTCTGACTCAAGATGAATGGGCAACAGATGGAGCCAATGAAGATGATGATATGGAATATGTCAACCTAGCCCTGATGGCTAATTCTGATGAAAATAAAACTAGTTCATCAAGCAACCAGGTAATTACTACTGACCTCTCTCAGCTTTCTAAGATTGAATGCAATGAAGCCATAAATGATATGTCCAATGAATTATATCATTTGCGTGTTTCCCTTAAATCACTAGCTAAAGAAAACACAAGAATCAAAGAGAATAATTTGTTTTTAAGTGATAGGAATGCTGTGTTAGAGGGTAAGGTAATTGAGCTTGAAAAGATTAAAATCAAATGTTTAACTATTGAAAGTGAACTAGAAGAATCTGTTAAGAAAGTAGAAATTCTTTCTAGACAACTAGAACGTGAGCAAGAGGTAATCAAGGCCTGGAAAATATCTAGGGATGTTAGTGCTCAGATTGTCAAGGTTCAGGGAATTGAATCACTCTGTGAGAATGCCTGGAAGAAAAACAAAAAGGAAGTAGAATTAATTGATAGATTATCAACGGATGTGGAATCAACGAATGATGAAAGTTATCCATTGAAGGAAGAAAAGGAGCATCCGTTGAAGGCTCATCAATTAAAACAGGCAAGTGATTCTAAAAAGAACAATTTGAAAAATCTTAATAAAAAGTTTGGTTCAACATCCAAGAACTTTATCAAAGAAGAAGCTAGCACATCCAAAGATGCCAGTAAGGTGAATATATGACACATGACTTTAGATCAGTTGAAAAATAGGCTTAAGATGGTTGAGGATAAAAAGGAAACTAAAAGAAAATCAAATAGAAATGGGAAGGTAGGGATTAACAAACACAACAACTACACACCTGATAAATATGCTCCTAGAAAAAGTTGTGTGCATTGCAAAAGTGTTAATCATCTATCTGCTAACTGCAAGTCAGTTAAGAATGCTCCCATGCCTTTAACTTCTTCCATGCCTAACATGTCTATGTCACCTCTGTATGCTATGCCTATTGTGTCTCAACAGAATCCTCATGCACATTTTGCAAACATGCCATATGTTAATAATCCTTATTTTGCTGCATTCAGTATGCCTCAAATGCCATACAACATGCCTATGTGGAATAATATGTTTGCACAATCTATGCCTTATCATATTCAATCAAATGTGCTAAATGATTCTGTAACTAACCCTACACTTCAACCAACTACATCTGAGACCAAGGTTGACCCAAAGTTACCTAAGTCAAAAGATGCAGGAGGTATGAAGTCTAGGAAAAAGACTAATAAGGCTGGACCCAAGGAATCTTGGGTACCAAAATCAACTTGATTGATTTTGTTGTGTGCAGGGAAAATGAAGGAATCTATGGTACTTGGACAGTGGTTGTTCAAGGCACATGACAGGAGATTTCACCTTGCTCACAGAGTTCAAGGAGAGAGCTGGCCCTAACATAACCTTTGGAGATGACAGCAAAGGGTTCACTATGAGATATGGCTTGATTTCAAAAAAAAATGTCATCATTGATGAAGTTGCATTAGTTGATGGTCTCAAACACAATCTATTGAGTATCAGTCAACTATGTGATAGAGGGAATACTGTTTCCTTCAATTCTGAAGCCTATGTTGTCACAAGTAAGAAGGACAACAAAGTGGTTCTAACTGGAGTTAGAAAAGGAAATGTGTACTTGGCTGACTTCAACTCTACAGATGCAGAATCAATTACTTGTCTTCTCAGCAAAGCAAGTCCAGATGAAAGTTGGCTATGGCATAAGAAGCTGTCTCATTTGAATTTCAAGACAATGAATGATCTAGTCAAAAAGGACTTAGTTAGAGGAATGCCTCTAGTGGAATTCTCAAGGGATGGACTGTGTGATGCTTGTCAGAAAGGAAAGCAAAAGAGAGCATCATTCAGCAAGAAGCTTGAATTAACAATTGATGAACCATTACAACTGCTACACATGGATCTTTTTGGACAAGTCAATGTATTGTCAATTTCAAGGAAAAGATATTGCCTAGTGATTGTAGATGATTTCTAAAAGTTTCCATGGACCTACTTTCTTGGATCAAATGATGAAGCTAGTGAAATCATCATCAATCATATCAAGCAAGTCAACAATCATCCAGATTTCAAAGTAAGGAATATCAGGAGTGACAATGGAACTGAGTTCATGAATTCTATCATGATGTTGTTCTGTGAAGAAAATGGGATCATGCATGAGTTCTCAGCTCCAAGGACTCCACAAAAAAATGGTGTGGTGGAAAGAAAGAACAGATCACTAATTGAAGCTGCAAGAACAATGCTTGAAGAGTCAAAACTCCCAACATACTTTTGGGCTGAGGCTGTTAACTGTGCATGTTACACTCATAATATTTCTCTAATCAATCAGGCAAAAGGCATGACTCCCTATCAATTGTTCAAAAAAAGAAAACCAACTTTAAACTTTCTTCATGTCTTTGGTTGCAAATTCTACATTCCAAGGAATCAACCTGATCACAAAGGGAAGTTTGATGCAAAGGCTGATGAAGGAATATTTGTTGGTTATTCTGCTGGAAAATCATATAGGGTCTACAATCTAAGAACCAACATTGTCATGGAATCTGTGCATGTTGTGTTTGATGATAAAAAGATTGATGGACTAACAGATGAGGGACATCATGAAGGACTCAAATTTGATAACATTGAGATATATTGTGATGATAGTGAAGATGAGAATGATGGAGAAGGCACCTCGAAAAGAATTCAAAATCTGCCTTTGGATAATGCACAAAGTGCTGCATCAGTTGAAAGTCATAATTCAGCATCCGTTGAAAGAAGTAATGCAGCATCCGTTGAAAGACAAAGTGTATCATCTGTTGAAGTACATAATGAAGCATCCGTTGATCATAGTCTGTCAACGGATAATCAATTCACTTCATCAGTTGATAGAACTCCCAGTTCCTTTCAAAGGATCAATAACTCAGGGGGAGTTTCAGCCAATCAACACTCTATCTCACATCATGACAATACTGAGGCAACCTCATCTAGAGCTAATCTACCACATCAAAGGAAATGGACCAAGAATCACCCTTTTGAATTGATCATTGGTGATGCAACATCTAAAGTGCAAACTAGAAGGGCTACTCAAGATGAATGTCTATATAGTAGTTTTCTATCACAGGAGGAACCTAAGAGAGTGGAAGAAGCTCTATTGGATCCAGATTGGATTTTAGCAATGCAAGAGGAGCTAAACCAATTTGAGAGGAACAAGGTATGGAAGCTGGTACCCAAGCCAAAGAACAAGAGCTCTATTGATACAAAATGGGTATTCAGAAACAAGATGGATGAAAATGGCATTGTCATAAGGAATAAATCCAGATTGGTTGCCAAGGGCTATTCTCAACAAGAGGGAATAAATTTTGATGAGACATTTGCTCCAGTTGCAAGACTTGAAGCCATCAGAATCTTTCTAGCCTATGCAGCCCATGCCAATTTCAAAGTCTATCAAATGGATGTCAAGAGTGTATTTCTGAATGGAGAATTGGAGGAAGAAGTTTATGTAAGCCAACCTCCAGGATTTGAAGATCCAAATTTTCCAGATTATGTGTATTATCTATTGAAAGCACTCTATGGACTAAAGCAAGCACCTAGAGCTTGGTATGAGACTTTGTCAAAATTTCTTCTAGAGAATCACTTCACAAGAGGTACTGTTGACAAAACTCTTTTCTTTAGAAATGTTAATGGCTCTACAATACTTGTTCAAATCTATGTAGATTATATTATATTTGGCTCTACAGATGATAAGCTTTGTAAAAATTTTGCTAAGTTAATGCAAAGTAAATATGAAATGAGCATGATGAAATAGCTAACTTATTTTCTTGGTTTACAAGTTAAACAAGTTAGTGGTGGAATTTTCATTAGTCAAACTAAATATATTTATGATCTTTTAAAGAAGTTTGACTTAATGGATTGTTCATCTGCAAAAACTCTCATGGCCACTGCCACCAAGCTTGAATTAAATAAGGCTGAAAAGTCTGTGAATATTACAAGCTATAGAGGCATGGTTGGCTCACTTCTATATTTAATTGCTAGTAGACCTGATATAATGTTTTTTACATGTCTCTGTGCTAGATTTCAAGTTGACCCTAAAGAATCTCACTTAGTGGCTATTAAAAGAATTTTCAGATATCTCAAAGGGACTCCAAATCTAGGAATTTGGTATCCTAGAGAGTCTGGTTTTGATCTAATTGGCTACTCAGATGCAGATTATACAGGTTGTAAAATAGACAGGAAAAGTACAACTGGCACTTGTCAATTTCTAGGGAATAAGCTTGTGTCATGGTTCAGCAAGAAGCAAAATTCTGTTTCTACATCAACAGCTGAAGCAGAGTACATTGCTGCTGGTAGTTGCTGTGCACAGATACTTTGGATGAGGAATTAACTATTTGACTATGGGATAACTGTTGACAGAATTCCAATATTCTGTGATAACACAAGTGCCATTGCCATTACTGAAAATCCAGTACAACACTCAAGAACCAAGCACATTGACATCAAGTACCACTTCATAAGGGAACATGTGATGAATGGTACAGTGGAACTTCATTTTGTTCCAAGTGAAAAGCAGATAGCAGACATATTTACCAAGCCACTTGATGAATCAACATTCACAAGAATAGTAAGTGAGCTAGGTATGCTTAATTATTCATAAATTCATGTCTTTATTATACTCTGCTTTGAAGCCTGAAATGAATTTGCTGCAAGAACAAAATTGGCTTTAAGTAAAGTTTATTCTATCAATGGATATTCCCTATCCGTTGAAAGCCAAAATTGTTCTATAAACGGATGTCCATTATCCGTTGAAAGATAAATACATTTCTGGTAATTTTATCCTTCAACGGATAAAACTGTGTTAATCTTCAACGAATAACTATTTACCTTATCCGTTGAAGTGTCACATCAGTTGTTTTAAGTAAGTCACAACCGTTGATTCTTTTACTTAACCGTTGATACATATATATATATACACAGTTGTATATATTTGTATTAAAGGCAGTTTTAGAATTCATACAGTTTTCTTTATTCTCAAACGGCTGTAATTTACTTAAATGTATTATTTAATCATTCTCCTTACGTTTTAATTCGAGAAAGTATAAAAGCCTCTTGAAATCTAATTTTCACTTTACGCTTTCTTGCAATCTTTCAAAAGCTTTTACTCTCTTTCTCTCCCAAAACTTTCAACTTTTCTCTGCAACCTCTACTCACTACAATGGCACCAGTAGTAAAGATAATGTCTAAGTCTGGATTTGTCTATGAGAAGAACAATTTCGTAGCTTTGGTGGAAAAGAATGAAGCCCACTCAGATTATCACAAGATGATGGACTTCATCAAAAACTGCAAACTAAGCTATGTAATGCTAGATGCCCCAACTATTTACTGTGAGGTAATTGAGGAGATTTGGACAACTGCAGAGTTCAATCCCACAGATATGACCATCACTTTCTCTCTCAAAGGTAAAGATTACTGTATTAATTGTGATGATATACAGTCTTGTTTTAAATTACCTGAGAATAATGCCATGACACCACACACTGATAATGATGTATCTGGTATGTTAGATTCCATAGGCTATTCTTTTGATTCTGCTAGTTTAGGGAGCATTAGAAGAAAAGGCGTTAGGAAAGAATGGAGTTTTCTTGGTGATGCCGTTATCAAGGTTTTCTCTGGGAAAATTAGTAATTTTGATGCCATAACTTCATCTCTTGTTAATATGCTCTATATGCTAGTTTCTGATAGGTACTTTAATTTTAGCAACTATGTCATGCTAGAATTAGGTTCCAGGTTAGGTAACAAAGCTAATAGACCTCATAACATCTACTATGCTAGATTCTTTATGTTATTGGCTAACCATGTTGCTGAAGGTTTGGTCATAAACAATGAGAGTAATAAACTCAAGTGCTGGGCACAAGAGAAAAGGGTCCTTGCAGACCTTTTGAGAATTAACCTCAACAGTCAGGTGCAATTGGTATATTTGCCAATAATGAATGCACCTCAGGTAAGTGAGGTAAATACTTCTTCAACTCCTACTACTTCCAACCCCATTATTTCTTTGCCTTCAAGTGTGGCCATGTAATCTGTGCCTTTATCCCTACAGATTCCTACCAAAGCCACCAAACCTAAAATTTCAAGAACAAAGTCAAAGAAAGCCACCTCTGTTGTTTCTCAAAAGACAACAGTTGTAACAACTACCATCAACCCTGAGGGGAGTGAACAGGGTGTGAGTAGTGAGGGGAGGGGTGAACATCAAGAAACCCCCCAGGATAAGGTAGGAGAGGTGAGTGGTACCTCAGCTAGCCAAGCCACAGTTTCTCAAAAGACTGTGGTGGTTGAAAAGGATTCAAACTCATCCCTAGTTGCATCCTCTCAAAAGGGTGCAGCTATTGAAAATAGTCCCCAACCAGGGACACAGAACAAAAGAGGGAGGGACACTGAAACCACACACTCACTGTAAAAGCCTTTACAAGAAGAAAGAAGGTTAAAACCTTAATTTCCACACAGGGTGCACACACTGCACAGATACACCTACCTGTATCTATGCCTTCTCAAATTCAGCTTGATGTGACTCCAACAAATGTGGAGTCACAGCCCCATTCTCTCAAAATTGACACATATCAATCACCAAATTCTCCATCACCATCTCTGGATGTGGACATGATATTCACATCAATTCCTGATTCTCCCTCTTTACAACTCAGGGAGGAGCCCCACTCAAATACTGGTGATCATCATCTTTTAGATGATTTGTTGGATCATCAGCCAATTCTTTCAGACTTGGTTGAAGAATCTGTGTCTCCTAAATTAAAATCAATCCACACAGATTCAACAATCATGTCCCTTTCAATTTCTACTTCTTTTCCTTCATCAACGGATATTACTCATCCGTTGACAAGTGGTTGTTCTTCGACGGATAAGCTTAACAACAGTTACTGTATCCGTTGATACCATCAGTTCCTACTTCAACGGATACTCCCTATCCGTTAATAGTCTCTACACAAATAACTGAATCAATTCCAAGTGTAGAAGACATGGTTACTGTACAATCACTTCTAGGATTGAGGGAAGGGAGTGAAAATTTGAGTGAGAGGCTGGGTTGCTCCTAGGCAAAAGGAGAGCTTGAGAGTTTAAATATGCATGCTATTTCTTCCAGCATGGCAAAAGAAAGTGAGAGGAGTGCCACCTTAGTAGGTGAGGGTGAGGGTGTGAGGTGTGTGAGCCAGAGGGAGCCCCTGATGCAAGAATATAGAGAAATTGAGAGAAAAGCAGGTACAGAAGGTATAAGGGTAGATCCAGCCATTTCTAGTGAGTCAATGATTGTGGATGATGCTGAAAAGGAAAGACAATTTCAGCAACATTACAAAGCTGTAATTGATAACATTTCCTTGGATGCTAACACTTTTACTCATTCCGTGTCAGCCTATCAACTGTTGGCTGCTCAGGGCAATGTGGAGGCAGAACAGACTTTGAACCTAGTACATACTTCAGATTCTCTATAAAGGGATAAAGCTGCTGTTAATAGGATGCCTTCTTAAGCTGGTGAGCCATCTGAAGAATTTGGAGTAAATTCTAATGATGATGACTATGTCTCATTTGATGGAAGCATGAACTTAGGGGGAGATGCAGGCCCTAGTTCAGTTCCAAATCTACCTGACTGGGCCTTGACTAAGGAATCTATACCAGGACAGTTCAATGTCTCCTTGGTCAAACAAGTTATGGCTATTCAAAAGGCCCTTCAGGAAACTTCAGATGCTGGTACCAAGGCTATTCTTCAAGCCCACCTAGATTCTCTACATCTCATGAAGCTACAGCAACTAAGACAGAATCTGAGTGTGGATGAACTCAAGAAGGATATAGCTGACTTGAAGTCCTACAATTCTGAGAAGCTGGATTTAGTCATGCCCTATGGTACCATGCAGGACTTGTTACTGAGATTGAGAAGAGAATCAGATGCTGAAAAGAGGCTGGCCAAGTTGAAAGACAGAGTTCAAGTCATTGAAAACTCTGTGGTCACCATTCTTCAGAATCAATAGTCTCAAACAAGTCTACTCATGCAGCTGGCAAAAGCACAAGGCTTGACCCCTCTTCTTGATGATAACAAAAAGGGGGAGAATAAAAGGGAAAGGGAAGGAGAGCCATCTACCAACATTCAAATATCCAAAGTACTAGTTTCTGCCATCACCACTTCTCCAACACTTCAGATCAAAGGAAAGCTTGATGGAATTGATCTAATCCAGCTAGCAGCAGCTGAGATGCTAGTAAAAGAGCAAAGGAGGAGAATTGATGAAAGGATGCAACAAGTGTTTGGCTCTACAACAACAAAATCCTTATCTGTGAAGCATAGCACAAAGGTTGAGCCAATCACTATGGAATACAAGCCAGTAAGGAGGAATAAGGTTGGAGAAACTTCCTTCAAGAACTTCAAGCATGTGGTACTCAAGCCCAACACTAGACTTAACAAGGACTCTACAAAGAATCCCCTTAACTTTGCTCAATTGAAAGAAGTGGACTTTCCTCTTCCAAAGCCTGATGAAGACAAAGTTCTGGGTGGCAGCATCATAAAGCACAAAGAGACCAATGATGTAGTGGAAATAATGAATATGGCTATCATTTATAGAGAGGGAAAGAGTATCTGTGTGATGCAGCGACATCCAAATTCTCAAAAGCCAAGAGGGAAGAGACCAAAAGACTGAAGGAAGAAGCTAAAAAGCTGAAGGCTGACAAAAGAGCACAAGCAAAGCTTGAAAAATAGCTAGAGTCAAGTCAAACTGAAGAAAGGGAGAAGATTGAAGACAAGAGTGAAGAAAACAAGATTGAAAGCAAAAATGTGGATATGGGGAATGTGGTAGGTGAGAGTGTAGAGGAAAGAAAGGAATGGAAGAAAGGGAACAGAAAGAAGGCCAATGCAAAAAGGAAGAGTGGAGATGACACTGAAGAAACCCAATCTAAATCTAAACCACCACCTTCTATTCCTGAACCCATTGTGCCTGATCCCTATTTAAATATCCATGGTGAAACAATCATTCCTAAGGAGGAACCCATTGATTGGGACACCATCAAATTGCCCACCTTCTTAAATACATCTCCACCACCAAAGAAACAGAAAAGAAAAACCAAATCAACACCTCCCCTAACCTCAAGAAAATTCACTCAGAAACCCAAACCTAAGCCACAAGCCTCAAAGGATGATTATGTTCACATTTGTGACATAAAGGAACAGACAGACATTGAACTCTACCTGGATGAGCTGGAGGAAGTAAGGGGAATAGATGCCTACAGACAGCTACCGGAAAGATTAGTGTTCAAGTACAAAGGAAATGGGGAAAGGACTTGGCCCCTTTACAGAATTCTGGATGAAGGCTATTATACCTTGGTTAGAGTCTACTCAGCTATCAAAAGGGATTATGGCTTTACCAGGATTGCCAAAACTGAGATTCTCAACAAGATTGCCAGCATAAGGAAAACTTGGTGGGAGCCCAATTCCTTGCCTAGAACATTACTCATCCCTGAGCATGGAATTACAATTCACAAATCACCTCATTGGCTGATGGAGTTCAAAGACAATAAAGGAGTCAGAAGATTCTTCATACTTGAAGACCAGCTTAAAATTGCCAGTAATGAAACTCCCAAGGACATGCAATCTAAGTTGGACATCAGTGAAGAAGATGAAGCTGAATTCTATAGACAACTTCAACTCCAAGTAGAGGAAACTGACAAGAGGCTAGGGAAGAAAACAAGGGATCAAAGGAAAAGAAAGTAATCTACTCAGCCTAAAGGAGCATCCTTGGAAACAATGTAATCCTTCAATTATATCTCAGTACATACACTTTTGCAGCACTTTTGAATTTCTACTTGATTTCAATTCATATATTTGTTAAGTGTTTTGTTATCATCAAGTTAAACCCAAATTTATGCCTACAATTCTAGTAGACATAAATAGGGGGAGATTGTTAGGAATATGTGTATTAGTTTGATGATAAGTTAAACAAAACACTTAAGTAGAAATCTGGTGTTTGTAGCCTCAACGGATAAGACCATTCTGGCTATCCGTTGATAGAGTAGCTTTACTTAGAAATAAGTTTAGTATTGCAGCACATTTCAGTTTCTGTATTCAAGTTATAATTCTTAGATGTTGTGGGAAATTATAAGTCATGTTGACTACTAGTGGATATGCAAATAGGAGGGCTAACTGTAAATATTTCATGCCTTGTAATTTTGTATAAGTGAAGTAGTATCAACTGATAAGTTAAAGGTCTTCAACGGATAAGAAACAAAGCTTCAACGGATGTCTCTAAAGCTTCAACGGATAACATCCATCAACGGATGAGTGCATCAACGGATAAAGCTTCAACTGCTAATGAATCAACGGATAAAGCCATCAACGGATGAAAGCTTTAATGGATGCTAAGTTCAATAGCAGTTGATAGTGACAATTCATAAGCTGACAGAGGCACATGGGTTGACAGAGATAATTAGAATGTGGCAGCCTCTTGGAGGAATCAAGAAAATACAGCATTTCCATTCTGGTGCAAACAAGGAAGTATTCAAAGATTCACAGATTATCCTAGATTGCATTGGATAGAGAAATGAAGAAGAAACATGTGAATAATCTTTTTAATTGTATTTTATATTTTTGTCTTCACTTGTAAACTTGGTGATATATAAACCAAGTTGCAGCTAGTAATTAGAGTATAAATTTTCCAGAGCTGTTTAGAAAAACATTGAGAGAAAATCATCTAGTTTGTACTAGGACGCAGCTGTGATCAATTCTTTGAATCACAGATTTTCTGAAATAACACATCTCTGGTGGAACAACAAATCCACCAGAAAAGTTTTTAAGTCTTTTTTGTTCTTTACATTTGTGTTTGAATATATATCTGTCTGCATTAGCTCAAAGCAATTCACACACACTTGTTCATCAAAATACATAGCCTTTGAAACTGCTCAAAACTTGAAAAAGTTTTGAGATTTACATTCAACCCCCTTCTGTAAATCTCATTGTTAGTTCCTTGGGAATAACAAAGACTATTCAATATGGAGGATTGTAATATTATTTTGAACTATTTTCAAGTGTTTTAAACTTTGAAACCTTATGTTTTATTATAATTTTTTATATTAATTTTGTATATTTAATAAATCGATCAAACCGATCCAAACCGAACCAAACCGAAGTATACAAATTGGTTTGGATTACAAATTTAAACGGTTTGGGCTGGGTTGAAATTTTGAAAACCGGAATTAATTAGGTTGGGTTGCTAAATTCTCCCAACCCGTCCAACCCGATCCGTGTACACCCCTAGTTATATTGATTAAAATTCAGAACTTATCAGTCCTTTTTAGATAAACTAAGTGTTTATAAGACATTTCGATAAGCTTATTTTACTTCTCTAATCAAGAACTTAAAATAACTTCTCGAATATGCTAACAATGTTCAAAATGACTTCTCGAATTATTCCTAATGCATATTTCAGATTTTTCATTAAGTCATTTCCTTTTTCTATAAATACTCAGACTTATTGACATATTTACGTGCTTACGTGCATATTTTTGATCAAAATGTGGAATATGTTAGTCTAATAAAAGTAGACTAGTATATTATATGTGATGTTTTGACAATACTGATAATAGTTGTATTTATTTGACTATGTGCTAATTAAGTGTTTTGAATTTATTCAAAATAAATCTTTCTCAGTACAGAGTATTTGATTTGATTAGTGAGCTAGTGGAATATCTTTTGCTGCTAGGAAGGGTTACTTTTTGTGTAAGTGTTCTTGAGTACTTGTATGTGGAATAGTTAATCTAGAAAGGCAAGTCACTTTTAACTGCCTAGGTACACGTAAAATGTGTTTGTGTGATTATAACCTTTATTAACCGGGCAACTCAAGTGTCTTTTGGTTTCTTTTCTCCTTCTATAAATTCAAATCCTTCTCTCTTCATTATTCATCACTACTTTTCTCTCAACAAACATCCTAACTTCAAACCTTCATCTTGTTTAAATCTCTCAAATGGTTGCTCCTATATTCTTCAAGCTAAATAATGGCATTTATCTACCAGCCCTTCATTTGGCTGATAACAAGGTCTACTATGACCCTGTTGGGCTTCGTGTCCGCATCAGAGGGATAGTCTACAGTCCTTTTGATGTTCCCATTGAAGTTTTTGAAGAACTTTCTTGGGATGATCAAATGAATTTTCTATTTTTTGAGGGTGAAGTCTCGTTCGAACATGAGAGATGTGTTTTGGAGGCTGAGCAGGAACGCCTTGCTGCTCTAGAGCTGTTAGAGAGAATCACTTCTCTTGCACACTCCATGTCTGGAGCGTACCAACGCAGGGCAAGGAGGATTGAAGCAGAGAAGAAGCAGAAACTAGAGTAGTTAGGATTATGGTTTAATTGTTGGAATCTAAATCATCATGTACTCTGTTTCTATATTAGTGAAAATCTTTCACCTTCTCTATTTCAAAGCTGTTTGTGTCTTGTTTGCTATGTGTTTATAATTTAACTGATTATCATCTCATATTTCCTGTAATACTGCATGCAACTGAAAATCTTACACTGCATATGTCAAATTAAACATCATAAAATTACATATGTCCGATGCAGTACAGGTTAAACACAATCTCTTCAAGATAACAACAGGAAACTCAGACAAATCACTCGAAGCAGGGATAAAACATTTGGTTTCAACTGATGCATCAGACATATCAACAGATAAGTAAAGTAGAATGTTACACAAAATCATTCTTGATTTTGGTTTAAAATTCCTCAATTTTTGTATGTAAACATCTTTGAAAATCAAATTTTTGCAAAATTCTCTGAATTTGCCTATAATTGCAGGAAACTTGTTAATTACAAGATTTCTGAGATCTATGGATCACTCAACAAGCATTTTTGCTAAGATGCAGATAATACATCTTTCACAACCCAACTGCAGTTCACCCAAGCACAGCAACACAAACACAAACTCAAACACAAACCCACCCAGGTGACTCTCGAAAGGAACCTATTTTACAAAAGGACAGAAACCTTACAAAATGTTATTCCTTTGTTTTGTTGTTTGAGAAGAGAAGGATGTAATAAGCCAAGATCCTCATGCTTATCTAAAACCTATAGAATTTATGAAGGGGATACTTGTGCTTACTAAATCAGAACTGCTACATGACTAGAACAACCCTTCCCGTCCAAGATGCTTACAAAGGCTATTCTGATTCATCTCCAAAGAAAGTACCAAAACTTCATCTAATACTGGTCTTCACAGAAGCTCATCAACCCTGCTATGTTAGACTTAAGGAAGATTTGCTAAGGAAAACTGTCAGAACTTCCTACAATAGATGAGACTATCAAAAGATTTTTACTTCCCGGATCATGCACACAAGAACCTATGTCTTAATGGGGCATAGAAGCACCATCATTTCCTGATCTATGTTCCACAAGAACCTATACTCCACATAGTATAGAAGACAAGGAAAAATCTCTTGATAAACATGACACAACTGCACAACAAATAATGTTAACAGAAGCTCAGAATTCAGACAGTGGAGTAGAGTACACAAGAACCTGGATGTCAAAGTCATCCAGCAACTCTTGAATCTCCAGCCACACAAGAACCATTACCTCAAAATGGTGATGAAGGCAGAATCACTGAGAACACTGTGAGCGTAGTTGAAATTGATGAAAAATGTAGCTGCATATTAATGTTAAATCAATCAACTGATTCTTCAAAATCTCACAAGGTATGAAATGCATACTCACTCTTCTGGTGAAATGAGTATGATTAGACCTAAATGGATCACCCCTAATCATATGATCACAGATAACTCTTCTCAGCCACCTCTTATTTCTGTAGGTCAAACAATATTTGATCCTTTCATGTGAGGATGAGAGAGGAGATCGAGAGAAAAACAGAAAATAAGAGAGGCAGGATCCTTCCTGGCAAAAGGAGAGGTAGATGAATGTCTGGATTTAGTAATCCTTATGAGGAAACTCTGACTGTTAAAAGTCATAAGACTAGTTTAGTGAGAAGTAGTGAGAATACTTATTAAAAGAACAGAGAGTTTAGGACTTTTGTTACTGAAAGACTTTTTCTGCAGGTCTAAGTAAAGTCTCCTATTCTACCTGTTGAATTCATCACTACGGAAATCACTGAAGCTTGAAGCTGCAGATATTTTTCTAAATGGACAATGACAAAAGCTTGAACAACGTGCATCTAGCTGAATCTTTGCACCTAGAGATAATGTTAAAAAGGGGAGAATATATCTAAATGCAAAAACAGCTGTTGGATGTTGCCAGACAATAATACTCTCTTCTTGATAGGGGGAGAGAAGAGTAAATCTAAATGCACTGGTGGTACAAACTTTACAAGGGAAATGTTGATGAAGATAATATTGAAGCCATGTATAGAAGTCAAGTTTGTTAAACTCACAAAAGAAGATAAAATGAGGAGATTGACTTCTGTATTTAGTTAGAGTTTTGACATCATCAATCAGAACTTATGCATAATTTCATAATGAACAAGTTGGGGGAGATTGTAATATATAAGTGATGATGTCAAAGATTACCGAAGATAACAATATCAATAGTGTTCCTGATCAAAGTGTGAAGCAAAACTAAATGGAAATCTGATCTAAGGAGAATAATGAACTGTTACTTTTCATAATCTGTTAAGCTTGGGGTTAGTCGTGTTAACAGGCATGAATGTGTGTTAAGCAATCTTCTCACCAATTGGGGGAGATTGTTGTGCAAGACATGCCTGTATCTCAACAAGACTAAGTCATATTGACAACCCTGAGTAAGTTGTATTGTAACGACTCTTATACTTTTATATTTAATCAAAGTGCAATTAGGGAATTATTAAATGAATAATATATGTGTATAGCTTCTGTCAGCTATGTGTTGTTTTTTTTATCTATGTGTGTGATTTATGGTGTACAGGGTGGTTCGTGAAATTAATTATTAAGTATACTAAATTGTTTTTACTTTTAAAAGTAGATTTAATGAAACTTTATTTGCATAAATATTTGGAATGTCTCTAAGTTTGGAATGATCCGAGAATTTGAAAAATATTTTGAGAATTTTTGGGATTAATTTCACCCGCGCGTTAATTTGTTTAATCGTAAAATGTGGTTATAAATTGTGTTTCAGAAATGGCTATAAAATTATGAAATCTACGTTTTTAGTAACTTCGAGATATTTGCAATATTTTAAAAATTTATTCGGTAATTTTTGGATTATTTTTCGTTGCGCAATTATTCGTTAAATTTCAAAAGCGGGATAAAAATAGGTTGCCTAAACAAGAGGAGGGACACGTGTCTAACCCTTAGCATTTCATTCTTGCGTGTCTACTACTGATTGGAAGAAAATAAATAAATCAAAATAAATAAAATCAAAAACACAATCACAACATCTCTCGGGTCTCAATCTCCCAATTATTCTCTTTCAAAATCTCTGTGATCTCTCTTGCTCCACCCTCCCTCCTCCCCGTTCTTCTTCTGGTTGCCGGTGGTCTTCAGCCGCCTTGTTTCCGGCCATCCCTGTTCTTGACTTTGCTGCCGCCGCCCTTTTCCGGTTGGTCGGGTGCTTTGTTCTGTTTGTCCTAATTGTGTACGTATATATACATACATACGTATATATGTATGTGTATTTCAGTTGGGTGAGTTGTTGTTGTGTTCTTGAAATTCAGCCGGTGATTGTTTTTCCGGTGGTATTATTGCCGCACTTCGTTCCTGTTGTATGTCAAGATTTGGTTCGAATTTTTGCTTCCTGAATTTCTTTTGCAAGAAAATATTTACTAGATTATTTTAATGATATAAATTACTTGTGATCGAAGTTTTTATTTATCGGTGAAACCCGTGATTGAAATTCGAACCGGGTACCTCCGGGTTTTACCGCCGTCAGCGATGAACATCGGTGAGCTGACGGTGGACTATGATGACGTGATTCTGAGTCCTAAAATAAAATAAAATAAATAAATAATATTTAGTGTATAAAATTGGTTTCTCGAAATGAACAATATGTTTTGTTATATCGAAGTTGGATTAACAGTTGGGATTGTAAGTCGTAATTGTTGGATTGTGTGATTGGTTGATTGTTGTTGTTGATTTGACGTCGATCGTATTCGACGGGTAGTCCGATAAACAAAAGAGACGCTGCCCGATTTTCGGGAATGTACCCTGTAAAATGTCGGAACTACTAGTCGAATGTAAATACTTATATAATTGTAAATAAATATTTTGTAGAATATAACTGACAACTTGTTTCCTAAAATAAACATTGAGTCAAGTTTTAAGTATGTGAACCCTGATTGTTGTATGTATTATAATAGTACATATAAGTACGATTCGGATGTGATATCGAATGGGGAGGTTTTTTTATTAAGGATATGTCAAGCATACCTAGACGTCTAATATAGAGTATTTCGACTCTGTAGGTTATAGTCGGAAGGCCCGAGAGTGGCATTGGACTAAAGTTAACATAGTGATCAATCGACAAGTGCAGCAAGGTTCCAAGCGAAGGACCTGAGCGTTGAAGTCGGATTCAGGATAGGCTACTAATTAAGTGATAAAGCCCGAATGTTCGAGTCGATCCAAGATCAGTCAGTGATAGTTGTAAAGCTCTGCAAGGCAAGTACCCCTGACCATTCTTTTATGGTTCAGTACGTATGAATAGCTAAATTTTTTATTCTCGTAATGGAACATAAACGTTTTAAGTTACGTATCCCTTGTAGTTATAAATCACTGTTTTCAATCTGTTTTGGGGAAAAGTAACTTCGAAAGGTACCTATCTCGAATGAAATGATTTGTGAACTGAATTTTTATATGTGTGTTGGTAAAATGAATGGTTTTGAAACTGAGATAGGTACAAGTGTTTTGAAAAATGGATAAAATGATCAGATATGGGATACATAGGGGCCAGAGTAGGCTTATTGAGGTAGCGTAAGAGGATAATTTGGTTGCGCACACTATATAACCGATTAGTCCAGCAGGTCAGAGACCTAGCTAGTCTCTGAGTTCCGGAACAGGTAAATGGGATGGCAATTAGAGCCGTCTGGTGTTGATAGCCTAATCAACTGTCTTCACATATTCGTACGTATCTGATTTGGCTTTGTGATTCTCGTAACGGAACAAGTGGTTATACAGTGGATTGGAAATGAAAATGGCATGTTAGAATTAAACTTTGGTATTTATACATAGCACACTACTACGTCTGTTTTGTTGAAGGCATGCTAGTTTTGAATATCCAGTTTATGAATGTTTACTTGTTTTCTACCGAGTTATGAATTTTGTTCCTGTAACTGCTTTACTTTAAATTGCTTTTACTTGTTATTCATATAGTGGTACTGCCGAGCAATTGATTGCTCACCCTTGCAGAATGTTTTATATATGTATTGCAGATGCCTAGGGGATTCTTCCGTGATAGTCAGGGCAGAGTTCCAGTTCCTTTCGCGTCGGCCTCCTCTGAGGTAGATGTGTTGGACCAAGGATGGTCTGTTGAGTTGCTGTGTTAAGTTAACTGCGTCAGGTTGGGTTGTTGTAGTTCGATTTTATATTAGTTGTAACCTAAATCATACTTAAACCTGGAAAAAGGTCTTGGTAAAGGGGTCGTGGTTATGTATAATTAGTGAATTGAATTATATTATGATTATTGTTTTTGTTGCTGGTGACGTCAACTCGTGACCCCGGGGTTGAGGCCGTCATAGTTGGTATCAGAGCTACAGGTTTGAGTCCCTGATTTAGGTCGGGAGTAGAGTCAAAAGAGTGTAGAAAGGTATGTGTAAAGTTGAGAATCAGCGACTCAATCAGAGGAGCAAGTCTAAGAGTTCAGTCAAGGGTTTCGGAGGCGTAACCCTGACATTTATTGAGGATTGACTGGAACTGCCCTAACCTAGAGTACGTTTCCTTTGTACATGTGTTATTGGTAATATCTGATAGAGATTTCTAGTTTTCCTTTCGAGAAAGATGAGTCTGGTCACCAGAATTCAGTTTTTGCACAAATCTTTGGTGTGTCAGCTATAGAGACACCCATATTATCCCTAAATATAGCATTTTTGACGTCAAGGAATGTGGATGGACCTAGTGTGTGACCTTGGTGAGTTCGGACAATATGATAATAATCGGTGGCTGCTATGACAGCTAAGTTCTGTGAAGTTTGGGGATCAGTACTGTTGCCATATCTTAAATCTTATGCGTATTTCGTGAGACACCTTTTGCTTCCAGAATAATTGATTATCATCTAATAAGATGTTTGTTTATCCTTAAGAAAATCAAACTTGAAATAAGTGACTTAAGGTTCTCTTGATTTATCGTAAATCGGATTTTCCCTTCCTATTTGTGAATTTTCTATCTAACATTGTTTCATTCCTCGGTGACTTTTTCGGTTGATTAGGGAAAACAATGCATATGAATTGACCATTTGTCTATGTGGCAAAAGGGTCTGATGGGACGCCACCGCAGTATGTGTTGTGAGCTATGCGGTACTAAAACTGGCCATCTTATGTACTCGTATGGTTGCTCTCAGTCATACCTACATTTTCTCCAATGTTCCTTCTTATTCGATTCCCTTGAGTTTGAAATTTTATTTGATATTCTATGATAATGAATTTCTGTGATTAGATGGTTTTCGTTATTGAAAGCAAGTAAGAGTGACTGTCAGGAAGAACAAAAGTCCTATATCAGGGTGTTATTTAAGAATAATGGTAACCGTGAGAGTTCGGGATTTAGGGATGGAGTTATAGCCTCGGGAAAAGTAAATTAGTGGTTGATGAATCGCTTGTGGGTGAAAAGAAATCATCTCTAGAGGAATGGTTGGTTGAAATTTGGACTTTGGTGCCTAGAAGATCCTAGCATTCCTTAAATTGACCTGATTTATTAGTCTGTATAATGTAGGTGGGTAATATAGTCAGTCAAATCTTGTAGTATATTAAAGTTGATATGGTAATTGAGTAGTGACGGGAAGTTGGTTAGTTACTGATGTATTGAGGAGCCGTGCGACGGAGTTCAGTTTCTTTGTATTTTAGTTTTCTTGAAATGTTATTGATTCTGCTATTGTCATTGTTTCTATGATTGCTAGTGCTGTTAATCTAGATTTATTTTGTAAATGGACCCCGATATTAAGGATATGGGTATTTTTATTGGGCAGCATTTCCTGATACAGGTGCACCGTTTAAACGGTAATATCTTTTGTCAAACATTTTGTTTTGTTTTGAATAAACTCATTTATATACTCCAGGAAAATGCCACCCAAGAAAGCTACCAAGTCTAAAGAAAATAGTAGTAGTTTTGTGGAGGGTCTAATTATAAATGAAATTTTAGACTCGTTGTGCCAGCAGCAGCAAAACAGTTGCAGTTAATCCAACAGGTTCAGCAGCAACAACTACTGTTGCAGCAACAACAACAAGGAGTGAACCAAAGTGCTAATTTCAAATCTTTTCAGAATGTTAACCCTCCTGAGTTTAAAGGTGAACCTAATCCAGTAGCTGCTGGAGCATGGTTAAAAGAGATGGAGAAAACTTTCAATCTTGTCCAGGTAAGTGATAATTTTAAGACTGATTATGCAAGCTACTTCCTAAAGAATGAAGTGAATTATTGGTGGGAGTCAACCAGAGCGTTAGAAGGAGAAGGCCCTGTTTATTGGGCCAGGTTTACTA
Organism: Apium graveolens; assembly: GCF_009905375.1. Classification (NCBI taxonomy): domain Eukaryota; kingdom Viridiplantae; phylum Streptophyta; class Magnoliopsida; order Apiales; family Apiaceae; genus Apium; species Apium graveolens. The sequence continues at coordinate 266,317,960 of NC_133648.1, forward strand.
AGTTGTTTTTGGAAAAGTGTTTCCTAGATTGTGTACGGAGTCAAATGGAGATTGAGTTTCTAGGAATTGAAGCAAGCCGATAGAAGTGCAGCTGAGTATGAGGCTAAGTTCATAGAGTTGGCTAGGTTTGTACCAGATTATGTACACTCTGAAGCTCAGAAGGCAAGGAGGTTTCAATAAGGATTGAATCCTGAAATTTGTAGTGGAGTGGTGGCATTACAACTCAAGACATATCCTTCCGTAGTTCAGGCCGCCTTAGTAATTGAATTTGATCAGAAGTTAGCCGCTAGAAAAAAAGAAGATAAGAAGCGAAAGATAGATGATATAGAAGAAATATTAGGTCAAGAAGGATCCAGCCAGAAGTTGGAAGGAGTAAGAATAAAGAATTTAGAGGGAAAAGTATTTCTTTAAACAGGACTAGTAACACCTCAGCCAGCTCTAATCAAGCCAATTCGGTTAAGTCGCCTATAACATAGTGTAAGCAATGTGGTAAGAGGCATGGTGGAAGGTGTAAGGTAAATACTGAATGCTTCAGGTGTGGAAAGAAAGGACACTACGCGTCAGAATGTAAGGTGGAAAATCCAGGAGTCACCTGTTACAACTGTGGCAAGGTGGGGCATGTTGCCAAGAACTGTAGAAGTGCTTCTCGAGATAGTATGGGAGGTAGTGCATCAAAAGGTTTGACATCCAGTACAGCCAAGGCTAAGACTTATAATATGAGTAAAAGATCAGTTGCTCAAGACCCTCATAAAGAACCAGGGCAATGATTGATTACCAGAAAAAGCCAATAGTAAGGTAAGTTTCTAGGTGCAGAAGCAATATAGGAAGTTCTTCCATCTATGAGAAAAAAGGAGTAATAAGCTAAGGATATAAGGTAGATCCACCATGTGGTAAGATACAAAGAAGAAAATACTTAAGTTGGGGGGAAGCTTGAGTAATAAATAAATGCCCTGTAGTTCTAGAGGCCATTGGAATGAAATAACTAGTTCGATAATTGTAAATGTTATTAGAAGGAGGAAAGTGAGCATACCAGATATAGTCTATTGAGGTGCACCAGTGATGTTATTGGAGAAGAGGGATGGAATTATGAGGTTGTGTACTGATTATCAGGAGTTTAAAAAAATGACGAATAAGAATAAGTAACCCTATTAAGAATTGATTACTTATATGACTTAATTCAAGGAGTGTGTTGTTTCTCAGGGATTGACTAAAGATCCAGTCTGAGGACATATTAAAGATTGTGATTAGAATTAGTTATGAACATTGTAAGTTCTGGTGAAAATATATGGAGTAACAAGTGTATCAGTTGTCTATAAGGAATTAAGGAACATGGTGTATAAGGAGTATTTGGGTGGTGCAATTGTATTTATTGATAACATTCTTGCCCATTCAAGAACTAAGAAAGGCCAAGTTAAACACCTAAAGAAATGTATGCGAAGGGTTGAAAAGTAGCAATTGTATACTAAGCTTCAAAAGTACGAAAAATTTGATCAAAATTGATTATGAGCCATGGTTGTTTGAGTAACTACCAACCAAGTAAGGTCCATTTAGGGATAGATGTCTTGAGTAGAAGATAAGAATTAAATGTGATTAAGATTACTGAGGAATTAATAAAGGAACTGAAAAGAGTAAAAGTCGGAGTTCGAATACCTGAAGGTGATAAGAAATGAATATATGAGATTGCTTTCTAGCCTTGACGGATAAGAATGAGTAAAAGGTGTTCGGATGTTTGGAAACTAAGTTGAAAATGAGTACTACCTATCATCCTTAGATGAGGGGTCAAAGTGAGAAGATAATTCAGATATGTGAAGAGTATATATGTTGGGATTAAAAAAAATGAGGTAATCACCTACCATGGATTGAGTTTCTATGCTAATAGTTATCATGTTAATAAGAGAATGCTACTCTGCGAAGCCTTGTATGGACATAAGCGTGGGTCCTCACTCTATTGAGAGAAAGTGGGAGTAGAGATATTGTTAAGTCCTAAGCTAGTTCAGTACATCCAGAGTGTAGTGGTGTTGATTCGGAAAAGAGTTGAAACAGCTCGGGATAGATAAAGAAAGAAAGCGGACTTGTATCGAAAAGTATGGATATCAAAGTAGGATCATTGATATTAACAAAAGTTTCACCTTGAAAGAGATTGGTTAAGTTTGAATATAAGGGACAAGTAGAGTTCTAAATATAGGGAACCATTCGAGGTATTGAGAAATATAGATAAAATTGCCCATGAGTTGATGTTACCGCCACAGTGGCAGTGTATATATATGTTGTATTCCACGTGCCAATATTAGAACGACATGTTCCTAATATGAATCAAGTCATTGATAAGGAGCCAATGGGCTCTCATCCAAATTATTCTGCGTGGGATGATCGATCCAAATCCTATATCATTTCGAGTGAATCCTTAGGAATGAGTTTATATCTATAGTGAGTATCCTTTAAATAAATCCTCGAGTCGAAGAGTCTACTTGGAAGTTAGAGTCAGATATGCTTGACAAATATCCTCACTTGTATAATTGGATCAGATTCTGAGGACAGAGTCTTTTTAAGGGGGAAGGATGTAACGACTCGTATACTTTTATATTTAATCAAAGTGTAATTAGGGAATTATTAAATGAATAATATACGTGTATAGCTTCTGTCAACTATGTGTTGTTTTAATTTTTTATCTATGTGTGTGATTTATGGTGTACAGGGTGGTTCGTGTAATTAATTATTAAGTATACTGAATTGTTTTCACTTTTAAAAGTGGATTTAATGAAAATTTATTTGCATAAATATTTGGAATGTCTCTAAAATTATTTTAATGGTTTATAATGATTATAATTATTTTTTGGATTTTTCAAAATTTATAAATCAATATTTCATTAATTATTTAGCCCTGTATGATTTTCTGATTGCATTTATACGTAAAATCCGTATTTAATTCCAGGATTCTTCAAAAAATTATGAAACTCATATTTAATTAAGTTTGGAATGATCCAAGAATTTTAAAAATATTTTGAGAATTATTGGGATTAATTTCACCCGCGCGTTGATTCGGTTAATCATAAAATGCGGGTATAAATTGTGTTTCAGAAATGGCTATAAAATTATGGAATCTACGTTTTTAGTAACTTCGAGATATTTGTAATATTTTAAAAATTTATTCGGTAATTTTTGGATTATTTTTCGTTGCGCAATTATTCGTTAAATTTCAGAAGCGGGATAAAAATAGGGTGCCTAAACAAGAAGAGGGACACATGTCTAACCCTTAGCATTTCGTTCTTACGTGTCTACTACTGATTGGAAGAAAATAAATAAATAAAAATAAATAAAATCAAAAACACAATCACAGCATCTCTCGGGTCTCAATCTCTCAATTGTTCTCTCTCAAAATCTCTGTGATCTCTCTTGCTCCACCCTCCCTCCTCCCCGTTTTTCTTCTGGTTGCAGGTGGGCTTTAGCCGCCTTGTTTCCGGCCATCCCTGTTCTTGACTTTGCTGCCGCCGCCCTTTTCCGGTTGGTCGGGTGCTTAGTTCTGTTTTTCCTGATTGTGTACGTATATATACATACATACATATGTATGTGTATTTCAGTTGGGTGAGTTGTTGCTGTGTTCTTGAAATTCAGCCGGTGATTTTTTTTTTCCGGTGGTATTATTGCCGCACTTCGTTCCTGTTGTATGTCAAGATTTGGTTCGAATTTTGGCCACTTGAATTTCTTTTGCAAGAAAACATTTACTTGATTATTTTAATGATATAAATTACTTGTGATCGAAATTTTTATTTATCGGCGAAACCCGTGATTGGAATCCGAACCGGGTGCCTCCAAGTTTTACCGTCGTCAGCGATGAACATCGATGAGCTGACGGTGGACTATGATGACGTGATTCTGAGTCCTAAAATAAAATAAAATAAATAAATAATATTTAGTGTATAAAATTGGTTTCTCGAAATGAACAATATATTTTATTATATCGAAGTTGGATTAACAGTTGGGATTGTAAGTCGTAATTGTTGGATTGATTGATTATTGTTATTGGTTTGACGTCGATCGTATTCGACGGGTAGTCCGATAAACAAAAGAGACGCTGCCCGATTTTCGGGAACGTACCCTGTAAAATCTCGGAACTACTAGTCGAATGTAAATACTTATATAATTGTAAATAAATATTTTGTAGAATATAAGCGACAACTTGTTTCCTAAAATAAGCATCGAGTCAAGTTTTAAGTATGTGAACCCTGATTGTTGTATGTAGTATAATAGTACATATAAGTAGGAGTCGGGATGTGATATCGAATGGGTAGGTTTGTTATTGAGGATTTGTCAAACATACCTAGACGTCTAATATAGAGTATTTCGACTATGTAGGTTATAGTCGGAAGGCCCGAGAGTGGCATTGGACTAAAGTTAACCTAGTGATCAATCGACAAGCGCATCAAGGTTCCAAGCGAAGGACCTAATTGTTGAAGTTGGATTCAGGATAGGCTACTAATTAAGTGATAAAGCCCGAACGTTCAAGTCGATCCAAGATCAGTCAGTGATAGTTGTAAAGCTCTGCAAGACAAGTACTCCTGACTATTTTTTTATGGTTCAGTACGTATGAATAGCTAAATGTTTTATTCTCATAATGGAACAAAAACATTTTAAGTTACGTATCCCCTGTAGTTATAAATCACTGTTTTCAATCTGTTTTGGGGAAAAGTAACCTAGAAAGGTACCTATCTCGAATGAAATGATTTGTGAACTAAATTTTTATATGTGTGCTGGTAAAATGAATGGCTTTGAAAGTGAGATAGGTACAAGTGTTTTGAAAACTGGATAAAACGATCAGATATGGGATACATAGGGGCCAGAGTAGGTTTATTGAGGTGGCATAAGAGGTTAATTCGGTTGCGTGCACTATATAACCAATTAGTCCAGCAGGTCAGAGACCTAGCTAGTCTCTGAGTTCCACAACATGTAAATGGGATGGCAGTTAGAGCCGTCTGGTATTGATAGTCTGATCAGCCATCTTCACATATCCGTACGTATCTGATTTGGATTTGTGATTCTCGTAACAGAACAAGTGGTTATACAGTGGATTGGAAATGAAAATGGCATGCTAGAATTAAACTCTGGTATTTGTACACAGCACAGTACTACGTCTGTTTTGTTGAAGGCATGCTAGTTTTGAATATCCAGTTTATGAATGTTTACTTGTTTTCTACTGAGTTATGACATCTATTCCTATAACTGCTTTACTTTAAATTGTTTTTACTTGTTATTCATATAGTGGTACTGCTGAGCAATTGATTGCTCACCCTTGCATAATGTTTTATATATGTATTGCAGATGCCTAGGGGAATCTTCCGTGATAGTCAGGGCAGAATTCCAGTTCCTTTCGCGTCGGGCTCCTCTGAGGTAGATGTGTTGGACCAAGGATGGTCTGTTGAGTTGCTGTGTTAAGTTAACTGCGTCAGGTTGGGTTGCTGTAAGTCGGTTTTGTATTTGTTGTAACCTAAATCATACTTAAACCTGGAAAAAGGTCTTGGTAAAGGGGTCGTGGTTATGTATAATTAGTGAATTGAATTATATTATGATTATTGTTATTGTTGTTGGTGACGTCAAGTCCTGACCCCGTGGTTGAGGCCGTCACATGTATTGTTATCTTAGTTTGTATTTGTACTTGTAACACTTAAAGTCTGTAAAAATGCAAAGGAGCAGACTGAAGTCTTTTTCTTGAAACAGTATCAAGCCTAAGGATTCTATCTGGAAGAAGAACAAGATGATCATGCCTCAGAAGAATTTTGAAGAAGCTTAGAGTTGAATAAATCTGTTTGGATAAAAATACTTTAAGTCAAGATCTCTACAAGTCACATATTTAGTGTTATAGAGAAGTCATTCGAGAACTCCAAATGACTTATCGAGAAGTCAGGAAAGCTATTAGAGAACTCATAGAGATATTGACAAGTCAAGAAGACATGAAGGTTGGAGATATCGACAAGTCATTTCTTCACTAGAGAACTCAGAGTTATCGACAAGTCTACATTCATTAGAGAACTCTAAGTTATTGATAAGTCAAAGTCCACTAGAGAACTCAGAGATATTGATAAGTCAAAATTCACTAGAGAACTCTAAGTTGTCGACAAGACAAAGTGAAGACATGATGCTAAGAGATCTAGACAAGCTAAAGTTTCATTCGAGAACTTAGAGACCTCCATAAGTCAAATTCACTAGAGCATTAGAGATCTCGATAAGTCATTATACTTATCGAGATGTCAAGATCTTTATATGCCTAATTGGAGATCTCGAGTGAAATTCTCAAAGTACAAAATCACAGACCAGTTCAATAATCAATATTAACAATCAACAAACAATCCAAACAGCGGGATTGACAAGTCTACAAAAAGCAGCTTGATGAATGTGTAAGATCAATGGTGAAGATTAACTGACAGAGGAAGATTAAAATTATCACAGGATGCTAAAGATATGTTAAGCGAGAAATGGAAGATCTACTTTTCTATAAATAGAAATGACAAGTGACAGTTTAGAAAAGCTAATAGCATGTCTTATTATACACTGTGTAAACCAGCAGTTAACTGAATTATAAAGTTAACACTGGTCCTTCAGTCAGTTGTAACAATTTAGATAAAATTTCTTGTAAATCTCTCAAGGAGAAGCTAAGCGCTTTATCAACAAAGAGCCTAGAAATTTTGTAGCAAAACATTCTTAATTTTAATATAAAATTAATTGAGTTTTGAAGATTTGTGTTCTTTATTTTCTACAAGCTTAATTTCTGCATGAACACATTTTACTACAGGATTTAATTTACTTTGTTCAACCATAAACATTCAAGAAAAGCCCAAAAACAGTAAAACACATCCCCCCTCTGTGTGTTATTCATTTCCTAACAAAAACTATTTAAGCTGGAATAAAATATTATATTTTATTCCTTTCTCTTTCTTTTTAAGGAAAAATTACTTTTATAATAATAAATAAATTTTGAAGTCCGGGTCATTATAATCTACCCTCCTTAAATGAATTCCCTCCTCGGAATCACAGAAAGAAAGATAGGGTGCAATATCAGTTAATCCATATTACTCCACTTATAAAAAATATGCCAATTATTCACATCGTCATAATAATATTTACTTAAAGTCAATTACAAGATTTATAGACTCACACAATTTAAAAATCTGGGATATTACATCATACCCCCTTATAAGGATTCCGATCTCGGAATCTGCGAAGAGAATTAAGACGCATATAAATAAGAATTCTATTACACGTATTGTAATATCGAATCGTCAGTTACTTTTGATTAACCTTGGCATACCTTCAATTTTAAAGAAATGAGAATCTTAAAACTCTTGCAAATGCAGAATTCACTTCATAGGATTAATTTTCCAAGGTTTTGACCATATAACAAGGTGTTCTCATGATAGATTTCACTTGAATAAAAGAATGATTGAGAGATCAATATGATCAAACGAACTTGGTGTTGCATGCCTAAATTAAGACACTACTAAAGGTAGTTAACTTTCTTGTAGTCACAACACACACAAGTGATGTCGTCCCATCCAACTCCTATCACACAGACATGTATACCTTGTGTCCCCTTATAGTTAGGATTGTTCATCCCAATCGAATTAAAGAAATATCAAAAGAATTCTTCAAGAAGTTGAAAATCACTGAATTTTCATGACCAAACCTTTATCACACACCTTTGTTTCCAAATTCACACAAGGAATCAATACTACTATCATCTCATTATACAAGATATAGAAGATCTCATTTATCAGAACTTTTGTAGAAGAATATCGTCAATACCTTTAGTAGAAATAATATTATAATACTTCACTGAAGAAAAACAATCAGAATTACCTTTTGTTGAAGAAAAGTATTGACAAGGTTTTTTCAAATTCCCACTCTCCTTCAATAAATCGTTGTCCGCTGCATGTCTTCTTCTCCGCATCTTTAACAATTGATTAATATTAACTCGTAATTTCCTCGTACGATTTCATCTTAGGCATCATCATTCACAAAAAGTATAACCCACCTTGATACCATGTGAAGTCCCATTTAGCTTGACACAACCTGATGCCATATCCAGCTTTGCCCAATTTTCGCCATCGAGAACTAACATTCTAACATAAACGCAGATGTTACCTCTAGCAATCGAACTAAACTCTACACACATTCAATCATTCACTCCTTATCCAAAAATAGAATTTCCCATTCAAACTCAATACACACTCTTTTCTTTACGTCTACTCTTTATCTTGAGCAGAACAATAACCATTTTCCCCACATTTCAATATTACTAGGCCTTTCTAGGCCATACAAAAATCTTTACAGGTTTTAATTCAAACGCTCACTATCAAAATTCTTCAGTTACGTCTAACTTTGACCCTTCTCAAAATACTATTAATCCAATTTGATCCACTTACTAGATACTGGAATATCTAGAATTAGGAATCACAATATCTATAACGATAGACACACAACTTAACCGCCTTGTTATTCCCAAACAATGCAACAAGAAATACAGAAAGGGGGGTTGAATGTAATTCTGGCTCCTTTTTGATTTTAAGACTGTTCTTACTTAATACATATATAACAGTGTTTGATTTTGCAAGAAGTGCGGAATGAAACTTGAATTGAAATCAGAACACAAGGTAATAAAACACAACGCTTTAAAACTTTCTGGTGGATTTGAACTTATCCACCAGAGATATATATATCAGTATGAGAACTCTGTGATGCTTGAATAGCACATAGCTGCTTACAAGTGAACGTAGAAACTTACAGAGAAATTCTTAACAGATATAGCTTTTTTTTTCTCTTTGAAAATAATGCTAACTTGGTTGGTTGTTCTACTTGCTACACTTGGTTTATATATTACCAAGTTACATGATAGTAAGACAAGACAATAAAACAAAATTATATCTAGTCTAACTTCATGCTTCTACATTACTCTATCCAGCATCTTTGAATATCTTCATATTTGCATGGAAATGGTAATGCTTCTTTGTTCTCTAAATCCTGCAATTAGGCTGCCACATTCCATTTGCAAACACCCGACACATGTGACTGTGCTGTCACTATCAACTACTAATTTGAATATTATCATCCGTCGTGATTATGTTGATCATACGTCGGGAGCCTTGTTGATTATCCGTCGGGAGCCTTTGTAGATCATCCGTCGGGAGTCTTTCTGCCACTTGACTCTATTTCACTTATACAGAATTACAAGACATCTTATATTTACAATTTTTCAACCTATTCTACATATCAATCAAGTAGTCAACATGACTTGAGAATCCTACAGTGTCTACTCAACTAATACATTATTGTTTGTAGAAATGTGCTACAATACTTATTGTTACATAAGCTGCACTCTTAATGATGTTAAATTATCATCCGTTGGGACTATATTAAAACATCCGAAGAGAGCTACAAAAACACCAAGTTAAATCTTCTAAGGTGTTTTGTTCAACTTATCATCAAGTTCACAACATATTTCTAACAATCTCCCCCAATTTATGTCTACTGGAATTGTAGCCATAAATTAAGAGAAACTTAATGATAACAAAGCACCCTAAGTGTACAGATTGAATTATAGTAGATAAAACTATTAAGTGCTATAATTTATTTGAAAATTGAACAAAGTAAAGTGTACAAAGAGTTCTCACAATCATTATCAAGGTGCTCCTCTAGCCTGAGAAGATGTTCTCTATTTTCTTGATTGTCTTGATTTCTTCCCAAGCTTCCAGTAGTTTTCTTCTATTCAATTTTGAAGTTGTCTGTGAAACTCAAATTCTCCAGCATTTGATAGATCTAACTTTTCTTGCATTTCCAATAGAGTCTCATTACTTGAGATGTTCAATTGGTCCTCCAATATGAAGAATCTTCTAATACCTTTGTCATCCATAAATTCCATCAGCCAGTAAGGCCTCAAGTGCACTGTATTTCCTGTAAAGGGAATAGATAGAGTTCTTGGAAGTGCATTTGAGGCTTTTCTACTCCTGAGTTCTTCTATCTTCTTTAGAACCAATTTCTTGGCTGTCACATTGAATCCAAAATTCTTCTTGAAGGATGAGAAGATCTTTATCAGAACAGAACAGCTTTCTTGAAGAATTCTGTGAAGGGGCCATGTAAACTCTTTCCCATCTTTGTACTTGAACACCAGTCTTTCAAGGAGATTCCTATGAGCATCAATTGCTCTCACTTCTTCTAGCTCATCCATGTAGAGACTGATGTCTGAAAATTCCTTGATATCACAGATGTATAGGTTATCTCCCTTGTTGACAGTTGGTTTAACTATGGTTAAGGTCTTGGTTTTAAGTTTCATAGGCTTGACCTTCTTGATTGATCTTGTCTTTGTCTTATTTAGTTTGTTGAATATTGGTAAGTTAAGTTCAGGAATAGGCAAACTTTCCCAGTCTATTGGCTCATCCTTAGAAACTATAGGCTCACCATGAAAATTCTTTGTAGGATCCACCTTAAATTCCTCATGTACCACTGAGGGCTTGGATGTTTGAGTTGAAGTTGTAGACTGTTTGGGAATATAATCTTCCATTTCCTTATCACTGAAATCCAATTTTCTTTTGGAATGGAGCTTGTATCTGAACTTCCTTTTCTGTTGAGGTTCCTTGTGCATTTTCTGATCCTGATCTTCAGCTACTACAGGTGGTTTCTCAGAAATCTCAGTTGCAGTTTTCACAGCTTGAAGCTTGGCTACTATAGCAGCTTGCTATTTCTTCTGTTTGAGCTTTTTGGCCTCTAAAGAAGCTTTCTTATTTTCTTTCTTGATTCTTTGTTTTTCTTCCTTTTTAGCTTCTGCAAACTGAGGGTGTCCATCCACCACACAGATTTCTTTCCCATTCTTAAAGATTTTGGCAATTTTTTTCTTCTGTACTGAGTCAGTTGGATCTTTGAAGAATGCAATGGACCTTGCCAACAACTTCTTTTCATCTGGTCTTGGAGTCTCAAACATGAGATCCAGTGGGTTCTTGTCAGATGACTTTGGATAGTTTTTGTTGGGCTTCAATACCATATTGGCTTTTGGAGACTTTATTCATGAATGTTGGCCCTTTTCCAAGTTTTCTAGACTCAATTCATTCACATAAATTTGCTTGACTTGAGAGAAGTGATGAAAGATATTGTTAGGTTTCTCAATGGGACCAAATTTCTTCTGAATTGCTTCATCAATCTTCTTCCATTTATCATCTAATTCCTTTTCAGCTGCTGCAACATCAAGCTTTGTGAAATTTGACTTTGAATCCAACTTAGCAACTGCTATTTGGATCAGATCAATGTTATCCAATACTGGTGGCTTAGGAAAATTAATTTCTGGAATAATTACTTGACTGACTTGTATGTTAAGCACATTATCCCCCTCACTGATTGGCTCTCCTTGACTAACTGGGACAAGTGAATCATTAGGGTGAAAATAAAAGAAGTCTGTGCAGACACTAGTTTTTGAAGCAATTGAGTTTGCCGGGCTTGATGTAAATGAATTGCAGTAATGGAAGCTTCTAATGTCTTGAGTCTTTTGTCTAAGGAGTCTACTTTGGTTGCAAGATTAGAGTTTTTCCTCAGTAGTCTGTTGATGTCAAACATGGTTGTGTTTGGAAATTTAGCATCCAGCCTCTCAAAAACATCCTTCTTGACTTGATCAATCTCTTTTTTTTATTGCAGTGACATCTAGATTGAGTTGATGAGATTGAATTCGGTGCAGTTGAAGAGAATTGAGATGTGCTTGAAGAAGCTTCTTGGTGTTGGCGTTGGTTGTAGCTTGAAGAGCTGTCTGAGTTTGTTGGATGATATGAAAGAGAGAAGTCTTGAAGTGTTGCTCATCACATTCTTTGAAAAACACCCAAGATGGAATGTTTAATCTTGAGCTAGGGCCTGCTTCTCCCCTATGTTCATGAGCTCTTCTTCATTATCATCTTCATCTCCAAAGAAGTCTTCAGAACCACCAGTTCCATAATCAACATCATCACCAGTTGTGGGAGGCATGGCTGAGATGGCATCTTTGGCTCTTTGCATGGAGGCTGTTGTATGCACCGGATTTAGCATTCTTTCTGCAGCCACATTGTCCTGCTCAGCTAGAACTTGATAAGTTGAGACAGGGTGAGTAAATGCCTCAGCTTCATAAGAAATAGAATCTAAGACATCATGATATTCTTGCTGAATTAGTTGTTTCTTTTCAGCCTCATTGACATCCATTAACTCACTTATAATGGGCTCTTCCCATTCAGCTGTACCTGTTTTTCTCTCAATTTCTCTCTGTTCTTGCATCAGGGGCTCCCCTTGGCTCACCACCCTCACACCTTCACCTTCACCTACTATGGTGGAACTCCCCTCACTCACTTTTTCCAGACTGGAAGAAATAGTCTGCATTGTTTCTCTCGTTTCCTCTCTTTTTGCCTGAGTGCAACTCAGCCTCTCACTCTGTTCACTCCTTTCCCTCAAACCTAGGAGTGATTGTACATCTACTAACTTATCTACACTTGTAACAATTGTTGAAAATTCAGTTTGTGTAGTGAGTACCGACGGATGAGGAACATCCATCGAGGTACTAGTTAGGACATCCGACAGATGACTGCTGTTAGGCACATCCATCGGGATACAATCACTGGCCGACGGATGCACAATATCCACCGGAATAGAAGAAATGATAGAGTTTGAGTGAAAACTATTGTAGACTCTGTGCAGATTGATGATAATTTAGGCACAGAAGTCTCAACAGTTCCTGAAAGAATTGGCAAGTGAGCCAGCAAATCATCTAGAAGATGATGCTCACTTGCACTGAATTTTGGCTTCTCCAACAGAGTTAAAAAAGGAGAATCAGGGATTGATGTATTAATCATATCTACATCCAGTGAGTGTGTGGGTGAGTTTGGTGTGTTTGGTGCTTTAATAGTCAAAGATTTTGGATGTGACTCCACATTAATTAGAGCCACATTAAACTGAATTTATGATATTGCAGTGACTGAGTCTTTAGCTGCAGTTTGCACTGTGTGTGATCCCTGTGCATCCTCAAGTTTTCTAGCTTTCTTATTTCTGGTATAAGTTTAGGGTGAATCAGTTTCCCTAGCCCTTTTGATCTATGCTCCTGGTTGGGAGCTTGTTTCAATAGTAACATCCTTTTGAGAGGATGAAACTAGAGATGTGCTAATTTCCTTATTAATCACCACAGTTTGTTGGAAAACTGTGGTGTGGCTTGGTTTGGGTACACTCATCTCTCCATCCTTATCCTTAGGGTTTCTTTTATTTTCACCCTGTCCCTCACCTATCTTACCACCCTTCACACTCCCCTCTTTGATTTTGGTGGATTTTGAAACTGGCATCTTTTGAGAGACACAAGTGTATGGTTTCTTTGACTTGGATTTAGAAGATTTAGGTTTTGTGGCTTGGGTAGGCATCTGTTGGGTCATTGACACATATGCCATAGCCACAGCCAATGGCAAAGAAATTTGAGAGGTAGAGATAGTAGAGACAGTAGTTCTTACCTCACTTACCTGAGGGCCCTCCATGATAGGCAAATAGACAAGGGGCACCTCTTTGTGGTGATTGGCTCTGTTCAAATCTGTAATTACTCTTCTTTCTTGAACCCAACAATCCAGTTTGTTGGTTGGGTTCACAATCTCAAGATTCTCACAAAGATGATTAGAAATAATCATAAAGAATCTAGAATAATAGACACTCCTAGATCTCTTTTTAATCTCCCCTAACTTGTATGATAACTCAAACATGATGGCATCACTGAAATTGTAGTACTTATCGGTAAGAAGCATGTAAAGCATGTTAAGCATTGTAGTGTTGACAGAATCAAAGTTACTTATTTTACCATAAAACACCTTGGTAACTACATCACACAAATAACTCTACTCTTTCCTAAGACCTAGCCTCCTAATTTCACTTAACTTAGTGGTAGGAAGTGCATAGCCCATAGAAATAAGCAAATTAACTATATCAGCATCTGTGTGTGGCTTAGTAGTAGTGTTATCAGGAATTTTAAAGCATGCTTTGATAATATCACTATTAATGCAGAATTCCTTACCTTTCACAGAGAGAGTTATGGTCTTGTCAGTTGCCTGATACACAACAGTTGTCCACATTTCTTCCACAACTTTACAGTAGATTGTGGGTGATTCCAGCATGGCATAGCTAAGTTTGCATCCCTTCACAAAATCCATCATTTTGTGATAATCCTCAGATGCTGGAATCTCTTTGTTCACCAGAGCTATGAAATTATTCTTCTCATAGATGAATCATGACTGAGACATAATCTTGACTACTGGTGCCATTGTTAAAGTAAGGAAAATTACAGAGAGAGGGGTTTTTCTTTAAGAGAGAAGAGAACAGTTAATTACAGTAGAGAGAGATAAAAGAAAAAATAAACTGAAGTTAGGTTTTGATGTCTATGTGCTTAATTCTTAAATGCTGTACTGGATTTTCAGTTATGGCAATTGCACTTGTGTTATCACGGAAAATAGGAATTCTGTCCACTTGTAGACCATAGTCCAACCGTTGGTTTTTCATCCAAAGAATATGTGCACAGCAACTACCAGCAGCAATATACTCAGCTTCAGCTGTAGAAGTAGAAACTGAATTTTCCTTTTTACTGAACCAGGATACTAGCTTGTTTCATAGAAATTGACAGGTTCATGTTGTACTTTTTTTATCAATTTTACAACCTGTATAATCTGCATTTGAATAACCAGTTAGATCAAAACCAGAATATCTATGGTACCAAATGCCAAGTTTTGGTGTGCCCTTGAGATATCTGAAAATTCTCTTAATAGCTACTAAATGAGATTCTCTAGGATTAGCCTGATATCTAGCACAAAGACAAGTAGCAAACATTATATCTGGCCTACTAGCTGTTAAGTACAGAAGTGAGCCAACCATGCCTCTATAGCTTGAAATATCCACATACTTTTCAGTTCTATTTAATTCAAGTTTAGTTGCAGTAGCCATGGGAGTTTTTGCAGATGTGCAATATGTTAGATATATTTGATAATGTCATGACTAATATGATTTATGTTTAGTTTTTAGATCTTACTTAAACAGGACAAATCAGTACTTAACTGAAATCATCACTTATACTGAAGTCAGAACTTAAGTCATCAGTACTTAAGGTTCAGGAGATATTTATCAGAAGATAATATCAAGACTTAAAGGAAACGTTCAGATAAGGAAGGCGGCTGATTGAAGAAAGAGAAGATTGAGACAAATGTAAGAAGAGATATGCATGAAGAAGGAATTCTATGAAGAATAGAATACTTGGAAGAAAAGATATCTGATTGATATATTTTAGGAAGCAGAATTATATACCATATCAATTAGCGATTATCTTGTAACTGTGTAGTATATAAACACAGACATAGGGTTTACACTATATGTGTTATCATTATCGAGAATATTATTCATTGTAACCCTAGCAGCTCTCGTGATATTTGTTCATCACTGAGAGAGGACAGTTCCATATTGTAACAGAGTTTATTGCTTTGAATAAAGTCTGTTTTCTGTTACTTGTGTTATTAGAATTCGATTTGATTGTGCTATACACTGTATTCAACCCCCTTCTACAATGTGTGTGACCTAACAAGTGGTATCAGAGCCTATCTGTTAACACACAAACAGTTTAAGATCCAAAAACAATCACGTCTGAAGTAGAAACTCCAACTAAGCCCACCAAAACTGAAGAACCTCCAAAGACATAAATCCATAGTCGATATGAGGCTATTAGAGTTCCCATATTGAGACCATCTGGATATCCCATATGGAAGGTGAGGATGACTATGTTTCTGGAAGCTACAGATCCAGAATATCTTGATAGAATCAAGGAAGGACCTCACAATCCAACAAAACTCGTTGTTGCAGTTGCAGGTGAAGCAGCAAAGTCAGTACCAAAGGAGAAGAATGATTACACTGTTGAAGATATTGCTTCAATTGCTAAGGATGCTAAGGTACGACATTTGCTGCATAGTGCCATTGATAATGTAATGTCAAATAGGGTAATTAACTGCAAGACTGTAAAGGAGATATGGGATGCCTTGGAAATAAGGTGTCAGGGAACTGATTCGATTAAGAAGAACAGGAAGACAATACTCACTCAAGAGTATGAATACTTTGACTCAAAGCCAAATGAGTCATTGACTGATTTATATGACAGATTTGTCAAACTCTTGAATGATTTGTCACTGGTTGATAAGGAGTATGATCTTGATGATTCAAACCTTAAATTCCTGTTAGTTCTTCCTGAAAGCTAGGATTTGAAGGCAACAACTGTAAGAGACAACTATAATCTTGAAGAAACAACTCTTGATGAAATTTATGGGATGCTCAAGACTCAAGAACTTGAGATGGAACAAAGAAGCAAGAGGAAAGGAGGAAAGTCAAGGACAGTTGCTCTTAAGGCTGAAGAAGAATCTCCCAAAGCAGCCACCTCAAGGAAAGGCAAGGGTAAAGCGCTCTTCACAAAGTCTGATACTGAGTCATCAAGTTCTGATAGTGATGGTGACTCAGAAACTGAAAGCTCTCATGAGATGGATGTTGATGAAGAGATGATGAAGCTGTGTGCTCTTATGGTGAAAGGAATCACAAGGATTACATACAGGAAGTTCAAGAAGGGAAAGAAGTTTTTTAGGAAAGGTGCAAGTTCTGATAAGAAGAATTTCAGAAAATCTGAAGGCAAAGGAGGGAAGTCTGACAGAGGAGATTACACAAATGTCAAATGCTACAACTGTGGTGAGAAAGACCACATATCTCCTGATTGCAAGAAAGTGAAGAGTGACAAAGTCAAGGCTCTTGTCACAAAAAAGAAAAGCTGGACAGACACATCAGATTCTGAAAGTGAGGAGAACTATGCCTTGATGGCAAATGCTGATATGGCAAATACTGATAGCAGTCCTGCAGCTGCTGAGTTAAAGGTACCTCAAACTACTTATGCCTTTCATACTGATGATATTAATGAGTTGAGAAGATATCTTAAAACCATGTTCATTAGCTATAGAGATCAAACTTTAACATGTGAAAGATTAACTTCTGAAAATCTAGCTTGTAAGAAGAGGAATGATTATTTAGAAAAAGAGTTAGTCATGTTCCATCAAACTCAGAAAGATAGAGATGATGCTTTCTATGTTAGGGATGAAGTACTTAAAATGAATGAATCTCTAAAAGCTGAGTTAGAAAAGGAAAGAGAGATTATCAGGACTTGGACTAACTCTGGCAGAACAACTCAGAATTTGTTAAGTAGTGGAAACTGGAAAGAGGGCTTAGGTTATGGAGATGATAAGAATGATAAAGGAACTGTAGATATTAAGCCTATAGTTGTTAAACAAAAGCCAAACTTAAAACCTGTTAAGTTTGTAGCTGTAAAGTCTGAAACTGAGAAATCAGAAGTTAAAGAGGAATTAACTTCTGACAAACTAAAACATGAAAAGACAACTGAAGTTAACATAGGCTTAATGACAAAGAAGCAGCTTAAGCATAAGCTGAAAGATGTTAAGAATGCAAACAAGGTAAAATCACCTAGGAAAAATAGGAATGGAAAGGAAGTTGTGAATAAAAGCAATGATTATAAACCTGTTCCTAATGCTCCTAGAAAAACATGTCATAACTGTGGAATTTCTAATCATCTGGCTTCTTTTTGCAGGAAGAATAAGAACATAAACTCCTTACCTTCAAAGTCAGGAGTTAAGAGTCAATCTGTTAGATATAAGCCACAAAATCCTTGTTTTTATTGTGGTAGTTTATGGCATTCCATTTATACTTGTAAGGAATATCATAGTTTGTACTATGATTATTATCAAATAAAACCTTCTTTAAAGAAAGTTAGCATTGTTCCTTCTAGTGTAAGTTCTTATTCAAAGTCTGATAGTGTGAACTCTGATAAGAAAAATGTTAACATAAACTCTAATGCTAAATCCGTTGCAAATGTTAACAAACTTAATAAGGCCACAGGATCCAAGCAAGTCTGGGTCCTTAAAACTAATCATTAGTGGTCTTTGTGATTGCAGGGCAACAGGAAAAACATCCTAGTTCTGGACAGTGGATGTTCAGGACATATGACTGGAAATAAAGCCCTGCTATCAGACTTTGTGGAGAAGGCTGGCCCAAGTATTTCCTATGGAGACGGCAACATTGGAAAAACATTGGGATATGGCAATATCAATCTTGGGAATGTCATCATTAAAGAAGTAGCTCTGGTCTCAGGACTTAAACACAATCTGTTGAGTGTTAGTCAAATCTGTGACAGAGGTTATCATGTGGATTTCTTTGAAGAACACTATGAAGTTGTAAGTAAATCTACAGGCAAAGTTGTTCTGAAAGGATATAGGCATGGTAACATTTATGAATCCAAGCTTTCAACAAGTACTGATGGTTCTGCAATCTGTCTGATGAGTAGAGCATCAATTGAAGAAAGCTGGAACTGGCACAAGAAACTCTCTCACTTAAATTTCAACAATATAAATGAACTAGTCAAGAAAGATCTTGTGAGAGGACTGCCAAAGTCAGTATTTGCTCCTGATGGTCTTTGTGATTCTTGTCAGAAGGCTAAATAAAGGAAATCTTCATTCAAGAGCAAGAATGAATCATCAATTCTTGAGCCTTATCACCTACTACATGTTGATCTATTGGGTCCAGTGAATGTTATGTCTATTGCAAAGAAGAAATATGCTACGGTCATAGTGGATGAGTTCACCAGATACACATGGGTGTATTTTTTGCACACAAAAAGTGAAACTGCATCTATCTTGATTGATCATGTCAAGCAATTGGATAAATTGGTCAAAGATTCTGTGAAGATAATAAGAAGTGATAATGGCACTGAATTCAAGAATTTGACAATGGAAGAGTTCTGCAAAAACCATGGAATCAAGCAGGAATTTTTTGCTCCTGGAACTCCACAGCAAAATGGAGTTGTTGAAAGCAAGAATAGAACTCTCATTGAAGCTGCATGAACTATGCTTGATGAAGCAAAGCTTCCAACCTATTTCTGGGCTGAAGCTGTGCAGACTACTTATTTTACTCAGAATGCAACACTCATTAACAAGCAAGGAAAGACACCATATGAGATGGTGAAGAAAAAGAATCCAAATCTGAAGTATTTTCATGTATTTGGATGCAAGTGTTTTGTTCTTAAGACTCATCCTGAACAGCTATCCAAATTTGATCTAAAAGCTGATGAAGGAATCTTTGTTGGATATCCACTTTCCACAAAAGCCTTCAGAGTCTACAACTTGAGAACAAGGGTGGTCATGGAATCTATCAATGTCTCTTTTGATGATAAGAAGATTACTGGACTTGAAGATTTCAATTATCATGATCAGCTGAGATTCGAAAATGAAGATTTAAATTCTAATACTGAAAACCCTGACAGACTAAGTTCTGATACACAAACTCTGATGGATTAAACTCTGATGGATTAAACTCTGATGTTATTGAAACTGTGGTGACTACGCCAAAGAAGAATGCACCTGTGCAGGGGGAGCATACTGAAGATACAACCACATCTCAAGAAGCATCAGAACATACAACTGGCTCTTCAAGTTCTGATTCATCAAGTTCTAATAAGCCAAGTTCTGATAGTTCTGAAAACTTAAATTCTGAAGGATCCAACTCAGAGAGCATAGTTTCAGGGGGGGCATCAAAAAATTTTGATGAAGATAGCATGGATTATGGGGGAGCATCCAGTTCTAGAGAAAACCTTCCATCTGCAAGGAAGTGGACTAAATCACATACACCTGACTTAATAATTGGAAATCCTGATGCAGGTGTCAGAACTAGAACAGCTACTTCAAGTGAATGTCTTTACAACTCTTTTCTTTCTCAGACTGAACCAAAGAAAGTGGAAGAAGCTCTTCAAGATGCTGATTGGGTGCAAGCAATACAGGAAGAGTTAAATGAATTTGAAAGAAACAAAGTCTGGACCCTAGTGCCAAGACCAAAGAACAGATCTGTTGTTGGTACAAAGTGGGTGTTCAGAAACAAAATTGATAGTGATGGCATAATTACAAGGAATAAAGCAAGGTTTGTTGCAAAAGGATATTCTCAACAGGAGGGAATTGATTATGATGAAACATTTGCACCAGTTGCTAGATTGGAAGCCATAAGGATATTTTTGGCTTATGCTCCTCACAAAAAGTTTACTATCTTTCAAATGGATGTGAAAAGTGCTTTTCTCAATGGAGAATTAGAGGAGGAAGTATATGTTGAACAACCTCCAGGCTTTGTAGATCCCAAATATCCAACTCATGTCTACAGGCTTGATAAAGCACTTTATGGCCTTAAGCAAGCTCCAAGAGCATGGTATGAGACTTTAGCTCAGTTTCTTCTGGAAAGTGGATTTAACAGAGGAACTATAGACAAAACATTGTTCTACCTCAACCATGGAAAAGACTTACTTTTGGTTCAGATATATGTTGATGATATCATCTTTGGTTCTACAAATGACAGACTTTACAAAAATTTTGCCAAATTGATGCAGTCAAGATATCAAATGAGTATGATGGGAGAACTTAGCTATTTTCTGGGCCTTCAAGTCAAGCAGAATGAAGAAGACACTTTTATTTATCAAACCAAGTACTCCAGAAACTTGCTGAAGAAATTTGGAATGCAATATTATTCAAGTGCATCCACTTCCATGGCCACTGCAACAAAATTGGATAAGGATACTGGTAAATCAGTAGATATTACTGATTACAGAGGTATGATTGGCTCTTTACTCTATCTAACTGCTAGTAGACCTGATATCATGTATGCTACCTGTCTTTGTGCAAGATTTCAAGCAGATCCAAGAGAACCTCACTTAACAGCTGTGAAAAGAATCTTCAAGTATCTTAAGGGAACAGCTGATCTGGGATTGTGGTATCCCAGAGAATCAGATTTTATACTAATAGGTTACTCAGATGCAGATTTTGCAGGTTGTAAAATTGACAGGAAAAACACAAGTGGAAGCTGCCAATTTCTTGGAGGCAGATTGGTTTTTTGGTTTAGAAAGAAACAAAAGTCAATTTCCACATCAACTGCAGAAGCAGAGTACATTGCTGCAGGAAGCTGTTGTGCACCAATTCTTTGGATGAAGAATCAGTTACTGTATTATGGGTTAACATATTTTAAAATCCCTATTTACTGTGATAATCAAAGTGTTATTGCTATGACAGGTAATCCAGTTCAACACTCAATGACAAAGCACATCATCATTAGGTACCACTTCATAAGGGAACATGTGGATGAAGGTACAGTGGAATTGCACTTTGTTCCAACAGATCAACAACTAGCAGATATCTTCACAAAATCACTGTGTGAAGCTACTTTTACAAGATTGGTAAATGAACTTGGAATGGTTTCAGGTTCTTTCTCTAAATCTGCTTAGCTTTTGTTCTGCTGTATCAGACTTTATGATCAGTATTTACAGATATTACTATCTTTGTGTATTCTGTGCTTAATTGAAAATTGCTTAAGTACTGATTGTTGTCTGATGTGTATTTCTAAATTGATAGTGATATGACTGTTTCTGTGACTATTCAATCCTATGAGGATAACTGTGTTAGATGCTGACCTAGTAGTCTTTAATATTCTAAAGATCCCATGTTTGAAGTAATTATTTATATGGAAATCTATTGACACAAGCAAATTCTGATATTGAGCTTAGTTAAGTTTACTTTGTCTATCTTAAAACTAAGTCAAAAACTAGAATAATGCTTCTCATCTGTTAAGTTCTGATGTTAGTAAATCTGGTGAATGTACTAAGTGCTGATAAACCTCACTTATCAAAAGAAAAAGGAAAAGAACAAGGAATAAAAATCAGGTACTCCTTTGAGATCTAGAGTAAAAATGTGGAAGGGACGACCCAAGGGTATTGCTGGTATTAAGTAATATGCATCAGAAAAGCAAATAATTATTTTTCTTGGTGACTTTTCACACTCTATGATTACTGGAAAAATACTCTGATAATAGCATAAATTCTGATAAGCAGTCGTGACTCACTTACACGGAGAAGCCACTGTAACATGGAATTTCAAAAGATGCATAAAATAAGCACAAAACAGTTGAGGTGGACTCATGCATGAACTCATTCAATAGTAGGCTTCAGAATAATGACAGATTTTAAAGAAAGTTCTTAGTTATTCCTTATTTCTTAGATGTACTGAAGTGAATCAGACTTTAATCTTTATCTGATATTTAGCTTACTGCACACACATACACTCTATATGAATGATGAAAACTACTGTGGTGATAAATGATGTTTTAGATGAACAGTTTATGTGTCAGATTGCATACATTCTGAGGACAGGTTCTGATGAAAGTTCTGATGATTAAGTTTTGAAGAACCAAAATCAGAATTTGTGTGAAGAATTACAGAGATAGGCATTCACTTTTTGAGTTAAGAAATCATGTTCTGATGACTATTAAGTTCTGATATAAGTCTAAGTTCTGATATTAAATTCTGATTCTTTACTTGGCTTATTTGTGGTTAAAATCTGAAACAGACGTATTTGAAATCAGAATATGTTTTGGTGAGATATTAACAGTCAATTTAATTTGGATTAGTGGTACATGGCTATGCACAGTAATTTTTACTTGTTTCATGTGCGCATTAAATCCTGTTTTACACTTCCAAGATCTGTTTTTTTTCTCATCAGTCTAGGGAGACGAGGCAAAATTATTTCTACCTACACTCCTTAAATTTTACTTGCATCTCCTGACATTCCATTTGCTATATAAACCAACACTTCACTCCAGCCAGCACATCTCTAAATTCCTCACAAACTCTCTCTCATTTACACTCAAACTTTAAAACTCATTTCTTCTTCACTCATCACAATCATGGTTAATTACAACTTAGCTCTGAACTATGATACTTTCTCTCTCACCATGAGCTGTCTAAAATGGCAGTAGGAATGGCATGTTACTGCCATTCCTGATGAGGTTTGGGACTCTGTTCCCCAAGAGGTTCTGACAGACCTCTTGTTCTTCTATATGAATTACCATCGCAATGTTGAGCGACTGGAAGAAGAATGGTTGGAAGCTCTTCGACAGCAGGAGCGAATCATTCGTCTCATTGTTCTTTTTGTTGAAAGTAGGAAGAAGAAATAGGATTTGTAGCTTAGGACAATCTTGTAATGTTGTGCTGTAATTTAAATTTCATGAATGTATTTTCTCAATATATTAATGAAATTTTCTATTTTTGCAAGATTTTGTCTCTGAGTCGTTTGAAATTCTGATGCATTTTTAAATCCTGATTTACCCATATTCTGATGACCATTTTTATATCTAATACAAATCAAGTTTTGATTCTGACGTGGCAGTACCTGTTTACTTGATTTTTTTTGGTCATTCTCTCACTTAGTGTATTTTTACAGAATATTGGTTTCGCAGTGAAAATGATTTAATAAGTGGGAACAGTTTAAATTTTAAATTAAAACTGAACTACCTTAATTAATGGGATTACTTGGTAAGTGGAACGGTTTTTCCTTAAAAAACTACATGTGATAAGTAATGATTACTGTTTTCCCATGTCCATTAATTATTCTTTACTGCTGCATGTTTGACAGGTGTCCAACGGTTACTTTTTCTACCGTGTATAATAAAAGAGAGAGAAGATTGCAAAATCTTTTATTTACTTTCACACTTTATCTCTCTTTTCTTTACTTCAATTCTATCTCATCTCCTGACATTTTTTTTCATACAGACTTTTTGTCAAACACCTTACAGGCAAACTTATTTCTCAGTTTTTCTCATGGTACCTAAGGATTTGATTATAGATGGAGCCAAGTTTGTACCCAACAACTATGCTGCAATCTTAAACCATGATGAAGCTCCATCTGATTTGCACTTTGTGCAAGATCTTCTAGCACACAGTGAGATTGGGTATGCATTGACCCATCCTCAAGTCATTTCCAGCCAACAAGTTCTGACGTTTTGGCGGACTGGGCATTTTGATAATGGTGGTGCTACTGGTACTCCAAGCATTATTTTTGAAGTAAATGATATTGAGCATGTGGTAACTCCTGGAGCAGTTCGTAAAGCTCTACACTTACTAGAAGGCTGCGTTTTCTCAACACCGGAGGAACCAGATCTACAGCAGCTCATGGCCAATTTGGGGTATGAGAAGAGTTTGGCCAAGCTTGGACAGTTGAAAAGAGCACATATCAGAAAGGAATTGAGCTTTTTCTTTGACTGCATCACTAAAGCATTCGGCAATAAGTGTTCCAACTTTGATGCCATTCCTATTATGAGTCAGCATATCGGGTATGCTATTATTCACCAAACTCATTTTGATTTTGCAAGTGTTGTGCTAGGCTTTATAGGGGATAGGATGACAGAGGATAGAAATGTGGTATACTTTGCTAGATTATGTCAGCTTATATATACTTTTCGCTGTGCTAATGAATCTCAACCAGCCAGTTCTTTATTTCCACCCTTTAAACTTGCAAAACGGGCTTTTAATGACTTGGTAAATGCTGACCTTAATAAAAAGATGGTTAGACCCTTACAGATACCTCAATCTCTAAAACAGATCCTGGTAAATGCTGATCCTCACACTTACAGATCTGTTTACCCTGATATACAACCCACCAGCACATCCCAGACACCACAACAACCATCAGAACATACCACACATACATCTCAACCTACTCAACCCTCTATCAGAACACATCTCAAACCTTCACAGATAACTCAACCTTCATCATCAGCACATACTGTGAAGCCTTCATCTTCCAAGCCCAAGAGGACAAAGACTGTACCTCAGACACCACAGAAGAGAAGGAGGATTGTTCAGAGAGATGAGTCAGACAGTGAGGAACAGGTTCCTGTATCAGAACCTGTTATCAAAGAAGCTGAGAAGGTCTCTTCTCAGAAGGATACTGGAATTGGGGGATCTTAGCTTCTCAAAAGGCTTAGAAGAATGTCTTATGCTGAAACTCCAAAGGAATCTCCATCTTCAAAGAAAAAAAAGAAACAGAGAGCTCACAGACCAGTTTCAGATGATGAGGAAGCAGCAGCTAAGGAAGGAGATCAGGAATCTCTGATCTCACAAGAGCCAGAATTTTCTGAAGCTACTGCTACAGATAAAGCATCTACACCACCTGTGTCTCCTGTACATGAACCAGTATCTACTGCAGACCCAGGCACAAGTGCTGAAATTGATATTCACAACCTAGTTGTGCCTGAGGTTCTCTACTTAGAAGCTCCAACAGCTCCAATTAATCCATCAACAACACCAATTACTGATGCTAATGAAACTCCAGAATTGTCTACAACACCTTCTCTGCATCTAGACATTAAAGATCAAACTATAGGTGAGCATCAGAATATGGCTGTTGATCAGAACTTGGAAGCAGATCAGAACTTAGAGGATGATGTTGAAGCCTCCATAGCCTCTCATACTGTTCTTTTATCAGAGGATGCTGAATCTGTAAGTTCTGATGCTGCACATGCTGATGATACTGGTGATGCTGCTACAAATGAAGATTCTACTACAGTTGGTCCGTCAGGACATGCACCTCAACAAACTGTTCACAAAAGTGAAATAGTCAAAAAGTTTGTTACAGGGGAAGCACCAGTACCTTGGAGTGAAACTCCTAGAGGACAGGAGTGGACTAAGGAGTGGAACACAGTTACCTTTGTTCCATCTGAAAAAATTCTTGCTGAGCACTTGGCAAAAGCTGATGAGATGCTAATTAATGATGATTTCAAGACACAACTAAGAGTTACTGCACTTACTATAAGGCACCTTCAAGGTCAACAATCTGTCACTCAAGACAAGTTGAACAGGGTTCAAGAACTCTTAATGCAGCAAGATACACTTGTCAAGCTGGACAAGAAAAACTTTTTCAAACCTACCTTTGACAGAGTTGCTTACATTGAGAAGACCCACGAGAAGCAACAATCTCAGATTGATGAAATTTTGAAAAATCAAGCTTCTTAACAATCTCAACTCGATGAAATCCAATCCTTAGTGGAATTGCTTGTCTCTCTTCTCTTACCTGCTGATGCCAAAAAGGGGGAGAAGGTAATTAAGTCCAAATGCAAAACTGTTAAGACACTGAAGGGGAAGGATGATGAAAAAGATGACCAGGGAAACTCTGGAATGGGTGGATGTCATAGTCAAGGTAGAGGTCTCTCATCAAGAAGAGCTGAAGCTACAAGTCATAGAACAAGTTCTGACACTGGAAAAAGAATTACTTCTGATACTAGTAAAAGGATAAGTTCTGATGAACTTTTGGATCTTGATGAAGAAATTTCAAATCAGTTATTTCTGAAAGAAAATCCAGGAATGGACTTTGAGAGTCTATTGGAAGAAGAAGCTAGACTTAAGTCAGAAAAAGTTAACTCTAAATCTGAAGCTTCTGTTGGTAAAAATAAACTTCCAAAGGTCAAAGGCATTGTGATAAAAGAAAGGACAAATATTGAGGCAACCAAGGCCAAATCACAATTGCAGATAGATCCAAGGTCCAAAGGCAAAGAAAAAGTTGGTGAACCTATAAAGGTTTATGTGCCTCCTGTGGATGAAGAAATTTCTGTTGAAGATGCTGATCTTACTCTGACTTCAAGAAAGATTTCTAAGACAACCTCTGACATGGCTCAAGTTGTTCAGAGTCAAGATTTACTTAGTTCTGATATTACAAAGAAGCAAGTAACCTCTGACATAGCTCAAGTTGACTTGATATCAGAAGATAAATCAAAGGAAACCTCTGACATTGCTCATGTTAAACCTTCAAAGTTACTCCTACCAGGATTCACCAAAGCCAAACAGACTCAACCTTTGAAGACTGCAGAAAGTGGTTTTGAAGTGAGAGTGGTTACTGGAAAGGAAGCAAGAGATAAATCTGGATTGGGTAGTGCTGATGAAAGAAGAGTACAGAACACAACCAATGATCCAACTTCCTTAAGTGAACCAGGTGTTGGAGCAACTCCTGAAAGATTGAATCAACTAGAATCTGTACAGATGGTTTACCATACTTACTTGAAAGAACACATCTTAAGGGAAAATGCTATTCCACTGAAGTATTTTGAAGAACTGGAACATGTATTATTCTTACTTCAAGTGAATGACAGAATAATAGAAAGTGCTGCAAACTATTTGAAGACTCAAATTCAGAGACAGAAAAGGCTTTATTCTGTAAAGTTTGATAGCACATATCTTCCAAAGTACAGAGATCACAAGGGTGATATTGTTGAGATGAAGCCTAACTCTGCTAAGATTATAACTACCTTTCTGGGTTATAAGGCTGTAGAATTCAATCTTGAGTCTGACAAGGCGTATTTGATCAGACTGGATCAGGACAAAAGGAAATCTAGAATTAATGATCTCAGGGCTGCTATCTTCCAAACTGGTGAAGATTCTGCAGTGCTTAAAGATGCTAAAAGGAGGATGATTGATGAACTCAGATATGCTGAGAGATGTTTGTTAAAGAACTATCTCAGAACAACTCCTGACATTAGAGAGATCAGAAAGTGAAGCCAAGTCAAGATCTACAACTGCTCAAATTCTGATATGTATACATACTGAAGTTGTTATCAGAAGTTAAAGTTGGTAAAGCTTTAAGCACTGTAAGTTGTAGTTATCTAGTCAATTTCTCATGCATTTGTACTTAATGTTTTTGACATCATCAAATATCTGTTAAACTTGTATATTATGCTAATTTACAAGTTGGGGGAGATTGTTAGATATATTTGATAATGTCATGACTAATATGATTTATGTTTAGTTTTCAGATCTTACTTAAACAGGACAAATCAGTACTTAACTGAAATCAGCACTTATACTGAAGTCAAAACTTAAGTCATCAGTACTTAAGGTTCAGGAGATATTTATCAGAAGATAATATCAGGACTTAAAGGAAACGTTCAGATAAGGAAGACAGCTGATTGAAGAAAGAGAAGATCGAGACAAATGTAAGAAGAGATATCCATGAAGAAGGAATTCTATGAAGAATAGAATACTTGGAAGAAAAGATATCTGATTGATATATTTTAGAAAGCAGAATTATATTCCATATCAATTAGCGATTATCTTGTAACCGTGTAGTATATAAACACAGACATAGGGTTTACACTATATGTGTTATCATTATCGAGAATATTATTCATTGTAACCCTAGCAGCTCTCGTGATATTTGTTCATCACTGAGAGAAGACAGTTCCATATTGTAACAGAGTTTATTGCTTTGAATAAAGTCTGTTTTCTGTTACTTGTGTTATTAAAATTCGATTTGATTGTGCTATACACTGTATTCAACCCCCTTCTACAGTGTGTGTGACCTAACACAATACATTAGATCAAACTTTTTTAAAAGATCATAAATATATTTGGTTTGACTAATGAATATTCCTTCACTAACTTGCTTAACTTGTAAACCGAGAAAGTAAGTTAGTTCTCCCATCATGCTTATTTCATACTTACTTTGCATCAATTTGGCAAAAAATTTACAAAGTTTTTCATCTGTAGAGCCAAATATAATATCATCTACATAAATTTGAACAAGTATACTAGAGCCATTTACATTTTTAAAGAATAAAGTTTTGTCAACAGTACCTCTTGTGAAGTGATTTTCTAAGAAAAACTTTGACAAAGTATCATACAAGGCTCTAGGTGCTTGCTTCAATCCATAAAGTTCTTTAAAAAGATAGTAGACATATTCTGGAAAATTTGAATCTTCAAAACCAGGAGGCTGACTAACATAGACTTCCTCCTCCAAATCACCATTCAAAAAGGCACTTTTGACATCCATTTGATAGACCTTAAAATTCGAATGGGCTGCATAGTCTAAGAAAATTCTGACGGCTTCAAGTCTTACAACAAGAGCAAAAGTTTCATCAAAATCTATTCCTTCTTGTTAGGTCCCAATGTGTTTGTAGAAGGGGGGGTTGAATACAAACAGTATCGAATAATCGAATTAAATGCGGAATAAAAAAATGTGAAACAAAATTCAAGTTAAATAAAAATATTATTAAACTTGAAAGGTGTTACAACAACTGTATCGATTACAAGGAATTAATCTCAAATTAATTATCACAAATATAGAATAAATTCGACATAAACTTTTTCTATTTTTGTAATAAAAAGATTCAAATGCTAAACGCAATTTGAGATTAAGTTCTAGGGATTTTGATCTGCTAGATTGTTACACAAGAACAAGATAATGATTTCTAGTGGTTTGGATTTAACTTTACTAGCTAGAAATTGTGATCTTGATTTTAGCAGAGAAGAGATGATATATTTTTCAGCTTCTGCTTTTCTTTGTTCTTGAACTGTTTTTCGGATGGATGATTGACTTCTGTTGCTTCTATATTAAATAATAAAACAACCACCTGATTTGTTAGCAAGACAATCCTTTTAGCTCAGCAAGACAATCCATTGAGCTAGCAAGACAATCCATTGAGCTAGCAAGACTTTCGGTGAGACTATTGATTGAACTAGCAAGACAATCAGAATGAACTGGCAAGACAATCCTCCTCCCAGTGTAACTTTCGGTATGACAATTGAAATGACTTGGCATGACAATCGGTATGACAATCCAGATTGTCATGCTAGTTCATTTTCAATTGTCTTGCTGATTTAAACTGATTTTAATCCAAAAACAATTCTGAAAAATCTTAATATTAATTGAGAATTAATTAATCAATTAATTCAATTAATAAATAAATTAATCTTTGCAGATATAATTTATTTTCTTAATTAAATTATATGACTTAATTAATTAATAGAGAATTAATACTAATCTTGAGCAGCAACTATTCTTCTGAAAATCTTCTGAAAATCACTGAAAATTATGAATCAATTTCACCACTTCAACGTTGACACTCGATGTACTGTCTGGTTCATGAGTGACTAACTTCCGTGACGTTTCTTCATGTCTTAACTTTGATACTCTGATTTTCTTCAGATTAAATCCCTGTAATTAATGATACTCTGATGAGAACTCTGTCACTTGATTAAATCCACAATCTTGATTTATATCACCGAGGCATGATCAATTTCTTGAACTTCTTCCAGTGAATAAATTCCTCAAGTCTGTAGATGAACCTTATTTCTGAATCCTTTGACAGATGTTACTCTGTGAGATCTCTTTAACGGTAGATCCACTATTTACTTAATACATTCTTATTTGAGTTGAGTTGAATCCTCGAATATACAAATAGGCCTATGACATATGACTTACAATCTCCCCCTATTTGTTTGTTAGACACTAACACATAAATACCTAGAGGATAACTCAACTAACAAATAAGAAAAAGAGATAAAAAGAAATGCAAAGTAAATAGTAGAAAAGTTCTGGACTAGATTTAACATTTTCCAGATTCCAAGTAGATGTTCCTCTAGACTGAACATATCTTCAAGTAGTTCCATCTTCATTTGTACAACCACATTTCCTTTTCCTGTTGAGAAGCCCATATCTCTCTTGCTTCTCCCCCTATGAGAATCAACTGATTAAAGAATATCACCTTCGTTTACCACCTCTCCCGTACAATAGGATCCGCAGATAAAAGCCAATGGTACTCCCCTTTTGAAAACAGCTTCTTCCCTTACTAGAAAATCACCTTGTGTTTACCACCTCTCCCGTACAATAGGATCCGTAGTTACAAACAACAATGGTGTGGTGTAGTGTACATATGATCTTTTTCTTCCTCCCTGCTATTTCTCCCCCTTAGTTGAGGAATCCTCCAAACTATTACTTAAGCTTTTATCTCCCCCTTAAAGAAGGAATGTATGCCGTCGTCTGAAGGAGTTCTCATATTTCACTTGGTTGGAAAAGAAATAACAAGTGTTTCTCTTTCTTCCTCACTGTGAGTGTGTGATTCTGTTTAGTGTACCTCACATGTGTTTCACTCTTCTCTCCACTCGTGTTTACACTCATTCTCACAAGTGTATCACTCTTCTCTCATAGCTCCATAATCCAGATGTACCTGCAAGGAAAGTCACCTGAGCCATCCTTAAGGAGGTCACAGGTGGTGCAATGGGAGTTCGCAAATCCCCATCCTTGTTAAGCTCATCAGATGAATCTGAGTCATAATCTACAAGTTGGTAGTTTCCCTTTTAGGGTTCCAGATTTGAATTCTGGGAAGGTAAACAATGATCCAAAGAATTTAGCATAAAGATCAAAGTTCCCTTCTAATGCCTGTGAAGACATTTCCTTGTGACTCATCAGGTAATATCTGAATCATTGTCAACAAGTTGCCGATCTGCGCCTATGTCAGATCCACTATCCGTAGATGCATCCAGGGGATTTAAGCCTGGGGAGGTAGACACTGACCACTGACATATGGCTTTTGGATTAGTATCCTCTCCTAACACCTGTAAAGGCAATTCGTCCATTAACGAACCTTAAACAATCGAATCTGACCTTAAAATGGTCGAAACTCTTGTTTCCGTCAACTCATCCTTTGTGTGTGTAACCTCTCCTAGTGCATCAATAATTGTTTATATTTGAAGTGGTGACACTACATCGGATGCCTTGGCCGATAGGCAAAATTCAATAGACGCACCCTGTTGAGAGAATGAATCTAGTAACTATTTTTATGCATTTTCAGTCATTACATCTTTTTGAGAAGATGTATGGGGGCTAGCAGTTGTCTCGGTTTAAATACTACTCATCTATGTAGGAGACAGAGCTACTGGGTTGACTACAGAACCTTCCTTATGTGGTGCACTAAGGCACTATCTCCCTCACGCTCATTCATACTACATTTAGTGGTAAGAGAGTGTTGGTTGGTTCTGTTTCTGTGTTTGTCTTTACAGTCTGGGATAGATGTTGTGGGTTTTCAACCTCATGACTGTCAATGAAAGAAAGTCATTGGAGACTGAACCTGTAACACAGAATATATGGCACTATAGAGATAAAATGTATTTAAGATTTATAATGAATGAAAATTATACATTTAATCTTTTGAGAGTAATGATGTACAATAGTGATTTCAAAGGATTTTACATGAAATAAGAAATCACTAATGTAGAAAGAAGTTTGATTTTGTTTTTTTTTATATGAATGAGTTTTTGATAAAACATTGATCACTTAGGGTAAAGTCTAAGTAATTCTCATTCATGTCAAAAGCTTACAAATATCTGCAACATAATGTTAACAACATATCATTGACCGATACTTGTCAAGTACTTTAGATACTAATTGTTATGTTGCATAAACAATATATCACTGCACATATAAAACAATATGATTGTGCCTAATGATAAGAGAGTTAAAAATATGACGACTCTACTAGTTCATATTAAACAATAACTTCAATTAGAGTGCCATACCATGTTCTTGACGATTGCTTGAGTAGTACACTAGTTCATACCAACCTGAAGTGAGATTGTGAAGAAGAGATTGCATAGTCCAATAGATCTGCAGCTGCAAAGTCCATGAACTGTGGTGCATTGACTTCCTCTTTTGACTCACCAACCAGGAGTACACTTGTACACATCTTACTAGAGTCCAATTCCAAGTATAATGTGCAGAAGGTGCGTGATATGTTGTAATATTCTCAAGTCTCATCACTGGTGCTATATGTTAGATGATGCTTCCTGATAATAACCTAGCACACTATACAAAATTTTCAATGATAACATTCCCAGCTTGCAAACAGCCATATCCCTCGGATAAACCTTTGCTGTTATCTCCAAAGGTAACCAGGGGGCCAGCTTTCTCAATCCACATTTGATAGCAGGGCTCTATCTCCGGTCATATGTCTTGATGATCCACTATCAAGAATCCACACTTCCGGTTTCACCTGTTTTAATGCCCTGCAACACAAATGGATTAACCCTTCTTCGGAACCCAAACTTGGTTGGGCCCGGCATACTTGTAGAACTGTCCTTTGTCAGGCAAAACAACATTTTTAATCTTAATTATCTCAACTTTCTCAATGACTGAACATTTGACCTTGTAAACAGCCTTAACAAATTTCTGTTTAAGCCTAGGCACAAATGTCTCCTTTCTAGCCTTAGAAGGACTAGCAGTCTTAGACCTATCATGCTTCTTGTTATTCACATGCTGACGAGGAGTAGTCTTATCATTAGAAACATGATTACCATTAAAATAAGCATACATCATATTAAAAGCACAAGATATACAATTAGAAACACCACATGCTTTATGAGAGTGATTAACAGCAGGCAATTTATGCATGGTAGACATGGCATTTTTGTTATCCAACTCATGTGTGTCTGAGTTAGTCTCAGTTGCTTTCACAACTTTGATTGGAACTTTCGACACACTTGACTTGGAAACAACCTTCTCATTAGCAAGATCTTCAGCACGTATTTCTTCTTGAATAACAGAAGAGGTCACATCAAATGGTTCAGCAATTGATAGTTTATAGAGGGGTTCATCAACACCCTTAAGCACATGTGGTACTTTCCTCCCTTTAGCACAGACACGAGGAGGGGAATTTATGCCTAATTCTCCAATAGCAACATTGTAATCATAACCTATTCCAGATGTTTGATTAACAGATTGTTTACTGTAAAACTCTTTAGCCTTCGAACAAGAATTGAAGTAGGCTCTAACCTTAGTCTCAAGACCGGTGATCTTGTCTTTGAGAATAGTTTCGAGTTTTCTATAACAGTCAACTCTATTCTCTAGAAAAGATACTTGTTCTTTTAATTTGTCTTGATTAATATGCACAAGTCTTAATTCATTGACCTCTTTCTCAAGGTCTGTGATCTGTAAACTTAACAGTTCATTATCACGACGTGCACAATCTAAGTTACCTCTTAGATGATAAACCATTTCAGCATCAGAAAGTTTTACCTCTATTCTTGACGATGAAGCTTTTCCATCAATAGCCATAAGAGCAAGATTTCCTTCATCTTCATCTTCACTATCAGTATCATCCCAGCTTCTTCCCTTTGCCAGATAAGCCCTTTCAGAGTTCTTTCTTACTTGCTTTGACTTCCTACATTCTGTGGCAAAGTGTCCCAACTCATTACAGTTATAGCATCTGATGGTGCTCCGATCAACCATCCCTGTTTTGTATCCACCACTGCTGGTATTAGAGGATGAAGATCCACCTTTCTGGAATTTGTTGTAGTTGGACTTGTACTTAAGTTTGGGATTCCTCTTGAATCTGACATGGGAGAATCTCTTGACAATTTGGGCCATTGACTCGTCTTCCAATTGCTCCAGCTCTTCCAAGGAATAAAAATCATCACTTGATTGATTTGTAGTAGGAGGATCATATTCTGCTACTAACATATTTTCCTCAGCCTTGGAACACTGTACCATTCTCTCCAATTGTTGAGATTGCTGTTGTTGTTGACCTTCAGCTACAAGTGCAGTAGATGTGCTGACCATTCTATCTTTCCCGTAGACTTCCTTTTGCTGAATCTGCTCCAACTCATAGGTTTTCAACACACCATAGAGTCTATCCAAAGAAATCTCACTCAGATCTCTAGCTTCTCTAATGGCAGTGATTCTATGTTCAAGATGAGTTGGCAGTGTTAAAAGAAACTTTTTGTTGACTTCTCTGATTGAATAATATTTCCCATTTATGTTCAGGTTGTTGATCAACGCATTGTACCTCTCAAACACTTCAGTAATTCCTTCTCCTGGATTTGATTTAAAATATTCATACTCAGAGGTTAGGATCTCCAACTTGTTCTCCCTAACTTCCTCTGTGCCTTCATTAATCACCTCAATAGTTTCCCACATGTGTTTGGAATTTTTACAGTTCATCACATGTCTGTTCATCAAGGGATCAAGGGAATCAATTAATATTAATTGAAGGCTGGCATCCAAGGAGGCTTCATCTTTTTCAGCAGGAGAAAAATCCTCAGGATCTTTAGGATAGGTTCTGGCTTTGGTGATCACAACATCATCTACTATCACCTCCAGTTCAATAACCATCGGATTTCTTATCCCCTTCTTTAACAAGTTTGAATATTTGGGATTTGCCACTTATAAAAATAAGAGCATCTTCTTCTTCCACATAATATAATTCTCTTTATCAAATTGTGGAATTTTAACGGTTCCAACTTTTTGTGAAGTCATTATGAATTTTTGAATGAATAAAAATTCAAGGAGTTGAAAAATCACAAAAGTCTAGGATCTTGATTTGTTCGTTAATCAGAAGGCTCTGATACCAATTGTTAGGTCCCAATGTGTTTTTAGAAGGGGGGTTGAATACAAACAGTACCGAATAATCGAATTAAATGCGGAATAAAAAAATGTGAAACAAAATTCAAGTTAAATAAAAATATTATTAAACTTGAAAGGTGTTACAACAACTGTATCGATTACAAGGAATTAATCTCAAATTAATTATCACAAATCTAGAATAAATTCGACATGAACTTTTTCTATTTTTGTAATAAAAAGATTCAAATGCTAAACGCAATTTGAGATTAAGTTCTAGGGATTTTGATCCGCTAGATTGTTACACAAGAACAAGATAATGATTTCTAGTGGTTTGGATTTAACTTTACTAACTAGAAATTGTGATCTTGATTTTAGCATAGAAGAGATGATATATTTTTCAGCTTCTGCTTTTCTTTGTTCTTGAACTGTTTTTCAGATGGATGATTGACTTCTGTTGCTTCTATATTAAATAATAAAACAACCACCTGATTTGTTGGCAAGACAATCCTTTTAGCTCAGCAAGACAATCCATTGAGCTAGCAAGACAATCCATTGAGCTAGCAAGACTTTCGGTGAGACTATTGATTGAACTAGCAAGACAATCAGAATGAACTGGCAAGACAATCCTCCTCCCAGTGTAACTTTCAGTATGACAATTGAAATGACTTGGCATGACAATCGGTATGACAATCCAGATTGTCATGCTAGTTCATTTTCAATTGTCTTGCTGATTTAAACTGATTTTAATCCAAAAACAATTCTGAAAAATCTTAATATTAATTCAGAATTAATTAATCAATTAATTCAATTAATAGATAAATTAATCTTTGCAGATATAATTTATTTTCTTAATTAAATTATATGACTTAATTAATTAATAGAGAATTAATACTAATCTTGAGCAGCAACTATTCTTCTGAAAATCTTCTGAAAATCACTGAAAATCATGAATCAATTCCACCACTTCAACGTTGACACTCGATGTACTGTCTGGTTCATGAGTGACTAACTTCCGTGACATTTCTTCATGTCTTAACTTTGATACTCTGATTTTCTTCAGATTAAATCCTTGTAATTAATGATACTCTGACGAGATCTCTGTCTCTTGATTAAATCCACAATCTTGATTTATATCACCGAGGCATGATCAATTTCTTGAACTTCTTCCAGTGAATAAATTCCTCAAGTCTGTAGATGAACCTTGTTACTGAATCCTTTGACAGATGTTACTCTGTGAGATCTCTTTGACAGTAGATCCACTATTTACTTATTACATTCTTATTTGAGTTGAGTTGAATCCTCGAATATACAAATAGGCCTATGACATATGACTTACACTTCTTGTTGACAGTAGCCCTTAGCAACCAATCTAGCTTTGTTCCTGACAACTATGCCATTTTCATCCATCTTGTTTCTGAATACCCACTTGGTGTCAATTGGATTCTTTCCTTTGGGCTTGGGTACCATCTTCCATACCTTGTTCCTTTCAAATTAGTTTAGCTCCTCTTCATATCTAGAATCCAATCAGGATCCAACAGAGCTTCTTCTACCTTCTTTGGTTTTTCCTTTGAAAGAAAGCTTCTATACATACATTCTTCTTGAGTTGCTTTCCTTGTTTGAATTCTAGATGATGCTCCACCAATAATGAGCTCAAAAGGGTGATCGCTAGTAAATTTTCTCTGTTGAGGTAGATTAGCTCTATATAAAGAGGCCTCATCATTGTCTTGATGTGTGACTGAGTTTTGATTAGAAGAGACACCCCCTGAGTTCATGAATCTTTGATTTAAAGAGGGAGTTCTTTCTGTAAGTGATCTATTTTGACTCTCATCTTCTCTCATTATTCCGACGGATGATGTGCTTTGTATCTCGATGGATGAAGCTGATTGTCTACCGACAGATGATGCATTATGCAACTCGACTGATGCTGAATTTTGTGCATCATTGAGGATAGTCTTTTCTGCATTATCCTTAGCCACTGTTTCTTGACCATACTTTGGTTTTACGCACTCATGTTACTGATAGAACTGAAACTTATCTTGAATCAATTATCGGTATATCTTTTATAGTTTAAGTTCTTGGGGAGAACTATCATCATCACTGTCTACACAAATCATCTCCACATTGTCAAATTTGAGGCTCTCATGGAAATCTCCATCTTACAGTCCTTCAATCTTTTTATCATCAAACACAACATGTATAGATTCCATAACAATATTGGTTCTTAGATTGTAGACTCTATATGCTTTTCCAACAGCATATCTAACAAAAATTCCTTCATCTGCTTTGGCATCAAACTTTCCATGTTGATTAGTTTGCTTCCTTAAGATATAGCATTTACAACCAAAGACATGTAGAAAGCTTAATGTTAGCTTCCTGTTCTTGAACAACTGATAGGGATTCATGCATTTGTCTTGATTGACCAAAGAAATATTCTGAGTGTAGCATGCAGTATTTACAGCTTCAGCCCAAAAATATGTTGGTAACTTTGATTCTTCCAGCATTATTCTTGCAGCTTCAATAAGAGACCTGTTCTTTCTTTCCACCACTCCATTTTGTTGTGGAGTTCTGGATGAAGAAAACTCATGCATGATCCCATTCTCTTCACAAAATACTCTCATCACAGAATTCTTGAACTCAGTTCCATTGTCACTCCTGATTCTTCTTACTTTGAAATTAGGATGGTTGTTGACTTGCCTTATGTGATTGATGATAATTTCACTAATTTCATCTTTGGATTATAGGAAAAATGTTAAAGAGAACTTTGAGAAATCATCTAAAATTACTAGGAAATATCTTTTCTTTGAAATGGACAACACATTGATTGGTCCAAACAAATCCATGTGCAACAATTGCAAAGGTTCTTCAATAGTTGAATCAAGCTTCTTTCTGAATGATGCTTTAATCTGCTTTCCTTTCTGGCAGGCATCAGATAATCCATCCTTTAAAAACTCCACTTGAGGAATACCTCTGACCAAATCTTTCTTGACTAGCTCATTCATGGTCTTGTAGTTTATATGGGACAGCTTCTTGTGCCATAGCCATCTTTCATCTTGACTTGCCTTGCTAAATAGACAAGTGACAGATTCTGCATTTGATGAGTTGAAATCAGCTAAGTACACATTTCCTTTTCTCACCCTAGTGAGAACCACTTTGTTGCTTCTCTTGTTGGTCACAACAAAGGCTTCAGAATTGAAAGTGACTAAGTTGCCTTTATCACAAAGTTGGCTGATACTCAACAAATTATGCTTGAGTCCATCCACTAGGGCAACCTCTTCAATGATGACATTACCCTTTGAAATCAAGCCATATCACAACCCTTGCTGTCATCTCCAAAGGTGATACTTGGGCCAGCTCTTTCCTTGAACCCAGTGAGCAGGGTAGAATCTCCAGTCATGTGCCTTGAGAAACCACTATCTAGATACCAAAGATTCTTTCTGTTTCCTTGCATACATCAAAATCAAATCAAGCTGATTTTGGTACCCAAGTTTCCTTGGGTCCTGCCTTGTTAGCCTTTTTCTTTGGTTTCTTAGGTTTAACCTCATTTGACTTGGGTATTTCAGATTCATCCTTAGTCATTTGAGTTGGACCATTGAAACCATTCATTGAAGCAGAATTATCATGCACATTTTGATTAACAGGAAAAGGCGTGCTATGTGCAAACATGTTATTCTAGTAAGGAATGCTAAATGGCATTTGAGGCATACTAAATGCAGTATAATATAGATTAGGTACAAATGGCATATTACATTCATATTCTGTGCATGTAAAGCATTCATAGACATGGCATGCATGTTGGAAAATGAAGGAGGTGCAGATATAGGAGTAGGCATAGCAAGTTTGCAATTAACAGATAAATGATTAACAGTACCACACTTAACACATATTTTTCTTGGAGCATATTTATCAGGTGTGTAGTTGTTATGTTTTTTTAATTCCTACCTTCACATTTCTGTTATTTTTCCTTTTTGATTCTGCTTTAACCTCAATCTTATCTAATCTGTCATTCAATTGCTTGTTAGACAGATGACCAACATTGACTCTCTTTTCTTTTCTCACTTGACTTGATTCTCCTGGAACAAAGTTTTTAGAAACTGATCCATATTTATCATTCAACTTAGCCAACTTAGCTTTGCTAACTGGCTTACTAACATTCGACGGATGTGGCTCATTGTCTTTCGACGGATAATCTTTTTGATTATTTGACAAATAACTTTCATCATCCGTCAAATCCACATCTGTTGAAAGTCCTTCAACCAGATTGGAATCAAGCTTCTCTTTGCTCTTTTTCCAGGCTACATCACAAAAGTATCTATATATTGAACTTTAGTAATTTGAGCATGAACATTTTTATATAATTTTCATGCCTTAATTACTTCTTGTTCTCGTTCAAGTTGCTTTCTTAAAATCTCCTCTTTCTTTAAGGATTTTGTTAAGGATTCTGTTAGTTCATCTTT
The DNA here is from genome assembly GCF_009905375.1 of Apium graveolens. Taxonomy (NCBI): domain Eukaryota; kingdom Viridiplantae; phylum Streptophyta; class Magnoliopsida; order Apiales; family Apiaceae; genus Apium; species Apium graveolens. The sequence goes on from NC_133648.1 coordinate 266,357,483, forward strand.
ATCAACCTTGCATTCTAATTTCAGTTTTTCAAATTCAATAAATTGAGTCTATAGCACAGTATTCCTCTCACTTAAAAACACATTATTCTCCTTAATTTAACTATTTTCTTTGGTGAGAGACTTAAGTATAACACGCAGGTGATATAGTTCAGTAGACATGTCATTTATGGCATCATTACACTCAGCTTTAGATAAATGATCTAGGTTTGTTGTGACTACCTGATTGCTTGATGAACTGGTTTCTGTTTCATCTGATTTGGCCATAAGTGCAAGGTTGACATAGTTTGTTTCTTCATCTTCATTCAATCCATCTACAGCCCAGTCATTTTCTTATGTAATGAAAGCCCTTTCCTTTTGCTTGAGCAACTCAAATTATTTTTGCTTGTAATCAATAGGCTCAAACTTCGTTTTACCAGAATCAGGCTTCCTGCATTCACTTGCAAAATGACTTGCCAAGCCACACTTGAAACACTTGAATTTAGATTTATCAACCATGTTTCTGTTTGACTTAGCTGCTCCAAAATTCTTCTTGAATTTGAGCTTGGAAAATCTCCTGAATAAGAATGCTAGATGCTCATCTATATCATCCATGTCATCTTGGCTCAACTGTACTTCATTTTCAGCTACCATCCCTTTACTCTTGCTCTCACAAACCTTTGAATTTGATGTAGATTCCACAGCTTCAACCTTCATCTCCTTTTCCTTCTCTAGCTCAGCAACTAGTGCAATGGATCCTCCTTTCTTCCTTCCTTTCTCCATCCTCTCATCTTGCTCTATTTCAAGCTCATAAGTCTTTAAAATTCCATATAGTCTTTCCAAAGTGAATTCCTTGTAATCTTGAGAGTTTCTTAAAGAGACTGTCACGGACTTCCATTTCTTTGGCAGATATCTAAGGAATTTAAGGTTTGAGTCTTTTGTTTGATAGACCCTTCCATACAACTTGAGAGCATTCAGTAGCTTTTGAAATCTACTAAATATATCAGTGACTGATTCACTTTCTTCACAGTGAAAATGCTCATATTGCTGAATCAAGAGTTGCATCTTGTTCTCCCTGACTTGCTCAGTATCATCACAAATAAATTGAATTATGTCCCAAACCTCTTTAGCTGTTTTACAGTTTATGATGTTGTCAATCATATCACCATCAACACCATTAAACAGTATATTCATGGCCTTTTTATCTTTCCTGACTTGCTCAATGTCTGCATCAGACCATTCATGTCTAGGCTTTGGAAATGATGGTTCATTCCCTGTAGCAGCTCTCATAGGGACATGAGGACCTCTTTCAATGCAGTCCACATAAGCTTCATCTTGAGAGAGAAGATTTAGGTGCATCTTCACCTTTCAATGGTGATAGTTGTCTTTGTCCAGAAATGGAATCTTTACTCCAACATCCTTTTTGTTCATCTTGTTGATTGTTGTGATCTTTAAACTCTTTTTACTTCAAGAGCTTGCTCTGATACCAATTGTTATTCCCAAACTATGCAACAAGAATTACAGAAAGGAGGGGTTGAATATAATTCTGGCTCCTTTCTGATTTTAAGACTGTTCTTACTTAATATATATATATATATATAATATTGTTTGATTTTGCAAGAAGTGCGGAATGAAACTTGAATTGAAATCATAACACAAGGTTATAAAACGCAAAGCTTTAAAACTTTATGGTGGATTTGAACTTATCCACCAGAGATATATATTAGTATGAGAACTCTATGATGCTTGAATAGCACACAACTGCTTACAAGTGAACTTACAAACTTACAGAGAAATTCTTAACATGTATAGCTTTTTTTGTCTCTCTGAAAATAATGCTTACTTGGTTAGTTGTTCTACTTGCTACAATTGATTTATATATTACCAAGTTACATGATAGTAAGACAAGACAATAAAACAAAATTATATCTAGTCTAACTTCATGCTTCTGCATTACTCTATCCAGTATCTTTGAATATCTTCATATTTGTATGGAAATGGTAATGCTTCTTTGTTCTCTAAATCCTGCAATTAGGCCGCCACATTCCATTTGCAAACACCCGATGCAAGTAACTGTATTGTCACTATCAACTGCTAATTTGAATATTATCATCCGTCGGGATTATGTTGATCATCTGTCAGGACCCTTGTTGATTATCCGTTAGGAGCCTTTGTAGATCATCCGTTAGGAGTCTTTCTGCCACTTGACTCTATTACACTTATACAGAATTACAAGACATCTTATATTTACAATTAGCCAACCTCTTCTGCATATCAATCTAGTAGTCAACATGACTTGAGAATCCTACAGTGTCTACTCAACTAATACATTGTTGTTTGCAGAAATGTGCTACAATACTTATTGTTACATAAGCTACACTCTCGATGGACGTCAAATTTTCATCCGTTGGGACTATAAAGTTCATCCGTCGGGACTATATTAAAACATCCGTCGAGAGCTACAAAAACACTAAGTTAAATCTACTAAGGTATTTTGTTCAATTTATCATCAAGTTCACAACATATTTCTAACAGCGCCTAACATTCACAACTTCACTATCTAACATTCACAACTTAATCTTCGCACATTCTCAACTTAACCATTTAACTTCTCGACTTAATCGTCTAACATTCTCAACTTAACCATCTAAATTCTTGACTTAATCGTCTAACTTGATTTTATTACTCTCACACCTATAGGCTATCCCATATAGTCTTATTATACTTCTATGTGAGGTTACACAATATTCTTCTTTTATATTAAGCTTATTACTACAACCTATATTCCAATTCCAATAACTTATAACCTGTAGCTCTGATACCAACTGTGACGTCCCTCAAATACGGGGGCCTGGATTTGACTTCACCACACGAAAAACCTTTTTAAAACACTTTTGAAAACCTGTATTTTTTTGAAAAGATAATAAAAATCAAAGAATTTAAATGAAAAAAGTTTAACCCCCTAAAAATAGGATCGCATACAAGTTACAGTATTGAAATTAGAATCAACCACCATTATTATTAATCAAACAACATCTTTTATAACATCAGATTAACTTCGATAAGAAGAATCACCGTTAATCCATTTACAACTCTAATTTTACAACTAAATCATAACTACAACTCTAACTATCATCAACATTGAACATTTCTATGAATATCTTTTTGACCATTGGATACACAACAACTTATACAATTCGCCTAGCATTAACCTTAATATCTTTCTCTAAAATTCTTTCCTGTAGAGTTAGTAACATAAAGAGGGATGAGCTCATAAAGCTCAGTAAGCATATAAATATTTATCATCATTCGTAATATTCTCTTAAAATTTCTACAACTTCTTCCTTTAAATTTTTTGAAATTAACTTGTCATCCTAATATTCTCTAAAAAGTTGTACTTTCTATTTAAATCAACTTACCATCTTTATATTTTTCTAACTTGTTTAACAAAATATTTGGTTGTTATTGATGATTTAGAGGACCCTAAAGAATTTAAATCATCGGTAGGATCATCTGCTTCTAGGAGAATTTTTGATATAACAAGGGATGAAAAAACATTGTTTGACGTCCCTCAAATTTGGGGGTCTGAATTTGACGTTACCATACGAAAAACATTTTTAAAACACTTTTAAAAACCTGTATTTTTTCGAAAAGATAATAAAAATCAAAGAATTTAAAAGAAAACAGTTTAACCCCCTAAAAACAGGATCGCATACAGGTTACAGTATTGAAATTAGAATCAACCACCATTATTATTAATCAAACAACACCTTTCACAACATCAGATTAACTTCGATAAGAAGAATCACCGTTAATCCATTTACAACTCTTATTTTACAACTAAATTATAACTACAACTCTAACTATCATCAACATTGAATATTTCTCTAAATATCTTTTTGACCATTGGATAGTCAACAACTCATACTCTTTGACTAGCATTAGCCTTAATATCATTCTCCGAAATTCTTTCCTGTAGAGTTAGTAACATAAAGAGGGATGAGCTCATAAAGCTCAGTAAGCATATATCATACGAATCAACTGAGTTTTATTCACAAGACTTAATGAACAAAATCAACATTTCATCAGAGTCATCAAAATATTTCTCACATGAAAAATGAGTATGAATATTCAAACACGTTCACAAGTTCTACTAGTGGGGATCCCGATCAGCTTAACAATTGGTTTAGCTTTACTTCCTAAAGGAAGCATCACAATTCACATAAGCAATCTAAGAATACTCATTTCTCATCAGAAAATCATCAATAATATATTCACCAAAACATCATAAATTATCAACAGTGAAGGGTACATTATATACTTACTGTGCATAACGTTTAAATTTAAATCTCGAGTCCAAAAACTTCATTTCCAAATTTTGTAAGCTATGCTTCCTCAGTTTAATCTCCACTTGGCTTGTAACATCATTCGATTTATTTCTGAATGTCTTCGATATTATGCGTCTCGATCAATTCCACAAGATAGTTGAATAAAATTTCAATCATTAGACGTGCCATTCCGCTTTCCTCTATCTCCAGCAAGAGCACACAACCATCATCCTCGTCTCCTTATATCTCCCTCTCTTCTTTCTTTACACAACATCACCATCGTTCACTATCATACCCACCAACAACAACCGTTCCTGCAATCTCACCGATCCACCATCTCCCTTTTCTTGTCTCTCCGCTACCTTACTTCCGCTAGTGACAACAATCATTAACGCCGCCGACTTTCACCCCACCACTGCCCACTGAACAACCAACATCCAACTCCGTAATCATCTCATATTACTGTGTTACGCCATCGTCGGGCTCATCGCCTACAGCCTAAACCTGACCATCCACAACCGTTTGCATACTCCACTCAGATGACGCCACAATCAACTCCGATCAATACCACCAGCCTCCATCAACACAATAAACAATAGCACACACAACAATTAATATACTCACACACATAAACATAAACACACACACAAACTCTTCACCTTTAATCAATATTATCTCTCCCCCCTCTCTCCTTAAATTTGCAGTGATATGGTTGATAAAACTTGATTCTCTATAAAACAAAGTACTGTGAGGGCTACTTATAATTATATAAAGATAAGATAGGATTGCACGTTCTACGAAAAGATAAGATAGGATTGCACGTACTGCAAAAAGATAAGATAGGATTGCATGTACTACGAAAAGATAAGATAAGATTGCTCGTACTATGAAAAGATAAGATATGATTGCACCTATTGTGAAAAAATAAGATAGGATTTTAATCAAAATATCTTGTATATCAAAAATATCTGATTTATCGATTTACCAAAACAAAAATAATATTGTAAAATTTGTACAAGGAACCGTATAGGTAAAACCGTACTTTGGATTAACACTGAAAAATGCTCGGAATAACCAAATTAGTCTAGAAATCATTTTTTGAAAATATTTCGGTTTGTAGTTTCCCCACACCGTTGAAGTTGCGGGTTTCCGAATAATCACAAATAATTAATAGTTAATTAGAAAAATTATCAAATAATTATGCAAATCATTTATAAAATCATATAACAATCAATAATTCACTTATAAAATATCTAAATAATATATGACTCATTCCGAGAATATTAATAATCAAAATACACCATTGTGGCAGGTATAAATCGCAATTACGGAGAATCATTCAACAATAACTTTACAGAAAACATTCACATATACTAACATAATATTCATAAATTATCCCAACTAAGCATATGATCGAAACTACATGTACCACTTAATCACATAACACTTATACTCACATAACCAATAAATCAAGATTTTGGAAACAATATATGAACTTTAGTTTAGAAAGAAATTTACACATCGACAACACAATAACCTGGAATTTAAATATAAAATTTTAAAAACTATTTAAGTTGGAATAGAATATTAGATTTTATTCCTTTCTCTTTTTTATAGGAAAAATTATTTTTATAATAATAAATAAATTTTGAAAAGTCCGGGTCATTATACATTGTATAAAATTGAAATAGAAAGTCAAAATATATACAGGGTTAATGAGATGGATGATAATGAGTCTGAGACACTGTTTTCCAACATGCATTCGGAGATACTAAACCAGTCAATACTTTCAGGATATTGTCTAAAGCCATTTTACGTCTTAGTGGAGGTCTCCACTTGATTTTTGATATTTGCGGATCGTACTTGTATAAGGAATCTGAGGTTTGATAAGAATCTTATATTGAGGAGTTAAAGTGAATTTCCAACATCACTGTTTAGGAAAGACTCAAAACTAGCTAGGATGCCTTGAAATCAGATGATCCTTATATAAAGAAAATGTTCATTGACATTACTTGTTATATCATTGGATGGAAGATAAAAGAGGTAGTTAAAATACTAGATATATATTATCCTTACGGGGATTAAACATTGACATTCTCTTAAAAAATATTTATTAACTATGACAATGTATCTCGAATACATGATCTGCTTTAGGATATGTAAAATGATATTGCGCGTAATAACTCTCCTGATGTGCCTGAAAAATAGAGTAGATTATGAGTAGTAAAAGATATTTGATCTATATTGGAAGAACAAAATGTAATTACATCATATGTACATTGAAGAATGATTTATTGATCAATCTAATTATGTCCGGCTTTTCCGTTATGCTGAGATTATAGGTTTTGAAAGTCTTCCTGAATTTTTACCAAACGCTACTAAATTTATTATTATAAACTTAATTTAGCTAAAAATAAAACTGATTTTCAAGACTATCATTCCAAAAATAATTTCTATTTATATATTTTTATCAAATTAAATGTTACAAATCATTCCGCTGTGTAGCTACTAAACCTCCACACATGCATGTTTTGTTGTGTAAAGGTTGTAAAGTAATATAAAGATAACATGTTATAATAAGTGTTTTGAAATAAATAAAGCATTCTTATGATAAATTATCAAAAATTATTTGTTCGCACAAAATTTGCACGAAAAGTGGATGAGACTTGCACAAATACTGCACATCACAAGTGTTGAGACAATTAAAAAGGGACAGAAGGAGTACTAAAGATAGCCATGTTAAACAAATAACAATATTGAGAAAAATATGGAACCACTATAACCAAACTTAAAATTCTTTTATTTGGTACCAACACTTTAATCTCCAACGAGATTCAAGAAATCATCTCATTTATGATTTTATTAAAAGTAAGAGCAAAGTTGAGATTAACATTGTTAGCTAAGAAATTAAGTTGATAGAAGAAATATTTTGTTCAACAAAAATTTTGGTTGTTATTGATGGTTTAGAGGTCTCTAAAGATTTTAAATCACTGGTAGAACAATTTGTTTCTTGGAGAGTTGTTATTATAACATCGAATAAAATTGAAATAGAAACTCAAAATTGATACAGAGTTAATGAGTTGGACGATATTGAGTCTGAGACACTATTTTCCAACATTAATTTGGAGATACTAAACCAAACAATACTTTCATGATATTGTCTAAAGCCATTTTACGTCTTGGTGGAGGGTTTCCTTGAATCTTGAGGTTTTCGGATCGTACTTGTATAAGGAATCCGAGATTAAATATGAATCATATATTGAGAAGTTAAAGTGAATTCCCAACAATACTATTCAGGATAAACTCATAATTAGTTTGGATGCCTTGGAATCGGATGATCACTATATAAAGAAAATATTTTTTGAGTTGTTTCATTGGATGGAAGAAAATAGAGGTGGTTGAAATATTGAATACCTATTATCCTTACGCGGATGATAAAATTGAAATTCTCTTGAAAAAAAATTATTAACTATGTCAATGTGTAACAAATGCATGATCTGTTTCAGGATATGAAAAAAAATATCTCGCGTAACAACTCTCCTGATGAGCGTGAAAATATAATAAATTATGAGTATTAAAAGATATTTGCTCTGTGTTGAAGAAACAAAAGGTAATTATATCATATGTAGATTGAAGAATGGTTTTCAGATTAATCTAGTTAATGTAAGCCTTTTTCGTTATGCCCAGATTATAGTTTTTGAAAGTCTTCCTGAATTTTCACCAAATGCTACTAAATTTATATTTACTAGTAAAACTTAATTTAACTAAAAATAATATTGATTTTCAAGACTATCATTCCAAAAATAATTTCTATTTCTATCTTCTTATCAAATTAAATGTTACAAGTCATTTCGCTCTGTAGCTACTAAACCTCCACACATGAATGTTTTGTTATGTTAAGATTGTAAAGTAATGTAAAAATAACATGTTATAATAAGTGTTTTGAATAAATAAAATATTCTTACGATATATTGTCAAATTTTATTTGTTCCCACAATATTTGCACGAAAAGTATATGAGACTTGCACGAATACTGCACATCACAAGTGTTCATAGATTTAAAAGACAATTAAAAAGGGATGGGGAGAGTACTAAAGATAGTTTTAACATCCGGAATATTGCGTGTAATTATTTTATCAACAAATAATTTTTATATGATTATTAAGTAATTTTTGGTGAATTATCTGATGATTGGTGTGGATATGTGAATGCTTATATCTGATACAGTATAAGTATGTTAATTTTATTATGACCAAAATAAAATATGGATAATTATGGTATTTTTCTGGTAATTATTGGGCTGTTATATAATTTTATATTGATTTATGAATTTATTTATTATTTTATGAATAATTACAAAATTATTTTATAAAGCTAAGAATCATCCGAATTCAACCGTTTTTACGTTTTTACAACCCGAAACTCTTCCGAAAACACCTTCTTAACCTAATCTGATAATTCCGGCATTTTCCGTGTTTTGACTTTTTCGATCCGAATTACGGTTTGACCCGTGCGCGGCCCGGCACAAGATTTTCGATACAATAATCATTTCGGTGAATCAACAAAACCCGTATTCTCGAAAGACGGGATATTATTACGTTATTCTCATATATAGTGTTTTATAAGAAGCCAGATTTGGATAATTATCCAATACGGGTATCAAATCGGATCATTTTTGTAGTTACTTAGCGGCTAAGTAACTAGTTTAACGATCCAAAATGAACCAATATTCCAAAAATATATATAGCCATTTTATCATTTCATTTTATTCGTATAATCACAATCAGTCAGTAAAACCCAGTAAAATATAGAGAAAATATCGAATTCATGTCGCGTTCTTGAGAATCAAACGTACGAACGAAGGCGTTATCGAACTCCGATTCGGGCGTGTAATATATCAAATCGAAGCTCTCGAAAAGTCCTTTCATAATCAATCATCCGTTTTTATGCAGAAATCAAGGTATTTTTTTATTAAATTGTTTTATTTCAAATTTATTAAAGATTAAATTATGAAAATTTGTTCTTGATGTTGTTGATATGATTTGATGATTCCATCGTGTAGATAATATTTTTCCGGTCAATTTGGTATATTATATGTCAAAAATAGAGTTAAATAACGTAGAGAAAATGATGTTTGATTCTGGAAATTAAAATTAGGGTTTATAAGTTGAATGTTCTTAATTGGAAATTGGGTATTTTTGTGTTTAGGGTTATTGTTTGAAATTGGTTGCACAAAGTTGTAGATCGTCGAAAAACGATTCGAATGATATATATATATATATGTTTAACAGACGATAGCCAGAAGGGATTCGTCGGAAAATCGAACCCCGCGGCGGCGGGATTTTCAGGCGACTTTTCTGGTTAATCCTTCACTCATTTCAGTGGATTGAGTCTGCAGATGTGTTCCTGGAAGTCTAAAGAATATCCCCTATTAATCTGGTAATATTCTGGGTTGTTTTACAGATCACCGGAAAGCTTGGGACCGCCGACAATGGCGATCGCTGGCGGGTGGGTGGGGAAGACAGCAAAATTGCTGTTTGACCCCCCTGACTTGTTCGGTTTTGCAAAATGGTCCTTGGCTGTTCCAGAAAATCAAAAAAATATATTCCTATTTAGAATTTACAAAAATAATATTTTCTTTTTATAATTATTTTCAGATAATATTTTTATTTATTTTAAATTCCAAAAATCAATATTTTTCATTCTGAAAATTATTTTTAATTCTAAAATAAATCTTAATTATTTAATTAATTAATTTTAGTTGATAATTAATTATTTATTTAATTTAAATATTAATTGATTAATTAATTTAATTAGTTATTAATTAATTTTAATTGATTATTTAATTGGATTTAATTATTTAAAATTGATTTAAAAATTCCAAAAATAGTTTCGAGCTTTAAAATATTATTTTAAATAATTTTCGAAGCTCAATAATTATTATAAAATTATTTTAAAGTCAAATTTGGGTGTTCGAACCCTATTATTTAATTATAAAATGATTCAGAGTCCAATTTTTATTCTGAAAAATGTTCAAAAATTCGTATTAAATACCTGAAAGATCATTTTAACCCCGAATCTTCTTTGAAAAATTATTTTGATCGAATATCTTGCGTGCTATGTGCTACGTGCTATCTAATTGATGTGTTATATGCCTATATGGTTATTGTTTGACTGTTTTAGTCATAACCTTTAATCCGTAAATCGGATTTGGATAAAACGATGGGTAGACAAAAGCTTATGACGTCTACGTGACGATTATAATGATATGAGATTGAGTATTAATAGATACTTGTGATGCCTAGCAGAGTAAGCGAGGCATAGAAAAGAAGGCCATTGATCAGTAAATAGAACTGAAGTATAGAAAAAGAAAGCAAATGATCGATGGATGGAAGCAAGGCATATTAAAAGAAGAAAAGTGATGGAAAAGTAAAATTGTTAGATGGGCCAAGTAAAGTTGTAAATCATCGGTGATAAGGCAAGTACTTCTGAACCTTCTTCAAGATATATTGCAAATATTTTCGAACTGTTTCATAACATGTCGTTATTATTCAAAATAACTCCTGTTTTATATTGCAAGCACATTGAACTCTTTAACCTTGAACCCTGATTCTTATTGATCTTGAGCCATAAGCCTTTCTTTATAAACCATTGATTGTTGAATTTCCAGATACGAGCCATACACATACAATACTACTCCACAAATCCATATCTACCACATACTGATTATGATATTGAGTTTCTTAACATACCAACCCTTATTCCTTGTTTAACAGAAGACCAATTCTTGGAACCCTTGAACCATTGGTCTTTTACTTTCTGATTCTTTCCTTGATTGAAAGCCAATCTTTTTGAATTCCATGTTATGCCTTCATGGTGTTATGAATCACCCTATGCTTCAAGATAAATGTTGTTTATAATTCAGCTTATTGATTTACATTGATTATCATATTGAATTATTTTAGAATTGGATGGTTTTATAAATGTGGACCAGATTCGTGGTCAGACTAGATTTGTGGTCACAATAGGCCAATGCGTGCCTTAGATCCAGTATATAGAGCAAAGCTGAGAGCCTTGCTCAGGGTTAGTGCGTGACTGATCAGCAGCCTAACCTTGGTTTTTAAAATGAAAAGTAAATATCCAATTCTAATCATTGCTTATTCAGAAAACTTGATTCTTCTGAATCACTTCAATTGATTATTATTTAACCTCAATTGTTGCTATTATGACTTGCTGAGCTAGCTAGCTCACTCTTGCAAAACTTTTTATGTTTTCAACAATTGAAAAGGAAAGTGTTGGTAACAAGGATTCCCTGTCCAGTGTGCGAGCTAGGGTCTCCGATTAAGTTGGATCGAGTTAGCAGGAGCTTTACATTGTAAATAAGATATGTAAGATTGTAAGAATGATATCATTATCAGTGGTAAGTTGAACTAGTTGGGATTTGGTATGATATAATAAAAGTTAAGGTTGTGGCTTGTTTTCATACTTTAATCTGTTATAATGTCTGGTTGTGTAAAGAAGGGTCAATTCATATAATATTTTATATACAGGTTTGTATATTGTGTGTGTGTGTTGTGAGCCCCAAACTTCTGACCCGGGTTCGGAGGGCGTTACAGGTTGGTATCAGAGCTACAGGTTATAAGTCACTGAAACAAGCCTAGATTATGAGAAATGGGTAGAGGGTAAGATTAGAATTAAGAAATAGAGAAATAGAACGTCGAGAGGTTGAGTGTGACCAAATAGTAGGTTTTAGTGCGATTCGTGATGAGATTTGACATCCTTATATAGCAATGCGATTTTCAGATGGCAGCGATGGTAGATTCTTTTATCCCTGGATCGTCTGATCATTCGGAGCCTTCATTCGGAAGACTATCATCTGATTCACGTCTTGCTCTGCCACCCGTGTTAGCCATGTCACATCCTGTTGCGGCGGTCGCATCTTTTCACATTATTATCTCATCCCCTGATACGAGACTATCTATTCGAGAATCCCCCATATGCTGATTCTGGTTCTACTGGATACTCAATTGTGGGTGCATCTTTTCTGTTTACTCTGCACCCTATTCTATACCATCAGTTTAAAACTCGTCTTATGAAGTAATAGCACCTATAAGGTTGGATTCGATAACTACAACATATAGTGAGTACACGAGGTATTAAGAAATGTGAGAAGGAATCGAGAGTGAGGATACGTGTGTTCCAGAAGATAGTCGTTACCAGGTTATATGGAGCTACTAGTAAGTATGTCATCTATGATTATCTTGTGTAGTGAGCTAGATGGATCTTTAAAGAAATTAGAGAATATTGGAAATTAAGAGTTCTCTGGGAATTAAATAATGATGTAGTGACCAACCATAATACGTATAGAAGTAATGTGAAAATTCGACCTTGTGTTATAAAGTAGATCTGATGATGACTGGATAGATTTGTTAAACTTAGTAATCGTAAGAGATGATGATGAGAATGTTACCAGTATGGAAGACTAGAAGTAAAGTTATGAATAAGACAGTATGCAATGGTAACTGGAATTTTTGTTGATCAATGAAGTTAAAATGGACCCAATAAGGGGTAGAAGATATACAGAAATGAATGGGCTCTTATTTGGTGTTTTTCCTAATTGAATTCCTCGTGATAGTTGAGAAGGACGACAACCAACTCATATAGTAATGACAACCAGGTGTATGATTTTTAAAATTTTAAACCATTTTTTTAAAGAGATTTTCTTAACAAAATAAGTTTAAAAACTTGGTTGTCCAACTACTACTTGAGTTTCTTGTTTGTTATAAGATTCAGATTATCCAGACGAATACTTGTTCTAGAAATTAGTATGGTTCTTTTAGAAGGCCAAGTGGACCCGCTATTACGAAGAAACTGTTTATCCAATCTCTGAGACGATTAGAGTACTAGGAATATGTCGATTCACGAAAATCTGAGTACGAGCAAAGAAGATTAAGGAAATCTCTAGACCTTCTAAAGGGATAACGTTATTAATAAAAGAGGCGACAAGGTGAACGATTAGCAGCATAAGCGAAATTTGATGTTATGAGTGTAAATCTCGTAAGATTGCAAATAAAATCGTATATGAACGTGGAAGCGGGACGCTAAAGATACAAGACCTAATAAATGGGAAATTATTTTAATGATCGATTCAAGAAAGCATTTATGAGAACTTTCTAAAGTTGAGATACGACTCGGCATGGGACCTATTGGTTGGACAAGCTTTGAAGCTGTAAACAGATGTAATGTGGATGACGACCAAGGATATCAATCTTTCTTATCATTCTTATAAATCTCGAGTAAAGTATGAACTTCTTTCATGATTAGCTTTATAAGATGATTGTTGAATCCCTTTCAAATCATTATTTCTTCAAAATATTGTTTTCTAATTGGGAAAAGTAGTGTTATGGTGTGACGCTTTGTCGAAATGACAAAGAGTCTGGTGGGACGCCACCTAATCATGTGATGTGTGCCATATGGTATGAAAGACTGGCCATCTTGAGTACTAATATGGTTGTCTCATTCCGATTTAAATCTTTATTCATTCTTTCTTCTTCAATCCTGATTTGTGTATTCATGAATTCTTCCGATTGTTTCCTTGTACTTTTATCCCTTACAGAAAGTTTCCAATCATAATCATATACACAAATTCCTTCTTGTGTAAGGTCTATCCTTTGAATGTTTTAAAAAGAAAGTGAAATGAACCCGTATAGCAGATGGAGTTACGCAATAAGTATGGCCAATTGCAAGCTGAAGAATGGTGAACATTTACGTGTAGAAAGGAATCATTATGCCGATAATGGAATTATTGCAAGGACATCAAATCAAAGGCGTAAATCTGTATACATGATACATTGCAAGTAGGAAATTTTGGTGTGAATTGGAATAATTAGAAAATTGTTTGAGGTAAATTAACTGGAGAAAACAAGAAAGTAAAGTTGCATGTATCAGGTAAGGCAAATGATCAATTGGACAACGAAGACGAATGAAGAAATTCTTAATAATAACCAGATGATCGATTAAAATGTTGTGAAAATGATATCTCAATCATGTGGGAAATATTCGTCATGAAGATTCAAGCTCGAAGAAATGCTAGTTACGAATAAACTTTTAGTGTGTTCATCAAGGGATGGTTGGGATTTCCCACCCAAGTAAGTGAGTTGTGGTAAAATTGATACTTGTAGTTGGGTCGGCAAAGAAGGTTCAATATGGAAAGGCATAAGGGGAGATGAAGGTATGGTGGTTTGACTGCAACAATTTTTAAGATGTGAAGCTTTAAAACCAAATGAACTCATTCACAAGATTTTAAGATTGTTGGTTGAGACCATGGTTGATCATCAGAGGTTGAACAAGTTAATTAATAAGAACAAATGTATATTACCAAGGATGGCTGAATTGTTAAGTAGAGAGCTTGAACTAAAACATGAACTAGAAGAATTTTAGAATAATTTGTAATTGTACTCAGTAGTGATATTCTGTTATAATCAGAGAATATGAGAAAACGGTATGGTATAATAAGAATTGTTCGCTATAATCTTAAGTTGAATTAGAGACATGGTTTGTACTGATTAATATTACATGAGGTACTGAAATGGCGAGTTTAGAAAGTGAAAGTGGACTGGTATATTTGAGGGTTGATTGTTGGTTATTTGATTGATTGTTGGTGTCGGCTTGAGTGCGACTAGTAGTCAATGATATAAAGGAGATGCTGCCCAAATTTTTCAAAAAATACCCTACTCTGAAAAAAATGGAAAGTATACTTCCGTAGATATTCATGTTGATACTCCAATTAATTATGATCTCGGTTCTCGAAAGAGGTTGTTACATCCAATTCGACTATATATAATTGGTCTTTGATTTTATTTAGCTAGTCATCACTTGGTGCAACTGATCAATTAAGTAAGTTAATTGACCAACTGTACCAATTAATGGTCAGTTACATGGAGATCGATTCCAATTAGATTAAGTTAAATTTTGATGTGACTTTCAAATCCGAAATCAAAATAATGAGGAATTGGGGAGAAGTAAGGACGCTTGTAGAATTTAGAAAATTGCTGCAAATGTGTGAGTTTTTACTTGGATAAATATGCCATTCATAATGGACAAGAGAAATAAAAAGTCATGTGTATGGATAAGAGAAATAAAAAGTCATGTGTATGGAAAGATTTAAGATGAAGCAACGAGAAGAAGGGAAGAAGGGAGATGGAATAAAGCAGAGATTAATAACTACACCAATATGGATTTCATTAGGCAGTCAAGGAAATGTTATCATCTGCAACAAAGTTTTATCAACAGACGTCTTGTTTCTAAATTGTTGTGATAATCATACAATAAATGATTTGTCAAGTATTTCTGTTTTGGATAAAGTGTGAGATGTAGTTTTAATTCAGCTTCCGATTGATGTTGATACTTAGGTTGTTGTTAAATATTGAAAGTTGTATTAATATAGATGATTGATGTTTACTTCAGAATGGAAGGTTGTGAGCATCAAAGTTCGTATTAATATCTAATTTGATATGACAACAAAATGAGTATTAATGTCAAGAGTTCGGTTTTGAATAAGCTATGAGAATGAAGAACGGAGATAGAAAAGGAAGTGGAATCAAAAGGGTGATAAAAAAACTTCTTAAGATGCCAGGAAAAGCAAACATAGTAACAAATGCATTAAGCAGAAAGGGAAGACCGAACGTGCTGACAGTGTTAGAAGAATTATATAAGGAATTTCAAAAGTTGAAATTGGAAGCCAGAGTTTGCAAACCTAACAATGCAAAGATGTATAGTATGACTTTTCAGCCAGAATTGCTAGAGAAGGTAAAGAAACGTCAATGGGAAATAATAGATCAAGATATTAATCGTTAGAAAAAAAATTATAATATATACTCAAAAGGATGATCAAGGCATTCCCAGATTTTATTTCAAAATTTGGGATTCCACCAGTGACAGAATTGAAGGATGGAATTTCACAAGAAGCTCACAACTCAAGATATTCAATCCATCCATGGAATACCAATATGTATAGAGATTTAGAGGAAAATTATTGGTGGCCAGATATGAAGAAAGAAATGGTGGGATAGATTAGAAAATGTTACACGTATCAAGGAGTTAAGGTGGGACATCAAAGACTAGATGGATATATTTTGTCAAGAAACGTAATGGTGATGCCACCTGGGAACCAAAGGTGAGGAAAGCATTAATTGTATTATTATTGATAGGTTATTTAAACCTGATCATTCTCATTTATTAATAAACAGTTTAGCCAATAAATGGGTTAGTTGTTGCTTGAAGAAATGATGGTACATCATCAAATCTAGAAATTTATTGTAAATGATCAATATTGTTTGAGGTGAGATTTGACAGGAGTCTTCAGAATATACCTGTCGAACCAAAATAGTATATACCACTCCTAGATGAACGGGAATTAAGTAAGATGGAACTAAAAAGATAGAAATTTGGTTGAACGACGATAACTCAAGAGATTCAACTTACTCCAAAGGTATGATATGAGACATAGATGTCAAAAAGGACTCTCTGATAATATGGCACAAAGAAAGAATAAACGTTATACATAACTAGACGTCAAGGAAAGCATTGTAGTTAGTTCGTATGAGAACTCCTTAGAACCAAAATAAATGATAATATAAATTAGAATATGGCGGTGATGCCACCAGGTTATTATACTTTCCTCAAAATGGTAAGAGATCTTTGCCCGATGAATATACTCGATTGTGGTTTAAGGAAAATAAGATATGGTGATAAGTCTGTGCGTTAGTCATGTTCAGTCAAAATTTCTTCGTAAATTCTTAACTCTGGAGAGAATGTTAGAAATTGAATATGCCTTGGTTTCAAAATGTCATTTGCTGATAGACGAGAAGATTAAAAGAACAATTAGAGAGCCTGTAATGACATTGGAAACGATTATGAAATAAGTTAAGTGAATAGAGAAACATGAGGGAATGGGGTTCAATAACCAGTAGCTATCGCAAACATTTGCGAGCACAAATTACTAGAATTACAAAGAAAAGATAATTAGTAAGCATTATGCCGGTCTTTTTGAGACAATAAAATAGTCAGGATAAGTGTAAGTAAGTTGGCTTCATCGCCACACGTTTAGCAGATTCATATGGTATTTATACGTGTATACTCAGGAAAAGTAATTTAGCTCCATTATATATAAAATGAAGACTCGAGTTGAGTTACAAGAGCAACAGATAGAATATGATATCAGCGAGAGGTTGTTAGGTAATGGTTGATACTGCGAGTAAAGTTTATGAAAAGTTGTAAGGTTGAGGAATCAACCCGAGAAAATGAGAATGAGATACTTGAAGGTATCACTATCTGATCCTTAGAGTGATTCTGAGGACAGAATCCTTTTAAGGGGGGAGGATGTAACATCCGAGATATCGCGTGTAATTATTTTATCAATAAATAATTTTTATATGATTATTATGTGATTTTTGGTGAATTATCTGATGATTGGTGTGGATATGTGAATGCTTATATCTGATACAGTATAAGTATGTTAATTTTATAATGACCAGAATAAAATATAGATAATTACGGTATTTTTCTAGTAATTATTGGGTTGTTATATGATTTTATATTGATTTATGAATTTATTTATTATTTTCTGAATAATTACAAAATTATTTTATAAAGCCAAGAATCGTCCAACTTCAACCGTTTTTACGTTTTTACAACCCGAACTCTTCCGAAAACTCCTTCTTAACCTAATCTGGTAATTCCGGACATTTTCCGTGTTTTGACTTTTTTGATCCGGATTATGGTTTGACCTGTGTGCGGCCCGGCGCAAGATTTTCGATACAATAATCATTTCGGTGAATCAACAAAACCCGTATTCTCGAAAGACGGGATATTATTACGTTATTCTCATATATAGTGTTTTATAAGAAGCCCGGTTTAGATAATTATCCAATACGGGTAACAAATCGGATCATTTTTGCAGTTACTTAGCGGCTAAGTAACTAGTTTAACGATACAAAATGATCCAAAATGAACCAATATTCCAAATATATATATAGCCCTTTTATCATTTCATTTTATTCGTATAATCATAACCAATCAGTAAAACCCCGTAAAATACAGAGAAAATATCGAATTCATGTCCCGTTCTTGAGAATCAAATGTACGAACGAAGGCGTTATCGAACTCCGATTCGGGCGTGCAATATATCAAATCGAAGCTCTCGAAAAGTCCTTTCATAATCAATCATCCATTTTTGATGCAGAAATCAAGGTATTTTTCTTATTAAATTGTTTTATTTCAAATTTATTAAAGATTAAATTATGAAAATTTGTTCTTGATGTTGTTGATATGATTTGATGATTCCATCGTGTAGATAATATTTTTCTGGTCAATTTGGTATATTATATGTCAAAAATAGAGTTCAATAACGTAGAGAAAATGATGTTTGATTCTGGAAATTAAAATTAGGGTTTATAAGTTGAATGTTCTTAATTGGAAATTAGGTATTTTTGTGTTTAGGGTTATTGTTTGAAATTGGTTGCACAGAGTTGTAGATCGTCGAAAGACGATTCGAATGATATATATATATATATATATATATATATATATATATATGTTTAACAGACGATAGCCGGAAGGGCTTCGTCGGAAAATCGAACCCCGCGGCGGCGGGATTTTCAGGTGACTTTTCTGGTTAATCCTTCAGTCATTTCAGTGAATGGAGTCTGCAGATGTATTCCTGGAAGTCTAAAGAATATCCCCTATTAATCTGGCAGTATTCTGGGTTGTTTTACAGATCACCGGAAAGCTTGGACCGCCGGCAATGGCGATCGCCGGCGGGAGGGTGGGGAAGACAGCAAAATTGCTGTTTGACCACCCTGATTTGTTCGGTTTTGCAAAATGGTCCTTGGCTTTTCCAGAAAATCCGAAAAATATATTCCTGTTTTAGTATTTACAAAAATAATATTTTCTTTTTACAATTATTTTCAGATAATATTTTTATTTATTTTAAATTCTAAAAATTAATATTTTTCATTCTGAAAATTATTTTTAATTCTAAAATAAATCTTAATTATTTAATTAATTAATTTTAGTTGATAATTAATTATTTAATTAGTCAAAGAATTTAAATATTAATTGATTAATTAATTTAATTAGTTATTAATTAATTTTAATTGATTATTTAATTGGATTTAATTATTTAAAATTGATTTAAAAATTCCGAAAAATAGTTTCGAGCTTTAAAATATCATTTTAAATTATTTTCGAAGCTCGATAATTATTATAAAATTATTTTAAAGTCAAATTTGGGTGTTCGAACCCTATTATTTAATTATAAAATGATTCGGAGTCCAATTTTTATTCCGAAAAATGTTCAAAAAATCGTATTAAATACCTGGAAGATCATTTTAACCCCGAATCTTCTTTGAAAAATTATTTTGATCGAATATCTTGCGTGCTATGTGCTACATGCTATCTAATTGATGTGTTATATGCCTATATGGTTATTGTTTGACTGTTTTATTCATAACTTTTAATCCGTAAATCGGATTTGGGTATTACGAAGGGTAGACTATTATTCCCAGTGGACTAACAATGAGATTTACAGAAGGGGGGTTGAATGTAAATCTCAAAACTTTTTCAAGTTTTGAGCAATTTGTAAGACTAAGTGTTTGAGTGATCAAATGTGTGTGAATTGCTTGGAGCTGATGCAGACAGATATATATTTAAACACAAATGTAATGAACACGCAGAACTTAAAAACTTTTCTGGTGGATTTGTTGTTCCACCAGAGATGTGTTATTTCAGAAAATCTGTGATTCAAAATTAAATCACAGCTGTTTCCTAGTACAAACTAGATGATTTTCTCTCTTGATATTTCTAAACAGCTCAGGGAAAATTCACCTCTAATTACTAGCTACTACTTGGTTTATATAACACCAAGTTTACAAGTGAAGACAAAGATAAAGTATAATAAGACAATAGTTCTCCACTTGTTTCTGTTCCATTTTTATCCAGTGTAATATGGAATTATCTGTTGACTTTCCATTTTGAACCAGACTAAAAACGGCTGCTTTTTCTGCTGTTCCTGAAATAGGCTACCACATCTTTGTCAATCCATGTGCCTCTGTCAGCTTTGTTAACTGTCACTATCAACTGCTATGAGACTGAGCATCCGTTGAAGCTTTCATCCATTGATGGCTTTATCCGTTGATGCTCTAGCAGTGCATCCATTGAAGCTTTCATCCGTTGATGGCTTTATCCGTTGATGCTCTAGCAGTTGAAGCTTTATCCATTGAGGCACTTATCCGTTGAAGCGTTAGAGACATCCGTTGAAGCTTAGTTTCTTATCCGTTGAAGGTCTTCAATATCCGTTGACACTTCTTCACTTATACAAAATTACAAGGCATGAAATATTTATAATTAGCCCTCCTACTTGTACATCCATTAGTAGTCAACATGACTGATTATCTCCTAACAACATCTAAGAATTACAGCTTGAAACCAGAGAGTGAGATGTGCTACAATACCAAACTTATTGCTAAGTAAGGCTACTCCTTCAACGGATAGCCAAGATGGTCATATCCGTTGAGGCTACAAACACTAGATTTCTACTTAAGTATTTTGCTGAACTTATCATCAAACTAATACACATATTCCTAACAATCTCCCCCTATTTATGTCTACTAGAACTGTAGGCATAAATTTAGGTTTAGCTTGATGATAACAAAACACTTAACAAATATATAAACTGTAACAAAGCAGAAATTCAAAAGTGCTGCAAAAGTGTATATGCTGAGATGAAATTAAAGAAATACATTATTTCCAAGGGTGCTCCTTTAGCCTGAGCAAATTACTTTCTTTTCCTTTGATCCCTGGTTTTCTTTCCTAGCCTCCTGTCATTCTCCTCTATTTGAAGTTGAAGTTGTCTGTAGAATTCAGCTTCATCTTCTTCATTGATATCTAACTTAGATTGCATATCCTTGAGAGTTTCATTACTGGCAATCTTTAGCTGATCTTCAATTCTGAAAAATCTTCTGACTCCTTTGTTGTCTCTGAACTCCATCAACCAATGAGGTGATTTGTGAATTGTAATACCTCTCTCTGGAATGAGTAAAGTTCTAGGCAAAGCATTGGGCTCCCTCCAAGTTTTCCTTATGTTGGCAATCTTGTTGAGAATCTCAGTCCTGGCAGTTCTGGTCAAGCCAGAATCCTTATGTATGGTTGAGTAGACTCTAATCAAGGTAGTGTAGCCTTCATTCAGAATTCTGTGAAGAGGCCATGTTCTTTCCCCAGCTTATTTGTATTTGAACACTAGTCTTTCTGGTAGCTGTCTGTAGGCAGCTATTCCCCTTACATCCTCCAGCTCATCCAGATAGAGTTCAATGTCTGAAAATTCTTTTATATCATAGATGTGAACATAATCATCTTTAGAGTTTTGAGGTTTGGACTTAGGCTTCTGTGTGAATTTGATTGAGGCTTTAGAGGGTGTTGATTTGATTCTTCTTTTCTGCTTCTTTGATGATGGAGAAGAGGTTAGGAAGGTGGGCAATTTGATGGTGTCCCAATCAATTGGTTCCTCCTTGGGAATGATTGTTTCACCATGAATGTTCATGAAGGGGTCAGGTACAATGGGTTCAGGAATAGAGGGTAGTGGTTTGGATATTAATTGGGTTTCTTCAGTCTTATCTACATTTTTTCTCTTTGCATTGACCTTCTTTCTTTTCCCTTTCTGCCATTCTTCCTTACTTCTTTCCTCCATCTCAGTACCAACCATGTCCCCCATAGCTTCATCTTCACCTTTGTCTTCAATTTCTTTTTGATCTTCAGCCTGACTTGACTCTAGCTGTTTTTCAAGCTTTGCTTGTGCTCTTTTGTCAGCCTTTAGCTGTTTGGCTTCTTCCTTCAACCTTTTGATTTCTTCCTTCTTGGCTATTGAGAATTTGGGATGTCCTTGCATCACACATATGCTCTTTCCCTCTCTGAAAATAATAGCCATGTTTCTCCTTACAGCCTCATCCATGGTCTCTTTGAGATATGCAATACTTCTTCCTAAAAGCTTGTCCTCATCTGCTTTTGGAAGAGGAAAATCCACCTCTTTTAGAGGATTCTTTGTAGAGTCCTTATTGGATCTGTTGTTGGGCTTGAGAACCATAGGTTGCAGATCTTTGGAAGAAGTTTCTCCATCCTTATGCCTCCCTACTGGCTTGAGTTCCATAATAATTGATTCCACTTTTGTGCTATGCTTCACAGATTGTGATTGAGAAGTTGTAGAACCAAATATTAGTTGCATCTTTTCATCAATCTTCTTCCTTTGCTCTTTGACTTGCAATTCAGCTGCTGCTATCTGGATTAGATCAATTCCATCTAGCTTTCCTTTGACTTGAATTGGTGGAGAAGTTGTGATGACAGGAACTAGTACTTGAGAAATCTGAACTGTTGTAGATGGCTCTCCTTCCCCTTCCCCTTTATTCTCCCCCTTTTTGTTATCATCAAGGGTAGGGGTCAAGCCTTGTGCTTGTGCCAGCTGCATGAGTAGATTTGTTTGAGTTTGTTGATTCTGAAGAATGGTGACCATAGAGTCTTCAATGATTTGAACCCTATCTTCCAATCTGGCCAGCCTCTTGTCAGCATCAGAGGCCTTCCTTAGTCTCCCCAACAAATCTTGCATAGTACCATAGGGTATAACTGAATCCAATTTCTCAGCATTGTAGGATTTCAGATCAGCAATGTCCAGCTTGAGCTCATCCACACTTAGATTTTGCTGGTAATGCTGCAACTGCAAGAGATGCAGAGATTCCAGATGAGCTTGAAGAATTGCCTTGATACCAGCATCCTGAGTCTCCTGAATGGCCTGCTGAATTGTCATGACTTGTTTGACCAAAGTGACACCAAACTCTCCTGGTGTTGATGGTTTTGCCCATGCCCATGCAGGAAGATTAGGAACAGAACTTGGGCCTGCTACTCCCCCTAAGTTCATGCTCTCATCCAAAGAATTAGAGTCATCATCATTAGAATTTACTCCAAATTCTTCAGATGGCTCACCAGCTTGAGAAGGCAGCCTGTTGACAGTAGCTTTATCTCTGAGAAGAGATTCTGAAGTGTGTACAATGTGTAGTGTCTGTTCTGCCTCCACATTGCCATGTGCAGCCAATAATTGATAGGCTGAAACAGGGTGAGTAAAAGTGTCAGCATCCAAGGAAATGTTATCAATGACAGCTTTGTAGTGTTGCTGAAATTGTCTTCCCTTATCTGCATCATCCACTTTCATTAACTCACTAGCAATGGCTGGATCCACCCTTATAGCTTCTGTACCTATCTTTCTCTCAATTTCTCTCTTTTCTTGCATCAGGGGCTCCCCCTGGCTCACACACACCCTAACACCCTCACCTTCACCTTCTAAGGTGGCACTCCTCTCACTTACTTTTGCCATGCTGGAAGAAATAGCATGCATTTGGTGACTCTCAACCTCTCCTTTTGCCTGGGAGAAACCCAGCCTCTCACTCAAAAAATCACTCCCTTCCCTCAAGCCTAAAAGTGATTGTATAGTTGCCATGTCCTCTACAGTTGGAGTTGTTTCCGTTAAGTGTGTAGAGGCCATCAACGGATAGGGAGTATCCGTTGAAGTGGAAACTGATGGTATCAACGGATAACTACTGTTAAGCTTATCCATTGAAGAACAACCACTTGTCAACGGATGAGAGATATCCGTTGAAGAAGGAAATGATGTAGAGATAGAAAGTGATATAATTGTTGAATCTGTGTGGATTGATTTTAAGTGAGGTGACACAGATTCTGCAACTACATCTGAAAGAATTGGCTGATGATCCAACAAATCATCTAAAAGATGATGATCACCAGGTTTTGAGTGGGGCTCCTCCCTGAGTTTTAATGAGGGAGAATCAGGAATTGATGTGAATATCATATCCACATCCAGAGAGGGTGTAGGAGAGTTTGAGGAATGGTGTGTGTCTATATTGAGAGAATGGGGCTGTGATTCCACATTTGCTGGAATCACATCAAGCTGAATTTGAGAAGGCACAGATACTGGTGGGTGTATCTGTGCTGTGTGTGTCCCTTGTGTGGAAACTAGGGTTTTGGCCTTCTTCTTCCTTGAAAAGGCTTGAATTGGTGAATGTGTAGCTTCAGTGTCCCTCCCTCTTTTGTTCTGTGTCCCTGGATGGGGACTATTTTCAATAGTTACATCCTTTTGGGAGGATGCAACTAGGGATGTGCTGGACTCCTTTTGAACCACTACAGTCTTTTGAGAGACTATGGCTTGGCTGGAATGGGTACCACTCACTTCTCCCACCTTATCCTGGGGGGCTTTTTGATGTTCACCCCTCCCCTCACCACTCACACCCTGTTCACTCCCTTCAGGATTTATGGTAGTTGTTACAACTGTTGTCTTTTGAGAAACAACAGAGGTAGGTTTCTTTGACTTGACTTTGGAGATTTTAGATTTGGTGGCTTTGGTAGGAGCCTGTTTGGACAATGACACAGGTTCCATAGCCACACTAGAAGGCAAAGAAACATTGGGGTTGGAAATAGTAGGAGATATAGAAACATTTACCTCACTTACCTGTGGTGCATTCATGATTGGCAAGTATACCAATGGCACCTGGCTGTTGAGGTTCATTCTCAAAAGGTCTGCAAGGACCCTTTTCTCTTGTGCCCAGCATTTGAGTTTATTATTCTCATTGGATATAACCAAACCTTCAGCAACATGGTTAGCCAATAACCTAAAGAATCTAGCAAAGTAGATGTTATGTGGTCTATTAGCTTTGTTACCTAATCTGGAACCTAATTCTAGCATAACACAGTTGCTAAAATTAAAGTACCTATCAGAAACTAGCATATAGAGCATATTAACAAGAGATGAAGTGATAGCATCAAAATTGCTAATCTTCCCAGAGAAAACCTTAATAAAGGCATCTCCAAGAAAACTCCATTCTTTCCTAAGGCCTTTCCTTCTAATACTACTTAAACTAGCAGAATCAAAAGCATAGCCAATGGAATCTAGCATAGCAGAGACATCTTTATCAGTGTGTGGTGTCATGGCATTATTCTCAGGCAACTTAAAGCAAGATTGTAAATCATCACAATTAATGCAATAGTCCTTACCTTTGAGAGAGAAGGCAATAGTCATATCTGTGGAGTTGAACTCTGCAGTTGTCCAAATCTCCTCAATCACTTCACAGTAGATGGTTGGGGCTTCCAGCATTGCATAGCTCAGTTTGCAGTTCTTGATGAAGTCCATCATCTTGTGATAATCAGAATGGGCTTCCTTCTTTTCAACCAAGACTATGAAATAATTCTTTTCATAAATAAATCCTGTTTGAGACATAATTTTGACTACTGGTGCCATTGTTGTGAGTAGAGGTTGCGGAGAAGAACTTGAGAATTGAGAGAGAAAGAGAATGATAATTGCAAGAAAGTGTAAATTGAAAATAAGAATTCAATTGGGGTTTTATACTTTCTTGAATTAAAACACAAATTAAAATAATTAAATGATACTTTTAAGTAAGTGAAAGTCGTTCAGGAATAAATGAAACTGTAGAAATTCTGAAAACTACCGTAAATACAAATACATACATCACTGTATATCTATATCAACGGTTGAGTAAAAGAATCAACGGCTGTGACTCACTAACGTGACACATCAACGGATAAGGTAAATAGTTATCCGTTGAGGAACAACACTATTTTATCCTTTGAAGGATAAAATTACCAGAAATGTATTTGTCTTTCAACGGATAATGAATATCCATTGATAGAACAATTTTGGCTTTCAATGGATAGGGAATATCCGTTGATAGGATAAGTCTTGATTAAAGCCAACTTTGTTCTTGCAGCAAATTCATTTCAGGCTACAAGACAGATTACATAGATGACATATATTATGAATAGTTAAGCATACCTAACTCACTTACTAATCTTGTGAATGTTGATTCATCAAGTGGCTTGGTAAATATGTCTGCAATCTGCTTTTCACTTGGAACAAAATGAAGTTCCATTGTACCTTTCATCACATGTTCCCTAATGAAGTGGTACTTGATATCAATATGCTTGGTTCTTGAGTGCTGCACTGGATTTTCAGAAATGGCAATGGCACTTGTGTTGTCACAAAATATTGGAATTTTGTCAACAGTTATACCATAGTCAAATAACCGATTCCTCATCCACAGTATTTGTGCACAGCAACTACCAGCTGCAATGTATTCAGCTTCAGCTGTTGATGTGGAAACAGAATTCTGCTTCTTGCTGAACCATGATACAAGTTTGTTTCCTAGAAATTGACAGGTTCCTGTTGTGCTTTTCCTGTCTAATTTGCAACCTGCATAATCTGCATCTGAGTAGCCAATTAGATCAAAACCAGACTCTCTAGGGTACCAAATTCCTAGATTTGGAGTCCCTTTGAGATATCTGAAAATTCTTTTAATAGCCACTAAGTGAGATTCTTTAGGGTCAGCTTGAAATCTAGCACAGAGACATGTAGAAAACATAATATCAGGTCTACTGGCAGTTAAATATAAAAGTGAGCCAACCATGCCTCTATAACTTGTAATATCCACAGACTTTTCAGCCTTGTTTAATTCAAGCTTGGTGGCAGTGGCCATGGGAGTTTTTGCAGGTGAACAATCCATTAAGTCAAACTTCTTTAAAAGATCATAAATATATTTAGTTTGACTAATGAAAATTCCACCACTAACTTGTTTAACTTGTAAACCAAGAAAGTAAGTTAGCTCTCCCATCATGTTCATTTCATATTTACTTTGCATTAATTTAGCAAACTTTTTACAAAGTTTATCATCTGTAGATCCAAATATAATATCATCTACATAAATTTGTACAAGTATCTTAGAGCCATTAACATTTCTAAAGAAGAGAGTTTTGTCAACAGTACCTCTTGTGAAGTGATTATCTAGAAGGAACTTTGATAAAGTCTCATACCAGGCTCTAGGTGCTTGCTTTAGTCCATAGAGTGCTTTCAACAAATAATACACATTGTCTGGAAAATTTGGATCTTCAAAACCTGGAGGTTGGCTTACATAAACTTCTTCCTCCAATTCCCCATTTAGAAATGCACTCTTGACATCCATCTGATAGACTTTGAAATTGGCATTAGCTGCATAGGCTAGAAAGATTCTGATGGCTTCAAGTCTTGCAACTGGAGCAAATGTTTCATCAAAATCTATTCCCTCTTGTTGAGAATAGCCTTTGGCAACCAATCTGGCTTTATTCCTTATGACAATGCCATTTTCATCTATCTTGTTTCTGAATACCCATTTTATGTCAATAGAACTCTTGTTCTTTGGCTTGGGTACCAGCTTCCACACTTTGTTCCTCTCAAATTGGTTTAGCTCCTCTTGCATAGCTAAAATCCAATATGGATCCAAAAGAGCTTCTTCCACTCGCCTAGGTTCCTCCTGTGATAGAAAGCTACTATACAGACATTCATCTTGAGTAGCCCTTCTAGTTTATACTTTAGATGTAGCATCACCAATGATCAGTTCAAAAGGGTGATTCTTGGTCCATTTCCTTTGAGGTGGTAGATTAGCCCTTGATGAGGTTGCTTCAGTATTGTCATGATGTGAGATAGAATGTTGATTTGTTGAAACTCCCCCTGAGTTGCTGATCCTTTGAAAGGAATTGGGAGTTCTATCAACTGATGAGGTGAAGTGATTATCCATTGACAGACTGTGATCAACGGATGCTTCGTTATGAACTTCAACGGATGATGCACTTTGTCTTTCAACGGCTGCTGCATTGCTTCTTTCAACGGAAGCTGAATTTTGACTTTCAACGGATGCAGCATTCTGTGCATTATCCAAAGGCAGACTCTGGTTTCTTCTTGAGATGCCTTCTTCATCATTCTCATCTTCACTATCATCACAATATATCTCAATATTGTCAAATTTGAGTCCTTCATGATGTCCCTCATCTGTTAGTCCATCAATCTTTTTATCATCAAACACAACATGTACAGATTCCATGACAATGTTGGTTCTTAGATTGTAGACCCTATATGATTTTCCAGCAGAATAACCAACAAATATTCCTTCATCAGCCTTTGCATCAAACTTTCCTTTATGATCAGATTGATTCCTTAAGATGTAACATTTGCAACCAAAGACATGTAGAAAGTTTAAAGTTGGTTTTCTTCTCTTGAATAATTGATAGGGAGTCATGCATTTTGCTTGATTGATTAGAGAAATATTCTGAGTGTAACATGCACAGTTAATAGCCTCAGCCCAAAAATAAGTTGGGAGCTTTGACTCCTCAAGCATTGTCCTTGCAGCTTCAATTAGTGATCTGTTCTTCCTTTCCACCACACCATTTTGTTGTGGAGTTCTTGGAGCTGAGAACTCATGCATGATCCAATTTACTCCACAGAACATCTTCATGGTTGAATTCTTGAACTCAGTTCCATTATCACTCCTAATATTCCTTACTTTGAAATCAGGATGATTGTTGACTTGCTTGATATGATTGATGATGATTTCACTAGCTTCATCCTTTGATCCAAGAAAATAAAACCATGAAAACTTTGAGAAATAATCTACAATCACTAGGCAGTATCTTTTCCTTGAAATTGACAATACATTGACTGGTCCAAAAAGATCCATGTGTAGAAGTTGCAGTGGTTCATCAATTGCAGATTCAAGCTTCTTACTGAATGATACTTTCTTTTGCTTTCCTTTCTGACAAGCATCACACAGTCCATCCCTTGTGAATTCCACTAGAGGTATTCCTCTAACTAAGTCCTTTTTGACTAGATCATTCATTGTCTTCAAATTCAAATGGGACAGCTTCTTGTGCCGTAGCCAACTTTCAACTGGACTTGCTTTGCTGAGAAGACAAGTAATGGATTCTGCATCTGTAGAGTTGAAATCAGCTAAATACACATTTCCTTTTCTAACTCCAGTTAGAACCACTTTATTGTCCTTTTTACTTGTGACAATACAGGCTTCAGAATTGAAGGAAACAGTATTCCCTCTGTCACATAGTTGACTGATGCTCAATAAATTGTGTTTGAGACCATCAACCAATACAACTTCATCAATAATGACATTTTCTTTTGAAATCAAGCCATATCCCATAGTGAATCCTTTGTTGTCATCTCCAAAGGTTATGCTAGGGCCAGCTCTCTCCTTAAATTCTGTGAGCAGGGTGAAATCTCCTATCATGTGTCTTGAACAACCACTGTCCAAGTACCATAGATTCCTTCTTTGTCCCAGCACACAACAAAATCAATCAAGTTGATTTTGGTACCCAAGTTTCCTTGGGTCCAGCCTTGTTAGTCTTTTTGTAACACCCCCAGATCCGGGGTCGGGGATCCGAGTCGTCACGGTCTTTCATTCCACAATACCACTTCACTTACTTAATAAAAATAACCTTATGCTGTGACCCCACACTAACACACACCACAACCCGTTATAGTCTCAGAGATGAACATCAAAAAAATATAACCACAAGTAATTATATTCCACAATTATCTGCCAATACACCTTAAAAGGTTTTCTGAATAGATTTACATTTTATTTGCCATTATTACAATTCATATTATACATAAGTCTGGTACATCAAAAGTTGAAAGCCTAGCCTATTGGTAGTTCCTACCTCAGCTACAGCAGCATCAACGCTTCCAGAAGACTGCCGAACGTTTTCTAACCTCTTGCGAATCGGGAGCTTGGTCCGGTTCATCTTGTCTATCTGATGTTGTGTGATGAAAGAAGAAAGCAAGGGTGAGCAGCAAGCCCACCAAAATAATATGCATAATTATTTACAGTATATGAGTCTACTCATAATACTCATGAAAGTCTTGGTCAAAAGAAATGAACCAAGTTGATAACTTAATGCGATGAAGTCGCAAAATATTCAGTATATATATATACATATATACTTTTCAAAATATTGGAAGTCCTCTTCCATGCATAATATACACAAAGTCCCAGTGTATAAAAATATCGTTGCAAGGTGATCTCATATATCTAACCTTGTCTCAACGTTTTTCTGAAAATCTTTGTCATTCATAAGACAATTATTAATTAGATATAAGTTTAAAGGATGAAGTTACCAAATACTTCACTACACTTATATCATTCCCAAATACTACTTGAACTACCACCGTTCAAGTTATAATCAATTTCAAAAGTTCATCCCACTGATGAGACCACAAGATAAGACTTGAATAGATTCAATCTTTGAAATATTATTGAATGAAAAAGTTATGAGATACTTTATTTAGCCCCGATATATATATATCCACATATATATCCCTTTAAACATTTCCTGGAACCTCTGTTATGCAAAGTATGAACAGAGTTTGAAACATCCAATGAATTTTGGAAAGGAAAAGAATTTTGGCATAAACCCGATATCTCGCTGATCAGGCAAAGATACCAATAAGTAACCTTTTCTACTAGTAGATGGACGAATTCCCCACTGGTCATCACCCTGGTCATAATTAAGACCTATGCTGGACTGCCACTCAGCCACCTATGCATTTGATGGACTCCCACTGAGCCACTTACACAATAATAGACCGTACCTCGGCCTGTCGCTTATGCCGACTCAATGAGAGGGGCTTACTTCCCGAACTTTGGGCAAGTAATCAATTCATTTACCAAATCTGCAACCTTGTTGCGAATATAAAATACACCACAGAGCCGGATTTCCCAGGTTTTGAGCGGGTATTTAAATCCCCTTTAAAAAGGAAGATCTTAAATATAAAAATGAGTTTTGGGATCCGCTCTGACTTTTAAAAACCATTTTGAAGACTCGAAAACACTTTAAAGAGTGTTTGGAGTAAGGCTGATTTAATGAAGTAAATCAGTCCCCAGAATATTAGAAAATATCTGAATATTATTAATTAAATAATATTCCCATGAAGAATAGTCTTTATAAAAATAATTGAAGTAGAAGTATTAAAATTTATACTTGAAACGAGTATTAAATAACCAAAGATATACTTATATGAAAGTATTATCTTTATTTGAATAATCGAAAATAAGTTTGATTATTAACACCTTATTCTTTAATAAAATAAAGAATATATTTCAGCAAATAATCGGAGTCATAGATCCTCAAATGAATATTCAATTAATATTCAATAAATAATATAAACTGAGTCATAAGCCTTCGAATGAATATTCAAATAATATTCAATAAATAATATAAAAGAGTCATAAGCCCTCGAATGAATATTCAAATAATATTCAAATAAATAAATAAAAGGAGTCATACGCCTTCGAATAATATTCGAAATAATATTCAATAATAAAATAAAGTTAAAGTTATCGAATAAACCTTATTCGATTAATAGTTTGGAAAAACTATAACCATATATATATATAAATATATATATATATATATATATCCATATCCATATAAACTCTACTCGGGATCCTCGACTCCCGGTTTTAGAAAATATTTTCACCTTTGGGTCCCTATACTAAGGGTGTATGCAAAATACCGCTATCCTCTAGCATAGGTATTATCAACTGAACCAACAGATATATATTCCAAGAATATGAAACAGGCATGCATACATACTATATCACATGCTACAATATATCGCATCATTTGCTAATTATCCAACATGCATCTATCGCAAGATAATGCAAATACATATATTCATCACAACAACAGTATAACGGATAGAATACTTGCCTGAGCGACTTGGGGGTGAGAAAGGCTCGGGACGAGTCTGATAACCTATAAACAACAAGTACGTTGGAATTAAACCAAAATCACTTGTAAACCTATACTTTAACTAACTTAGACTCTAACGCTTGTTTTGCGCTCACTGGTTTGCTTAAGTCACTCGGGTACCCTCGGCTCCGCCATTTTTAATAATTTAACCTTTACGAGTTTTAAAGCGATTCCTTCGCGAATGACTTACCAACTGCCTAACACACTTACCATAAATGTTTCATGCATTAATTAACCCTTTTTGGTCTTTAACCTACATTTCAAAGTAAGGCGAGGGAAAAAGTTTCGTTCGCGAAACGCCGTTACTTGAAACGGTCGTTTCTCCTAAACCGTAAATCGGAATCGAACGAACTACATATCAAAACGAAGCTCGTAATATGAGCTATCTAAACATGGCAGTGGTCACAATCTAGCAGGGGGTTCTCGGGTCCTAATGCTATGCACAAAAACAGTCCAAAGAAAATCGGACATTACGACGGCTATGTTTACGCGATTACCAATATTTATACCACTCCAATTCTTTACCAATTCACTACAAACCACCCAACCATCATCAATACATCAAACACAACTTATATCAAGGCAAAGTCAGTCCATAATCTCAAGGTTTTCCAACTTATTCAACCACAAACATGATCTACTAATCCATAACTTAAGATTCATTAACCATTAACCAAGATTCATATCCAAAATCACCACAAATCCAACCCAACTATCTAACATACATGGATCTTGCTATACATACATGGATATTTCTATATAGACATTAATCCATCCATAAACTCATCAAAACTCAAAGTTCAAACTATAAGTTAAAGGTGAAAGTTGTTTATACCTCCTTGAAGCTTCCTAACACAACCCAAGAGCTTTGAATGCCTAAAAGAACCTTGATCCTTGCTTGTATAACCTTAATCTTTCATAAAAATCCAAGAAAACTAAAGTTATTTCTTGAAGGTTACTATTCACCATCTTTTTCCTTGATTTATAGAAAAAGATTGGCTTGGAATTAGAAGCTTAAACTTATAGGAAGTATGTAACTTAACTAGGAGAAGCTAGGATAATTACCTTGCTAAATAATAAGTGGTGGAGCTTGGATCTTCAAATTTTAAGAAATGGGCCGAGAGCTAGCTTGGGAAGAATGATATTTTTGTGTTTTGTTTGATGAAAATGAAATGATTTGCTTGGTTGGTTGATTTTTGTGTTGTTTTTGGTTAATGACTTAATTAACCTTTTATTTGTGTGGTTATAAACCAACCACACCTCCTCCTTCCCTATGTCATGCTTGTGTCACCTTGCACATGTCATTATGCTCCCACTTGTCCACACCTTGTGGTTTGATGATGTCACAATCCCTGGCTTCTTGTACAAGCTTGTCTCTTGGTCACTTATTTGTTTTACGGTTCGCTTATCTTTCGTTCTCGTTTATCGTTTGAGGGATCATACCCGGGATCTTATTACTTAGGTTCCCTTAACCTTTCTCAATATATTATATTCCTTTTATGATCCTCTCTTATAATCCTTTAATTTAAATCCTTTTTATCCTGTTACCTTATACTCAATTCTCTCCGTATATTGTGGATTTCCGGGAAAAATCAAAGTGTTCGGAATTGGATTCTGACGATCTTTACATACACTTATATACCACATAGAGTACTAATAATATCCCATAAGATCAATAACAGAACCCCTACATAGCGTGGCATGAAAAGTTTTCTCATTCAGCAAAAACACTATTCATAAGGGTTTCAAAAATTCCCAAAAATTGGGGTTATTACAGTCTCCCCTCCTTAAAAGGATTCCGTCCCGGAATCAGATTGAAAATGAATAGGGATACCTTCCTAGCATTGCACCTTCTAACTCTTAAGTAAATTTTCCCACATTGTGGTCCTACCACCAAACTCTGCCTAGTTTAATAATCCTTCTCCTAAGCACTTGTTCTTTTTCACTCTATAACCCTTCCTGGTTGCTCCATAAAGGTTACGTCGGGTTGCATATCTATGCGCTCATATGCCTCTATTTATCTGGCATCTAAATTACACTTCCTTAACATTGATACGTGAAACACGTTACGACCTGCTACATGTTCGGGGTTAGGGCTAGCTCATATGCTAACTTCCCAAACGTCTTAATATATCCAAGGGTCCAACAAATTGTAGACTTAGCTTTCCTTCCTTTCCGAACCTCATCAATCCTTTCCAAGGGATACCTATAACATTATAGGTCCCCTATTTCATACTCTTTGTCCTTTCGTGTCAAATCAACATACTTATCATGTCTATCTTGGGCTACTACCAGCCGTCCTCTGATTAGATCTATCATACCCTTGGTCCTTTGGACTACTGCGGGTCCGAGCATCTTGCGCTCTACAACTTCATCCTAACATAAGGGAGATCGACATTGTCTTCCTTCAAGGATCTCATAAGGCGACATCTCGATAATGACATATGATCTATTGTCGTAAGATAACTCAATCCGAATTAAGTGATCATTCCAAATTCTTTCAAGTCTATTACACAGACTCTCATCATAGCTTCCAATCATTAGAGCTCTTGCTTCTCAATACCCATTCTTTTCCAGTTCGTAATCGCTATCACCTTTCGTTCCTAATATTATACTGGTTATACTTTTGCTCGTTAGCGTTCTATAACCTTTTAATAACCACGTCAACCTTAGTATCACGAATGTGTTCCCATTCCGCATACTACCACCACTTCATTACTCCTTTTTCAGTTGTTTCTATTTTCCGGAATTTGATCAATCAAATAGAAGTAAAGGAATTTGTTGAGAGATCACTATGATCACGAACACTTGTCCTATTGCATAGTTAGTACAGAAGGTGGCCAGCCTTTAGTACTTGACAAGCAATTAAACAATAGATGGTATCCTACTAGGCTTCTATCACACAGATAGATAGTCATTCGGCAATACCTCCCCTTCTGGAAGGGTTGTCCTTCTCAGATTACATGAAATGAAAAGAAGAGAAAAGAACGAATTGAAGAGAATTGTATATTCATAAAAATTTTATTGCCATAAAATATCTGGCTTGGAATCTACCTCTGAACTATAGAGGTTTGTCATAGAAGAACAAAATATATATGTATTTATATCCGCATCAAGTATTATAGCATCGCATTTCACGTGCCTAAATATTTTCGCTATCCCGTCCATCATTCTATGGACCCATGCTCTTCCTCGAGCTTATACACAATTACCTTTGAAACTCCCTCGACATCGAAAATCGAATCTGGGATCTCATTCTAGACATCATCGTTACTAGAATTCTATGCTTGCACCGCAACCTTCCTCGTATAATAATACGACTCTCTATTGATAAGAAAGAATAATTATTCACCAGGTAGATACTCTACTTAATTAGTCTATCAATGATAACTTATACACTACCACGACCCGATTAGTGGTACTCAATCTCAACACCCATTCCAATACAACTCTCACGGTTGTAATCAGCTCACTACTCGCAGAATCATTGCTGCCTTACTATGGTCCACCACTGACCCACTGTCATCATTCACTTTCCATAAAATCTTAACAGCTAACCATACGGAGTCCATACATGTCGTATCAAATCCTTCTAAGGAGGTAACATAATCACCATTTCTGATTCATGAAGAACACTCCTAATCCTGACATACATACCTGACATGAAGCAGATAAAATTTGCAGAAGAGTTTCGCTCAAAGCAACGATAGCATGTTAATACCATTCTAAATCATATGCCTTAAATAGAAGACTTACTCAAAGGTTCGTCTAGTCCTTTTGGAAACATGGTCCTGGCTTATCCCAAGATAGGACCTCCTAAGATAGATAGCCCGTTCATGGCGATTACACGAATTAAACCTTTACCAACTACTATTACGGTTGGGTATTGCACAGTCATCAGAAGGAATGTCAATCTTCCAAACCATAATTCAACCTTCACATTTTTTTTTTTTTTTTACCATCATCACTGTATTCTTTTGGCACACGCGCCTATAATTATCCACTTACCTTTAAAGTGTCGGCCACCTCTTTGGCCTTTCCTGATAGTACAATTTCCTTATAGTCAATGTCATTTTAACCACCTCCAAATAATTTTCTACCTCATTTCAATCACAGCTTATGTGAAGATGTTTTCCTTAAAATCTGATGAGTAAAAAAAAAATATCACCATTTTTCCATAAGTTATTGCCTCAATCTTTAGAGGTTAATCACTGTCACGACTGACTCTCAATCATACTTAGAACATCTTTTATCCTAGGCCCTAATTGCCCTGACAATTTCAACCTTTACTGGTTCGATCCATACTTTCTCATGGTTTAACACGTGCCCCACTTGGCAACATCATAATTATGTCATATTTCCTTTATCATCATTTCTATTCTTGAGAATTTTGGATATTACCTTTCTCCTTGTAAAACCTCTAAGGTTATTCTTAAATTCTTCATTCGGTACTCCCTAGGTACAGGGTATATCAAAATACCATTTACTAATACTAGAACCATAGTCTATATACTTCTGAAAAAATTTCTCCATTGATCCTTAAAGGTTGTTAATACCTTAATCCTTCCCAATTCATACTGTCAAACTCATACTATCCCTACTAAGGGTGAAATGCCAACCTTTATGCATTCCCCTTAGGATTCATTTTAAGTTACCGATGTTCTATCCTTAATTCCACCTTTAAAAGGTACCTGCATCCTTCCATGGATAAATCAAGTCATATATCCTTGATAGATTATCTTATTCAACATTCCCCATCTCGATAGTCTATACCTCACTTCATAATAGCATCCTTATTCAAATTGAGGTCAATCCATATGGCCTCCAAAAGATAACAATGGTCATCCGCTTGTCTTGCCTAATTTGGTAACGATAACAAGGATGTTCTGGAAGATATTGGTCGTGTTCAACGTGAACTTCTTCTTAATAATTCCTTATTTACTTTTGTTGTTTATCTCAACAGTCATCTCAATGTTGGGATATCGTTCATACCTGGCGTCTCCCTTCCTGGGTATCAAGCCACCGGTCTTACACTTCACATTCTTGAAGGTTACTTCCTTCATCCAATTTTCCTAATTTCTTACTTCCTTGTCTCCTCAGTCTATCCGCGTCTCATATTTAACCTTCGAACTATCTCAAGTTTTCCTCAAATCCTCCCAACTTAAAGGGGATAAAATATACATAACTCTTATGCCTTCAACCATCAATTTAACTCATGGTGAATCACCCTTATCCTGACGATCACATACTTTTCTATTTCTATTACTACGAGTTCTTAGGGTTTCCTCATACCCAACTCCCTTATCGTTCCTCAAACTCTATTGCTGTTATATTCTT
This sequence comes from Apium graveolens, assembly GCF_009905375.1. Classification (NCBI taxonomy): domain Eukaryota; kingdom Viridiplantae; phylum Streptophyta; class Magnoliopsida; order Apiales; family Apiaceae; genus Apium; species Apium graveolens. The sequence continues at coordinate 266,394,823 of NC_133648.1, forward strand.
TTCCACTTCAATTTCCTTTTATTTTCCTTTCTCTTATCATTATTTCATGAACGAACACAACATAAGCATTGATTTCAAACATCCCGTCATTCTGGATTCGTGTCCTCAGAACGAATCTTGATAACTTTTATAACTTAGATTCATAATTCATCATACTCATCCACTTTTGTTCTAGCTCCAAAGCTTTTACACTATCTCCATAACCTTGGGAATTACTTTCCCGAAAACAATTGACTGAACTTAAATCAGTTTATTCTATCCTCTGGCTCCGTGCCTTTCTTGGTCTTTCACCAGCAGGTGGCCTCTCTCTTAGGAGGGTAAGTGATAAAAATAGTCTTTTGTGATTCGTCAATCATTTAGAATCTCAACTGATTCCTCTATTTCCTTTAGCCAGGCTATTGCCTCGACTGGGTCAACCTGTTCCTTGGAACTCTGAGAGCTTAACGACTTAAAGGTCATGAAGAATTTCCTACCGCATTGTTTCCTCAAGGTGGTGGTTGGGGATAATAGTCTAAGTTCTTTTAAGACAGGTCCATGAATTTCCGTATAGGAGTACCGTCTTGGGTCTCCTTATCTCGCTCGACTTTTGTTTCCTCAGTCTAAATGTTTCTTCCTACTCCCCATACTTGGAGTCATCTTTTAATTTAAAATCTTCATTTTCCACTTTATTATTTTCCGGGTTCTTTATATCTTAATTGCGACCTCCCTGATTATCACGTTTAGGGTTTGCTCTAAATCTTATTCCTCAAACTAGCTTTCATCTAAGATTTCATCTTTAGGCTCTTGAACATTTGGAACCCAATTTCTATAGGAATGCCTCATTATTCCTTTATCATCTTTCTCGGTATTAATCTCATATCTATTTGTTGGCTCTCTGCCTTCATTCATCACTTTTACTGGCACAATATTTTCTTTTCCAATAATTCGGGCTGTATTGCAATCTCAAACAGCTTTTCGGTACCGGCTCCGGTTACCTTCACTTCTATTTCCATTTTCTCAAAATCTCTTATAAACTCCCCAAAAGACATTATCATCTTGAGTCTCTCCTTTTTACTAAGGGCATCAGCCACCACATTGGCTTTCCCCCGAATGATAAAGAATCTCATAATCGTAATCCTTGATTAGCTCTAACCGCCTCCTCTGGCGTATGTTGAGCTCCTTCTACGCAAAAATGTACTAGAGCTCCTATGGTTTGTGTAAATCTTGCACTTCTCTCCATACAAGTAGTGCCTCCAATCTTTAGGGAAAAACTATTGCCACGAGCCCAAGCTCATGGGTGGGGATATCGAATTTTATACTTCCTTAATTGTCTTGACGCAGACGCGATTATCTTGCTGTGCTATATAAGAAGCACCCTAATTCCTTATGCGAAGCGTCACTTACAAATCACAAAATCTCATTTTTCATCCGGCAACGCCAACATATGGGCCGCCACCAACCTTTGCTTCAGTTGTTAAAATCTTTTCTCGTATTTCTCTGTCCATTCGAACTTCTCAGTCTTACGAGTAAGCCGCGTTAAAGGGGCTACTATCTTTACAACTTGAACGAACCTCCGGTAGTGACCGGCCAATCCTACCTCTGGTAGTTTCCCTAACCATGGTCATCAATTCCTCAGTGGTCCTTTATTCATTCTTGTCAGGATCCTCCATGGGATCCTCCTCAATAACTATCCCTTCTAGGACAACATCATCAACCGCTACATCCTCACTATCAACATCATCCGGTCCTGCATTAGGACACTCTATCGGATCCGCAATCCGATCTCCAATTAGTAATAAAATATCATCGTGATGTTGCTCCTCAACCTCAGGGTTCGGAGTCCCGCTACCATATACGATAACGAACTACGCTCCTATCACGATATTTATAAGGGTTCCCATAAGGGTTTTAACTGTCAGTGCTACGTTAGGTAGCCCGACTATGAACTTGGCAAGAGTTCTTATTATCTTAGTTAACTTATTATCTTAACGTCCCATCATCTCTGAGGTTTATAACGCTTAGCTCTGATACCATTTCTGTAACACCCCCAGATCCGGGGTCGGGGATCCGAGTCGTCACGGTCTTTCATTCCACAATACCACTTCACTTACTTAATAAAAATAACCTTATGCTGTGACCCCACACTAACACACACCACAACCCGTTATAGTCTCAGAGATGAACATCAAAAAAATATAACCACAAGTAATTATATTCCACAATTATCTGCCAATACACCTTAAAAGGTTTTCTGAATAGATTTACATTTTATTTGCCATTATTACAATTCATATTATACATAAGTCTGGTACATCAAAAGTTGAAAGCCTAGCCTATTGGTAGTTCCTACCTCAGCTACAGCAGCATCAACGCTTCCAGAAGACTGCCGAACGTTTTCTAACCTCTTGCGAATCGGGAGCTTGGTCCGGTTCATCTTGTCTATCTGATGTTGTGTGATGAAAGAAGAAAGCAAGGGTGAGCAGCAAGCCCACCAAAATAATATGCATAATTATTTACAGTATATGAGTCTACTCATAATACTCATGAAAGTCTTGGTCAAAAGAAATGAACCAAGTTGATAACTTAATGCGATGAAGTCGCAAAATATTCAGTATATATATATACATATATACTTTTCAAAATATTGGAAGTCCTCTTCCATGCATAATATACACAAAGTCCCAGTGTATAAAAATATCGTTGCAAGGTGATCTCATATATCTAACCTTGTCTCAACGTTTTTCTGAAAATCTTTGTCATTCATAAGACAATTATTAATTAGATATAAGTTTAAAGGATGAAGTTACCAAATACTTCACTACACTTATATCATTCCCAAATACTACTTGAACTACCACCGTTCAAGTTATAATCAATTTCAAAAGTTCATCCCACTGATGAGACCACAAGATAAGACTTGAATAGATTCAATCTTTGAAATATTATTGAATGAAAAAGTTATGAGATACTTTATTTAGCCCCGATATATATATATCCACATATATATATCCCTTTAAACATTTCCTGGAACCTCTGTTATGCAAAGTATGAACAGAGTTTGAAACATCCAATGAATTTTGGAAAGGAAAAGAATTTTGGCATAAACCCGATATCTCGCTGATCAGGCAAAGATACCAATAAGTAACCTTTTCTACTAGTAGATGGACGAATTCCCCACTGGTCATCACCCTGGTCATAATTAAGACCTATGCTGGACTGCCACTCAGCCACCTATGCATTTGATGGACTCCCACTGAGCCACTTACACAATAATAGACCGTACCTCGGCCTGTCGCTTATGCCGACTCAATGAGAGGGGCTTACTTCCCGAACTTTGGGCAAGTAATCAATTCATTTACCAAATCTGCAACCTTGTTGCGAATATAAAATACACCACAGAGCCGGATTTCCCAGGTTTTGAGCGGGTATTTAAATCCCCTTTAAAAAGGAAGATCTTAAATATAAAAATGAGTTTTGGGATCCGCTCTGACTTTTAAAAACCATTTTGAAGACTCGAAAACACTTTAAAGAGTGTTTGGAGTAAGGCTGATTTAATGAAGTAAATCAGTCCCCAGAATATTAGAAAATATCTGAATATTATTAATTAAATAATATTCCCATGAAGAATAGTCTTTATAAAAATAATTGAAGTAGAAGTATTAAAATTTATACTTGAAACGAGTATTAAATAACCAAAGATATACTTATATGAAAGTATTATCTTTATTTGAATAATCGAAAATAAGTTTGATTATTAACACCTTATTCTTTAATAAAATAAAGAATATATTTCAGCAAATAATCGGAGTCATAGATCCTCAAATGAATATTCAATTAATATTCAATAAATAATATAAACTGAGTCATAAGCCTTCGAATGAATATTCAAATAATATTCAATAAATAATATAAAAGAGTCATAAGCCCTCGAATGAATATTCAAATAATATTCAAATAAATAAATAAAAGGAGTCATACGCCTTCGAATAATATTCGAAATAATATTCAATAATAAAATAAAGTTAAAGTTATCGAATAAACCTTATTCGATTAATAGTTTGGAAAAACTATAACCATATATATATATAAATATATATATATATATATATATCCATATCCATATAAACTCTACTCGGGATCCTCGACTCCCGGTTTTAGAAAATATTTTCACCTTTGGGTCCCTATACTAAGGGTGTATGCAAAATACCGCTATCCTCTAGCATAGGTATTATCAACTGAACCAACAGATATATATTCCAAGAATATGAAACAGGCATGCATACATACTATATCACATGCTACAATATATCGCATCATTTGCTAATTATCCAACATGCATCTATCGCAAGATAATGCAAATACATATATTCATCACAACAACAGTATAACGGATAGAATACTTGCCTGAGCGACTTGGGGGTGAGAAAGGCTCGGGACGAGTCTGATAACCTATAAACAACAAGTACGTTGGAATTAAACCAAAATCACTTGTAAACCTATACTTTAACTAACTTAGACTCTAACGCTTGTTTTGCGCTCACTGGTTTGCTTAAGTCACTCGGGTACCCTCGGCTCCGCCATTTTTAATAATTTAACCTTTACGAGTTTTAAAGCGATTCCTTCGCGAATGACTTACCAACTGCCTAACACACTTACCATAAATGTTTCATGCATTAATTAACCCTTTTTGGTCTTTAACCTACATTTCAAAGTAAGGCGAGGGAAAAAGTTTCGTTCGCGAAACGCCGTTACTTGAAACGGTCGTTTCTCCTAAACCGTAAATCGGAATCGAACGAACTACATATCAAAACGAAGCTCGTAATATGAGCTATCTAAACATGGCAGTGGTCACAATCTAGCAGGGGGTTCTCGGGTCCTAATGCTATGCACAAAAACAGTCCAAAGAAAATCGGACATTACGACGGCTATGTTTACGCGATTACCAATATTTATACCACTCCAATTCTTTACCAATTCACTACAAACCACCCAACCATCATCAATACATCAAGCACAACTTATATCAAGGCAAAGTCAGTCCATAATCTCAAGGTTTTCCAACTTATTCAACCACAAACATGATCTACTAATCCATAACTTAAGATTCATTAACCATTAACCAAGATTCATATCCAAAATCACCACAAATCCAACCCAACTATCTAACATACATGGATCTTGCTATACATACATGGATATTTCTATATAGACATTAATCCATCCATAAACTCATCAAAACTCAAAGTTCAAACTATAAGTTAAAGGTGAAAGTTGTTTATACCTCCTTGAAGCTTCCTAACACAACCCAAGAGCTTTGAATGCCTAAAAGAACCTTGATCCTTGCTTGTATAACCTTAATCTTTCATAAAAATCCAAGAAAACTAAAGTTATTTCTTGAAGGTTACTATTCACCATCTTTTTCCTTGATTTATAGAAAAAGATTGGCTTGGAATTAGAAGCTTAAACTTATAGGAAGTATGTAACTTAACTAGGAGAAGCTAGGATAATTACTTTGCTAAATAATAAGTGGTGGAGCTTGGATCTTCAAATTTTAAGAAATGGGCCGAGAGCTAGCTTGGGAAGAATGATATTTTTGTGTTTTGTTTGATGAAAATGAAATGATTTGCTTGGTTGGTTGATTTTTGTGTTGTTTTTGGTTAATGACTTAATTAACCTTTTATTTGTGTGGTTATAAACCAACCACACCTCCTCCTTCCCTATGTCATGCTTGTGTCACCTTGCACATGTCATTATGCTCCCACTTGTCCACACCTTGTGGTTTGATGATGTCACAATCCCTGGCTTCTTGTACAAGCTTGTCTCTTGGTCACTTATTTGTTTTACGGTTCGCTTATCTTTCGTTCTCGTTTATCGTTTGAGGGATCATACCCGGGATCTTATTACTTAGGTTCCCTTAACCTTTCTCAATATATTATATTCCTTTTATGATCCTCTCTTATAATCCTTTAATTTAAATCCTTTTTATCCTGTTACCTTATACTCAATTCTCTCCGTATATTGTGGATTTCCGGGAAAAATCAAAGTGTTCGGAATTGGATTCTGACGATCTTTACATACACTTATATACCACATAGAGTACTAATAATATCCCATAAGATCAATAACAGAACCCCTACATAGCGTGGCATGAAAAGTTTTCTCATTCAGCAAAAACACTATTCATAAGGGTTTCAAAAATTCCCAAAAATTGGGGTTATTACACTTTTTCCTAGACATCATTCCTCCTGCATCTTTTGACTTAGGTAACTTTGGGTCAACCTTGGTCTCAGATGTGGTTGGTTGAAGTGTAGGGTTAGTCACAGAATTATTTAACACATTTGATTGAATTTGATAAGGCATAGGTTGTGCAAACATGTTATTCCACATAGGCATATTGTATGGCATTTGAGGCATACTAAATGCAGTAAAGTAAGGATTGTTAATGTATGGCATGTTTGCAAAATGTGCATGGGGATTCTGGTGAGACATAACAGGCATAGCATACAGAGGTGACATAGACATGTTAGGCATGGAGGGATTTGAAGGCATGGGAGCATTTTTAACAGATTTGCAATTATCAGATAGGTGATTAACACTTTTACAATGTACGCAGCTTTTTCTAGGAGCATACCTATCAGGTGTGTAATTGTTATGTTTATTAATCCCTACCTTCCCATCTCTTTTAGATTTTCTTTTAGTTTCCTTCTTATCCTCAACCAACTTAAGCCTATCTTTCAACTGATCTAAAGTCATGTGTCCTATATTCACCTTACTGACATCTCTGGATGTACTAGCTCCTTCTTTGACAAAGTTCTTGAGAGTTGAATCATTCTTTTTATTTTTAAAAGAACTTGCCTGTTTTAATTGATGAGCCTTCAACGGATGCTCATTTTCTTCCTTCAACGGATAACTTTCATCATCCATTGATTCCACATCCGTTGACAATCCATCAATTAATTCTAACTTCATTTTGTTTTTCTTCCAGGCATCCTCACAGAATGATTCAATTCCCTGAACCTTGGCAATTTGAACACCAACATCCCTAGATGTTTTCCAGGCCTTGATTACCTCTTGCTCAATTTCTAACTGTTTAGAAAGAATTTCTACTTTCTTAACAGCTTCTTCTAGTTCACTCTCGACAGTCAAGCATTTAAGTTTAATCTTTTCAAGCTCAATTACCTGACTCTCTAACACAGTATTCCTATCACTTAAAAACATATTATTTTCTTTGATCCTAGTGTTTTCTTTAGCTAGTGATTTAAGAGAAACACGCAAATGATATAATTCATTGGACATATCATTTATGGCTTCATTGCATTCATGTTTAGAAAGCTGAGAGAGATCAGTAGTGATTACCTGGTTGCTTGATGAACTAGTTTCATTTTCATCAGAATTAGCCATCAGGGCTAGGTTGACATATTCCACATCATCATCTTCATTTACCCCATCTGCTGCCCAATCATCTTGAGTGAGAAAAGCTCTTTCCTTTTGTTTGAGCAAATCAAAATACTTCCTTTTGTAATCAACTTGCTCAAATTTCTTTTTCTCAGAATTTGGCTTCCTACACTCACTTGCAAAGTGTCCACTAATGCCACAGTTGTAACATTTGAACTTTGATTTGTCCACCATGTTTTTGTTTGGCTTAGTGAACTTTGTGTTTTTCCTGAACTTCATCTTTGCAAACCTCCTGGACAGAAAGGCCAGATGTTCATCAATATCATCAGATTCATCCTGACTGGAATTGTCTTCATCCTCAGCAACTTGCTCTTTACCCTTGCTTGATTCTGATTTGCTTGTGCCAATTTTGAGACTTGGCATTGTCTTTTCCTCATTTTTGGCTTCAACTTTTTCACTGTCAGCTACAAGTGCAACTGATCCTCCTTTTCTCTTTCCCTTTTCCAACAGCTCATCTTGCTCCATCTCAAGTTCATAAGTCTTCAAAATTCCATATAACCTTTCAAGTGTGAAGTCCTTATAATCTTGAGAATTTCTTAGAGAAACAGTCATAGGCTTCCATTCCTTTGGTAGAGACCTTAGAAATTTTAAATTGGAGTCCTTGACTTGGTACACTCTCCCATACAGCTTTAATCCATTCAATAGTTTCTGAAATCTGTTGAATGTATCATTCAATGATTCTCCTTCTTCAAAATGAAAATATTCATATTGTTGAATGAGAAGCTGCATTTTGTTTTCTCTAACTTGCTCAGTGCCATCACAGATAAGCTGCACAGTATCCCAAATTTCCTTAGCAGTTTGGATATTGATGACATTGTCAAACATATCTTGATCCAGGCCATTAAACAAAATGTTCATGGCTTTCTTGTCCTTGTGGACCTCTTCAATATCTTCAACAGTCCATTCTGCCTTTGGCTTGGGAATAGACTGTCCAACAGCAACTGTAGCAGTAGCAGCTGTGGCCACCTTGTGTGGAATGTGAGGACCATTCTCAATGCAGTTGATGTAGCTTTCATCTTGAGAGAGAAGATGTAAATGCATCTTCACCTTCCAGTGATGATAGTTATCTCTTTCCAGGATTGGAATCTTTACACCAATATCCTTCTTACTCATGCTGTTAGCAGAATAGATCTTTAAACTCTTTGTATGTTAAGAGTGTGCTTTGATACCAATTGTTATTCCCAATGGACTAACAATGAGATTTACAGAAGGGGGGGTTGAATGTAAATCTCAAAACTTTTTCAAGTTTTGAGCAATTTGTAAGACTAAGTGTTTGAGTGATCAAATGTGTGTGAATTGCTTGGAGCTGATGCAGACAGATATATATTTAAACACAAATGTAATGAACACACAGAACTTAAAAACTTTTCTGGTGGATTTGTTGTTCCACCAGAGATGTGTTATTTCAGAAAATTTGTGATTCAAAATTAAATCACAGCTGCTTCCTAGTACAAACTAGATGATTTTCTCTCTTGATATTTCTAAACAGCTCAGGGAAAATTCACCTCTAATTACTAGCTACTACTTGGTTTATATAACACCAAGTTTACAAGTGAAGACAAAGATAAAGTACAATAAGACAATAGTTCTCCACTTGTTTCTGTTCCATTTTTATCCAGTGTAATATGGAATTATCTGTTGACTTTCCATTTTGAACCAGACTAAAAATGGCTGCTTTTTCTGCTGTTCCTGAAATAGGCTACCACATCTCTGTCAATCCATGTGCCTCTGTCAGCTTTATTAACTATCACTATCAACTGCTATGAGACTGAGCATCCGTTGAAGCTTTCATCCGTTGATGGCTTTATCCGTTGATGCTCTAGCAGTGCATCCGTTGAAGCTTTCATCCGTTGATGGCTTTATCCGTTGATGCTCTAGCAGTTGAAGCTTTATCCGTTGAGGCACTTATCCGTTGAAGCGTTAGAGACATCCGTTGAAGCTTAGTTTCTTATCCGTTGAAGGTCTTCAATATCCGTTGACACTTCTTCACTTATACAAAATTACAAGGCATGAAATATTTATAATTAGCCCTCCTACTTGTACATCCATTAGTAGTCAACATGACTGATTATCTCCTAACAACATCTAAGAATTACAGCTTGAAACCAGAGAGTGAGATGTGCTACAATACCAAACTTATTGCTAAGTAAGGCTACTCCTTCAACGGATAGCCAAGATGGTCTTATCCGTTGAGGCTACAAACACTAGATTTCTACTTAAGTGTTTTGCTGAACTTATCATCAAACTAATACACATATTCCTAACATAGACAAAAGCTTATGACGTCTATGTGACGATTATAATGATATGAGATTGAATATTAATAGATACCTGTGATGCCCAGAAGAGTAAATGAGGCATAGAAAAGAAGGCCAGTGATCAGTAAATAGAACTGAAGTATGGAAAAAGAAAGCAAATGATCGATGAATAGAAGCAAGGCATATAAAAAGAAGAAAAGTGATGGAAAAGTAAAATTGTTAGATGGGTCAAGTAAAGTTGTAAATCATCGGTGATAAGGCAAGCACTTCTGAACCTTCTTCAAGATATATTGCAAATATTTTTGAACTGTTTCATAACATGTCGCTATTATTCAAAATAACTCATGTTTTATATTGCAAACGCATTGAACTATTTAACCTTGAACCCTGATTCTTATTGATCTTGAGCCATAAGCCTTATTCTTCATAAACCATTGATTGTTGAATTCCCAGATAGGAGCCATACACATACGATACTACTCCACAAATACATATCTACCCCATACTGATTCTGATATTGAGTTTCTTAACATACCAACCCTTATTCCTTGTTTAACAGAAGACCAATTCTTGGAACCCTTGAACCCTTGGTCTTCTACTTTCTGATTCTTTCCTTGATTGAAATCCAATATTTTTGAATTCCATGTTATGCCTTCATGGTGTTATAAATCACCCTATGTTTCAAGATAAATGTTGTTTACGATTCAGCTTATTGATTTAAATTGATTATCATATTGAATTGTTTTAGAATTGGATGGTTTTATAAATATGGACCAGATTCATGGTCAGACCAGATTCGTGGTCATAATAGGCCAATGCGTGCCTTGGATCCAGTATATAGAGCAAAGCTGAGAGCCTTGCTCAGGGTTAGTGCGTGACTGATCAGCAGCCTAACCTTGGTTTTTAAAAATGAAAAGTGAATATCCAATTCTAATCATTGCTTATTCAGAAAACTTGATTCTTCTGAATCACTTCAATTGATTATTGTTTAACCTCAATTGTTGTTATTATGACTTGCTCAGCTAGCTAGCTCACTCTTGCAAAACTTTTTATATTTTCAACAGTTGAAAAGGAAAGTGTTGGTAACGAGGATTCCCTGTCCAGTGTGGGAGCTAGGGTCTCCGATTAAGTTGGATCGAGCTAGAAGGAGCTTTACATTGTAAATAAGATATGTAAGATTGTAAGAACGATATCATTATCGGTGGTAAGTTGAACTAGTTGGGATTTGGTATGATATAATAAAAGTTAAGGTTGTAGCTTATTTTCATACTTTAACCTGTTGCGATTCATGGTTGTGTAAAGAAGGGTCAATGCATATATTATTTTATATACAAGTTTGTATATTGTGTGTGTGTGTGTTGTGAGCCCCAAACTTCTGACCCGGGTTTGGAGGGCGTCACAATAGTTATGTTAAATAAGAAATAATATTGAGGAAAATACGGAAACTCTACTACCAAGTACAACTCGAATCTCTTTTCTTCAGTATTAACACTTCAATCTCCAATGAGATTCATAAAATTATCCCATTAACAATGGTATTAAAAGAAGAGCAAAGTTAAGGTTAACAGTGCTGACCAAGAAACTAGGCTGATAAAAAAACAAATTTGTTCAACAAAAATTTTGATTGTTAATGATGATTTAAAGGACTATATATAATTTAAATCAGTGGTAGAACCATTTGCTTCTTGTAGAGTTGTTAATATAACAAGGGATGAAAACACATTGGATAAAATTTAAGTAGAAACTCAAAATTGATATAGGGTTAATGAGTTGGAAGATACTGAGTCTGAGACACTATTTTTCCAACATGCATTTGGAGATACTAAATCAAATAATACTTTCATGATATTGTCTAAAATCATTTTACGTCTTGGTGCAGGGATCCCCTTGACTCTTAATGTTTTCGGATTGTACTTATATAAAAAAATCTGAGGTTTGATACGATTCTTAAATGGAAAAATTAAAGAGAATTCACAACAACACTATGTAGGAAAGCCTCATAATTAGCTTGGATGTGCCTTGAAATCAGATGATCCTTTTATAAAGAAAGTAGTTATTGAAATTGCTTGATGTTTTATTGGATGGAAAAAAGAGGTGGTTGAAATATTATATACATATCCTTACTCTGATGATAAAATTGATACTCTCTTGAAAAATTATTTATTAATTATGTCAATGTGTCTCAAGTGCATGATCTACTTCAGGATATGGAAAAGAATATCGCGCGTAACAACTCTCCTAATGTGCCTGAAAAATATAGTAGATTATGAGTAGTAAAATCTATTTGCTCTGTATTGGAGGAACAAAAGGTAGTTACATTATAAGTACATTGAAGAATGATTTTCAAATCAATCTAATTAATGTCATCTTTTTCCATTATGCTCAAATTATAAATTTTGAAAGTATATCTGAATTTTCACCAAATGCTACTAAATTTAATAGTTTAACTTAATAGCTAAAATAATAATAATTTTCAAGATTATCATTCCAAAAATATTTTTTTGTATCTTTTTATCAAAATGTTACAAATTGTTCTGCTGTGTAGCTATTAAACCTCCACATGTGCATGTTTTGTTGTGTAAAGGTTGTAAATAAATGTAGTGATAAAGGTTTTAAATCAAAAGTGTTGAATGTTGATAGATTTAAGAGATAATTAAAAAGGGACGGATGGAGTACTAAAATAGTCATGTTAAAAGAAACAATAATATTGAGAAAAAAACGGAACCTCTAAGAGCCGAGTACAACTCGAAGATCTTTTTTTAGTCCCATCCCTTCAATCTTCAACAATATTAAAGAAATCATCTCATTAGGAAAGATACACCTCGATACTACTCAACATGCATGCGAACTTTCATAGCCGCAACATCTAATTAATAATAACACCACTATCAACATCTTCACCACCACCACCACCATAATGATGGTAATAACTGTTTAGGACGCTTTATCACTATTTCCATCTATACATCTATCATTTTCCTCCTAAGAAGTCGTTGTAAGGCTTTTAAATTAAGTTGTATGATTTTACTGGCCTTACTTGTTACCATAACTATTTACTGTATGTCTATTAAAAATTGAAATGTCATACTTAACTTTATAATAAGCTAATCACAATGATTTTTTATAATATTTCTTTTTTCTCTATACTTTTTAATTCTTATAATGTGGAATGTGTATATATTTCTTTTTTCTCTATACTTTCACCGAATGATACTAATTTAATAGTATAAACTCTAATTTAGATAAAAGTAATATTGATCTTGAAACTATCCTTTCAAATTAATTTATAATTATATCTTTTTGTCAAATTAAATATTATAAATTGTTCCGTCATGCAGCCCTCCAAAATATATCTTTTTGCTGTTTTTGTGTGTTCAGTTATGGATTTCGATAACTTTTATGAAAAAGATCTATATGGTATTTTGGAAAATCTGTAAGACTCGCATCGGATCTGAGATGGTGGTGGATATGGCAAAAGCTCACCTTTCACAATAAAAAATTGTTCATATTTCGGGGTTATCTGTTACTTCAATATCAGTCGATGGAACTGATAGTTCTGAACATTGGGCTACAGGTAATACTTACGTGAAGGTCAATTGTGATGATACTAGTTTCATAACTAGTGTAGGTTGGATTGATCGAGATGTCATTGTAATACCATTTAGATTGAAGAATTTGAATATTATGTGTAACCGATCTAAAAAGAAAACTACTATCTGTTTAGTTGTTTTTGTTTCACAATCAGATTGTAGTTGACAAGTCGGAGATTTGTTCCGACTGTGTTATAATATATTAATATATCTTTCGCTTATTTGTCAAAAAAAGATGTTATGTTCTAGATACTAAAACTCACATCCACACATACACGTATTGTTGTGGAAAGGTTGTAAAGTAGTATAAGGATTACATGTTTAATAAATATTTTAAATAAATAAAACAATTTTATGGTATATTATTAAATATTATTTGTTAGCAAAAAAATTGCATATTTACGAGCGTCACATTCATCATAAATTACATGTCCCTCTATTTTAAGGTTCTTAATGGGGTGTGTTTCTTTTTTTCATACCTAACTCGTATAAATTTTTGTTTCCCATACCCGTCTCATTTCCCTGGGGATTCGTTACTTGTCCCCATCCCCGCCTCATGGGGTAAGATTTAGTCACCACCCGTCATGATTTGTCCCGCCACATTTGTTATCAATTTTTTTTAAACATATAAAATTTATTAATTATCCTATGACATTGAAAGAAATGTAATAATAATTTAAAATATTTTATAAATTATTTGTATTACATTCAATATAAAACGCAATAAATGAATCATAAATTATTACATTTTACAAATGTATTGTACTATTGTATGTAAAATATATATTAAATTTAATTTAAGGTGGAGTGGGTTTGTTGTGCAAGACATGCCTATACAATAACAATACTAAGACACATTGACAAACCTAAGATTTAGTTGTTTGATAATCAATTTTATATTTTGTATTGTATTTCTTGAGTCTGTAAAAAGGTTAAAAGATTAGAATGGAGTATTTTTATGTGAACATATTCAAGCTAAGGAGTAAACTCTGGAAGAAGATCAAGCCATGATCATGCGTCAGAGAAAAGTGTAAGAAGTTTGGAGTTGAATAAAACTGTTTTATGAAAAATGTTTTAAGTCAAGATATCGACAAGTCACAGATCAAGTTATATCGAGAAGTCATTCGAGAACTCCAGAATGACTTATCGAGAAGTCCAAAATGGCTTATAGAGAAGTCTCAGAGATATCGACAATTCAAATAAAGATGTAGAGAATTAGAGATATCGATAAGTCAATTTCATATTAGAGATCTCAGAGATATCGACAAGTCAAAATGTATATAGAGATCTTTGAGATATCGACAAGTCAATTATACATGTAGAGAACTCATAGATCTCGATAAGTCATTATGCTTATCGAGATGTCACTTATCTATAGAACAAACTGTAGATCTCGATATGCCTCTCCAAATAAGAATGCAGGCAAGTTCAAGATTCAATATTATCAGTCAACAAATGATCTATTCACTAGATTGAAAAGTCTACAAAGTAGCTGAGAGAATACAAGATCAGGGGCCAAAATTAACTGGACAAAGAATGGCCACAGACCTGCAAGATTCTGCACAAATTTATTAAGCTATAAATGGAAATAGAAAAAGGTTACTTTAGAAAGTAGTTTAGTACATTTTAGTGCTAGTTTTTTAAACTTGTGCTGCTAGTGTATAAAGCATGCACTGGTCCTTAGTTTAGAGGTAACAAACAGATTCATATTTTCTTGTATTCTCTCAAGGAAGAAGCTGAGTTCTTATATTTTTAAGAACACAGAATTTGTAGCAAGACAAACTTAATTAATACAAATTAAGTAAGTTTTGAAATATTGTGCTTGTTGTTTTATTACTGTTAACACAATATCTCTGCAAATATAAACTGCTTTATTCACACAATATCCAACCAAGTTTAAGAAGGCTAAAAATCCAAAAAAACACATTCAACCCCCCTCTGTGTTGTACTCAATATCTAACAAGTGGTATTAGAACAAAATATGAAAGTAAACATATAAAGATCTTGGAAGTATGAGTGCACAAAAGTTAAGTAGCATCAGATACCAGCCTTTGATAAAATCAACTATACACTTTGGAAAAAGAATATGATGCTGTTCATAAGGATGGCCAATCCCATGTACACCCAGATTCTCAATAATGGCCCTTTAATTCCCATGGAAAGGGTTGATGAATCTACTGATGGAGATATGGTCATCCCATCTCATTATGCCCCTAAAGACCCTTCAAAATACACTGAACCTGAAAAAGAGAAAGTCTCTCAGGATAGTGGCCTGCAACTAATTCTGATAGAGTCAATTGACAATGTCATGTACAACAATATTGTCAACTGTGACACAGCCAAACAGATCTGGGAGAAGATTGAGATTTTGTGTGAGGGTACAGAGGAAGTAAGGTCTAATCAAAGGAGGATAATGGTGTCTCAATATGAGGGTTTCATGGCCAAGCCTAAAGAAGGAATTATCGAAGTTTTTGAAAGGTTTAACAAACTGATAAATGACTTGCAACTTCATGATAAATATTATGAATCTGAGGAGGTTAACCTAAAAATTTTTTCTAGCTCTTCCTAACCACCTTGAACAGAAGATGTCAGCAATTAGAGAAGGAAGAGACTTGAGCAGAATGATGCTGGAAGTCTTATATGGGATCTTGAAGACATATGAGCTTGAAATGTTGCAAAGAAAGTCATTAAAGGCAAACCAAAGACATGTGGTTAATGGTTCCAGTGCCTTAGTTGTTAATGATAGTGAAGCAAGTGAGGATGAACAAGATGCTCAAACTCCAGTCATTCATGCTGTGGAGCAAAAGAATAAAGGACCTCAGAAATAAGTTGTTTTGGAGCTAGAGAAAGATGAATTCTACACCCTTGATGAGCTAGATGAGATGGATCAATCTATGGTTTACTTTGCTAGGAAATTTTCTAACATAAGGGTAAAAAATCCAAGGCTTTTCAAGAACAAGGGACAATCCTCAAATAGAAACAATTGGAAACCAAAAACTCAGTACAACTCAGCTAGCAAAGGTGGCTACAAGAATGGATCTGTTGACAGATCAAAGATAAGGTGCTTCAACCGTGATGCGTTAGGAGGTCACTTTGCTACTGAGTGCAGGAAGCCAAAGAAAGTGAAGTATGATAAAGCCTATCTAGAATTGGAAGCAAAGTATGAAGTTCTCTTGAAGAAATAACAGGGAAAGGCTTATATAGCTGAAGGCAAGAGTTGGGATGATACTGATGAAGAAGATGCGAATGAGGAGTTTGGAAATTATGCACTTCTGGTTCTTGATCAAGGAGAATCATCCTCATCAAAATCACAGGTACCAACTGTAACTACCATTGCTTTAAATACAAGCCAATATAAAGAAACTGTTGAAAAGATGAGTGTAGAGATGTTTCCTATCCACACAAGCATGGTGGCAGCTACCGAGGAAATGAGTAGACTGTCAAAGACAAATGAGAAGCTTGAGATTGAGAAACAAGAATTGGAACTGCAGCTTGTTGAGCTTAAAACTGTGAAGCAAGAAAATGAATATTTGAAAAACAAGCTTAAGTGTGCAAGTGTAATAGAGGCCGTGTTAAAGGAAAAGTTGGAGAAGAATGAGGTGAAATTGAAGTTTTTCAGAAATGCATCTCAGTTGGTTAGACAATACCATGAGAAGAACAAGCCAAGTGCTAATATAGCTATTGGTTTGGACTATGATGCCTTGAACAATAATAAGAAGAATGAAGGTGACAAAGGTAAAGCAATTGCAAATTAAGATGTCCCAGTTATACTGAGAAAAGTTGATGCACCTTTGTTCAAGGCATG
Organism: Apium graveolens; assembly: GCF_009905375.1. Classification (NCBI taxonomy): domain Eukaryota; kingdom Viridiplantae; phylum Streptophyta; class Magnoliopsida; order Apiales; family Apiaceae; genus Apium; species Apium graveolens. Next base: position 266,411,910 of record NC_133648.1, read on the forward strand.
TGAAGTCAATTTAAGTGAAGAAGAGTTGGTCATCGAGCAAGAAGTTGTAGATAAAGATACTAAAAAGATAAAAGAAGAAATCACTCCTACTGGTGAAATTTAGAAGAAGCCCATGGTCAACCAAGTCTCTAAGACACCAATCAAAGAAATCAAGACTGAGAATGCAGGAAAGAAAAAGAATATAGGAATGGGAAAATTGGAGTAAACAAGAGCAATAACTTTGCATTTGTTGCAGATGCTTCCAGGAAACAATGTCAAAAATATGTCTCTACAAATCACATAACTCACCTTTGTAAAAAGGTTGTTAGTGAGCCAAAAGTGGGAGTATGCAAATACAATAAAGTAAAGGCTGAAGATCCATATTCCTTTTGTGACAAATTTGATTGCATTCATTGTAATATGAAACTGATGACAAGATGTCTGTTAGGCCTCAATGATACTATAGAAGGGGATTGAATATAGTATCTACAATCAATTCGATTATGAACACAAGTATGTAACAAAAAATAATTTTATTTAATATATCAAACTCTGTTACAGTAGGTTTAATATATCAAACTCTGTTACAGTAGGTTTAATCTACTCTCTCAGTGATGTATGATATCCTGGTAACATACATCAGAATATATTCTGACCATTTCCTGGTAACATCAGAATTTACCTCCAGTAGATAATGAATATATTGGAGCTCTTTGATAGATTTCTTCAGCACATCAGATTCAGATAATCTATAAGTTCTGCCATCAATCAGAAATAAGATCAATTTCTATTTTACTTCATAATCATCATGAGTATCCATCACTACTTGAGCAGAAAACACTTTGTCAAGATGCTTCTGTGTGATCTCTTCAAATGGCTTGTCAGTCAATGTGAATGGATCTCTAATATCAACTTTTATCCCAGTCTGGAATTTCTCTCTGTCGGAACCTAATCCAGAAGTGTCTCTAGCTTGCTTGGCTTTTACCCCAAATGCTGCAAATTGATTTAACATCTGATTTGTCTTAGGCTGAACTGGAATAGACTTGTTCCATAGCAGCTTCTTCTTGTCTTCTAATGTTAAGCTATCTATGTCAACTAAAGCAGTGTCAGAGGTTGATGTCTTGATAAATTGGTCAGGATTTGTAATTTCATCTGTAGCTTGCTGTTCTGAAATATTTCAGGATTTATTAAGTTCTGAACTTCTTCACTCTGAACAACTTGAGCTATGTCAGAGGTTGTCTTAGACTCTTCTGTCATCCTCTTTCTCTTTAGAGTTTCAACTATTTCATCTTCAGCAGCAGTATCATCAAAGACTTGAACCATCTTGCACACAGGATCCATCAGAATTTAAGAAATCTTCATCTTCTGTTTCTTGACTGTCTCCCCAACTTTTCCTTTTCCCTTGTCTTTGGGATCAGTAGTAGTTTGAGATCTAGTCCTTGATCTAGGAATCTATGTGGCAGGTCTTTCTCTTATCACAATCCCCTTTTCTTTTGGCCTTGGTGGCTTTTTAGCATCAGAAGCTTTTGACTTGGGTTTGCTCTTCTCAGCAACAAATTTAGCTTCTTCTTCTCTTAATTCCTCTAAATCCATTCCTGGATTATCCTTAAGAAATAGTCTCTTGGCCAATTCTTCATCAACAAATTGAATTTGTGGATCTTTGTAGAAGAATGTTGCTTTCTTTCCTTTGAATTTCAAAGTCTGCAAAAACTTCTGTGACTCTTGGCTTCCAGCTTGGACTATCACATCAGAAGTAGTTGTCAGAACTTGATCATCAGTATTTGAAGTATCAGCATTTATGATCAACAAAGGAACATCCTGATATATTGGCTTCTTTCCTTCCTTATTCCTCCCTTGCATAGCATATCTATCAAAGTTCTTGCTACCAGCCATTCTCTGTTGAGAACTTGTTTGTTGAGTAGGAATTCTGCTCAGCTGCTTCCCTTGACTTTGACCTCTACTCTTTTCAGAGTTTCCCTGGTCATCTCCATGATCATCCTTTTTCTTCAGTGTTTGGCTTGGTGAGCATTTGGACTTAACTACCTTCTCCCCCTTTTTGGCATCATCTGTCAGGAGTAGAGAAAGAAGGAGTTCCACTGAAGATTGGATCTCATTTAACTGAGTCTGTTGAGGATCTTGATTTTGTAATACCTCATCCAGCTGGGCCTGCTGTTTGGTTTGAACACGCTCAATAGCATCCACTTTTTCTTGAATTGGACTGATAAACCTCTTCTTGTCTAGTTTGTACATCATGTCTAGCTTATCAGATGTTTCCTGAAGTTTATCAACCTTTGCATGAGTCTTGGAGTGTTGACCTTGTAGAGTTCTTGTACTGAGAGCAGTGACCTTTAGTTGATGCTTGAAGTCAGAACTTGTTAGCAGCTCATCAGCTTTTGAGACATGTTATGTCAGAACATGTGGGCTGGGAATAAAATCAGTGCATTCCATTTATGGATCCACTCAGCCCCTCTAAAGGTTTCCTCCCATGGAACTGGACCAGCCTCTTCTTCAAACTGGAATAATGCCTCCTTTCCTGTAGGCACTGTAGTGTTTACTGGAGCTAACTCTCCAGAAGTTGCTAGAATCTATGCAAATAATACTTAACTGTTTATCAGAAACAACTTAATCACCACAGTAATTTTCATCATTCATATGGAGTGATAGTGTGTGTATGTGCAAAAGATCAGATAAAGATAAAAGTCAGATAAACTTCAGTATATCTTAGAAATAAGGCATAACTAAGAAAAATGCTTAAAATTTGTCTAGAATTGTGAAGTCTACTATAGAATAAAGTTATGCAAGAATCCACCTCAACTATTTGTGCTTATTTTATGCATCTTTTGAAATTCTTTTGACAAGGGCTTCTCAGTGTAAATGAGTTACAAATGCCATCAGAATTAATGCTGTTATCAGAATATTTCTCCAGTAATCAGAGAATGTGAAAAGTCACCAAGAAAAATTAATTTGCTTTTCTAATGCATATAACTTAATACCAGCAATGCACTTCGATCTTTCCTTTCACATATTTACTCTAGATCTCAAAGGAGTACTTGATTTCATTTTTTTTTATTTTCTACAGATAAGTGAGGCTTATCAAGCATGTAATTCATCCTTAAGATTTACCGACATTAGAATTTGGCAGATAAGAAGCAATAATCTAGTTTGTGACTTAGTAATAAGATACAGGAAGTAAATTTGACTAAGATCAAAATCAGAATTTGCTTGTGTTATTGATTTCCACATAAATAACTAATTCAAACATGGGATACATAGTTTGTTAAAGACTACTAAGTCAGCATCTAACAAGATAATCCTCATTGGATTGAATAGTCACAGAACATTCAAAACACTTTCAGAGTTTATAGAATTACATCAGATAATAAGAAGTGTTTAATATGTTACAATTTAAGCACGGATTACATTGAGATAAAAAAATCTGTAAACACTGATCATAAAGTCTGATGTATGAGAACAAAAACTAAACAGATTTTGAGAAAGAACCTGAAACCATTCCAAGTTCATTTACCAGTCTTGTAAAAGTAGCTTCACATAGTGGTTTTGTAAAGATATCTGCTAGTTGTTGATCTTTTGGAACAAAATGCAATTCCAATGTACCTTCCATCACATGTTCCCTTATGAAATGATACATAATGCTGATGTGCTTTGCCATTGAGTGTTGAACTGGATTTCCTGTCATGGCAATAGCACTTTGATTATCACAGTATATAGGTATTGTAGAAAATTCTAACCCGTAGTCCAGTAGCTGATTCTTCATCCAAAGAATCTGTGCACAACAGCTTCCTGTAACAATATATTCTGCTTCTGCAGTTGATGTGGAAATTGATTTCTATTTCTTGCTAAACCAAGAAACCAATCTGCCTCGAAGAAATTGGCAGCTTCCACTAGTGCTTTTCCTGTCTATTTTACATCCTGCAAAATCTGCATATGAGTAACCTATTAGCTTAAAATCTGATTCCCTAGGATACCACAATCCTAGATCTGATGTACCCTTGAGGTACTTAAAATTCTTTTCACGGCTATTAGATGAGGTTCTCTTGGATCAACCTGAACTCTTGCACAAAGACAGGTAGCATACATGATATTTAGTCTACTTGCAGTTAAATAGAGTAAAGAGCCAATCATACCTCTGTAGTTAGTAATATCTACTGATGCTCCAGTATCTTTATCTAACTTGGTGGCAGTGGCCATGGGAGTTGATGCAGTAGAACTGTCTTGCATTCCAAATTTCTTGAGTAGATTTCCGGTATACTTGGATTGATTGATAAAAGTGCAAGAGATATATTTTAAGTCCAATCATGTATGAGGATTTAAGAATAACTTTTATGTAATCTGTTTTGATTTCATTGATATTAATAAAAGACTTGTTTTGTTTTTATTGCGGGCTCTATCTATTTTAAGTGTTTAAATAAGATATACCACAGTTTAGAGTAAAGCTTTTTATGGATTGTGATGAGATCATAATAATGAGACCTAAAAGATGATTACTCTAAACTTAAATAGTTCCTGGTCGTAGGATTACTAACTGGTAATTAATAATCCGCAAAGATCGGTACATACTATGCTTGCTTCATTATGAAGGTTGTCTGTTCTCATAGACATTTATGTGGTGACACTAAAGCTAGTATGTAGGTGCTTATTATAGAATAAGTTTACTGAACATGACTTGCACAGATGAACAACTGATGGAGTTCACTCACGTGTTAGTAGTTGTTCACATAGTGATAGTTGTACAAGTATCCTTAGACTTGAGGTCATCATAGTCATCTTGTGTACACTAAACTATGCTTTGGTTTAGTTCTTAGTCTCAAGGGACAATTATAAGGGCTCTACTGGGTATAGGAATTTGTACACGAAGATAGTGTATGATCAATAAAGGATCTACCCCTTCCAGTGAAGGAAGAGAATGTTCAATGCTGATCCACTTATGCTAGTTCAGGAATCTCTGGCCAGAGTGAATGAAATTAGAAAGGAGTTTCTAATTTACATTAAATAGAACTAAGCATAGTGAATGGGAAAGCAAATGATTAAATAAGATAGGCTTGACACAAGTTCCATGCCTTGTATTTAATCGTGACATTGCAGGGTGGAAGGAATTGATTGTACGGTAACTACTCACTGAATGGGTTCTTGGTATTCTAAGCAGTGAATTCGTATGATCCGGATAGTCACGATATGCTGAGAAGTATCCCTCACGATGTAAAATAAATATGATTAATTAATCATATTTAATGAATTAGAGAATTTATATAAATAATGATAAAATAGTTTTATTATTATTTATTTCTACTACCGGCTTAATATTGAACCTACAAGGTCACACCATAAAAGAGAATGATTTAATGGTGGAGGAATTAATTAATAATGGTTGGTAATTATTTATTTGTGAAATAAATAATTAATTAGCAAATTTAATAATTGATTAAATGAGATTTAATTAATTATAAATTAATTAAGAAAAGTTCTTAATGTTATTAATTAAGAATTTAATTTTGGAAATTAAATCAAGTGAGAGAATTATTTCTAAAGTGTTTAGAAAAAGGATTAATAATTAAAAAGTGTTTTAATTATTAGTTAATAGGTTAATAAGAATAAAGGGTTAATAATAATAATATTTTATGGGAAAATTTTCAGCTGAAAATTTTGCCTATAAATATACTATTATAAACCCTTATTTTGTCTTAACCTTAAAAAATTTCAAAAAACCCTAATTCTCTCCACCTCCATTACATCGATTTCTTGGTGGATACCGGTGGAGTGCTTCACACTTGAGGAGCAGCTGCTAGGGACCTCCGCTCGTGGTTCTTGGATCGTTGTTAGTATATATATATATGTTTAGTTGTCACCTGCTGTGGCTATTAAAGAAGAACAGGGTTTGGTGGCACGTCGTTCGAAGGAGGCAGCAGCGGCGACTATCAGAAGAGGGGGAGGACCGCGCGTCTGACGTGCGCGCGTAGGGCTCACGCGCTCGTGTGTCATGCACGGCACGTGTCAGACACGCACGGGTCAATGGTCAGAGCTGTGCTGACGTCATGCTGATGTCAGCTCAAGGTTTGGGGCGCGTGTGCGCGTGTGGCACGTGGAAGACAATCAGACACGTGCCTGACAGCGTGTGTGCGCGTGGCGGCGTGTGGCTTAACTTCTCGGGGCGCGTAAAGGCGCGTGGAGGGTCAGAATGGGGCGTGCTTGGTGCCGTTGGATTCGTCTTTTCGAGACGCATCTAATGGTATATTATATTGTATTTTCTGAAATTGTTTCGGACTGTTTATAGCTAACAGAAGTGTTTTAAAGCATGTTTTTAACTGTTTTAATTACTTTTAAATGCCTCATGTGATACATAGAGATGTATAATGCTTAGACTAATATGCTACATGATTTAACATGCCTATGTTTACCATTGGATAATAGATTTAGGTGAACTTAATTAACATAAGGCGTTTGTTAAACAATATAGTATAGTGAAATTGTTTCATGACCTTAATATAAATATTATGAATACGATCATGAGATTCTCGTAACGTAATTGAATATGAATTTTTAATATTGAGAGAAAGGATGATTCTGTCAACAACAGATTTCTATCTGTAAGAAAGGGTTATTAAGAGACGCCTCTTGACAATGCTCCACCCGATCTGGGAATCATCTAATTATCGATTATTGATTTGAAATATTTAATTTAAAAGGAAAAATCTCTTTATAATATGATTATGATTGTAATTTAATATAATCCCTCTAAAATTAAATAATATCAAGTAGTAATTGGCCAATGACACAACGGGCTTGTGTCGGTCATAGCCTTCCAACATGATAGAAAGTGGTTCTTATTTTTAAATCATTGTCGTTTCGTGCTACAGCCGAGGGCTTTGATTTCGAAATAAGAAATACTTGTCTATTACATAGAGATGTGTACATTGAATTAGAATCTAAAGGTCGTTACGTGCTATAGCCGTGGGCCGTTGGAGACTGATTCAATTGTACGAAATGTTGGGTTAGACTTGACTTAGAATATTGAGTTTGTCGTGCTACAGTCGTGACTCAATTATTCAAGAGGCTAAAGTTATATTAGGGAATAACATAAGATGTAATTGACAAGAGTTGTCTACCTATTGAACATCACATGACGTTTCGTGCTATAGCCGAGGTTGTGTGATGGAATGTAGGATCCCTATTCCCACTAGCATTATGAATGCTTAATTTTCACTTAGGGGTTGTATAAATTAGATAAACTAGTGGGAGCCACTTATGAATAAAGACCCGATTCATATAGTGTTTTGAAATGAAATTGAATATTTGCTAAGTGTTGTTATGTGTTTATCATTTACAGATTTACTATATTCGTCATGTCTTCTGCACTATCACTCCGGAGCATACTAGATGCTCACAAGTTGACTGGTCCAAATTTTGTTGTCTGGCTTCGAAACTTGAGAATTGTTCTCAGGGTTGAGAAGCTGGAATATATGCTTGACTCACCTAAGCCTATTGAACCTGCTAGCGATGCACATAATGATGAACATGTTGTGTATCATAAGTCGATAGATGATGCAAATGTTGCTCAATGCATCATGCTAGCTTCCATGAACATTGAGCTACAGAAGCAACATGAGCATATGGATGCTCACACTATCCTTATACATCTACAAGAGTTGTATGATGTGGCAGGGAGGACAGCTCGATATGAGATATCGAAGGAGCTGTTCGGTTGTAGGATATCTGAGGGATCATCTGTGAATGACCATGTACTTAAGATAATCAATTTGATTGAACGTCTTGGACAACTTGGTTTTGCCATGGATGGGGAGTTGAGCCAAGACTTGGTCTTGCAATCACTTCCGAGTTTGTTCTCGCAGTTTTTAGTGAACTTTCACATGAATAAGTTGGATGTCAGCCTGCCTGAACTCCACAACATGTTGAAGACTGCGGAATCGAATTTTCCCCCTAAGAAGAGTTCTGTTCTTCTAATTGGTGAAGGTTCTAATCCTAAGAAAAAGAAGAAAAACCCTTCCAAGAAGAAGAAAGTAGGTGAAAAAAAGCCGGTTCCACCAAAAGCTGAAGACCCCAAGAGCAAAGTTGTTTGCTTTCACTGTAACAAGGTGGGGCACTGGAAGAGGAACTGCAAGGTTTACCTTGCAGAATTGAAGAAGAAGAAGGGTAGTGAGACTACCGCTTCTGATTCAGGTATGTTCATGATCGAAGTTAATATGTCACTAGGTCAAATTTCTACTTGGGTATTAGATACCGCCTGTGGTTCTCATATTTGCAATTCGTTGCAAGGACTAAAGGGAAGTAGGACTCTTGAAAAAGATGAGGTGATTCTATGTATGGGCAATGGATCAAGGGTTGCGGCCATATCTGTAGGATCATTTAGTTTACATATTCCTACGGGCAAGACTATTATTTTGAATAATTGTTATTACGTTCCCTCTATTGTGAGGAATATTGTTTCTATTCCTATGTTGGATTTGGATGGTTTTTCATTTATTATTAAGAATAATGAATGTTCTATTCTTAGAGATAATGTTCTTTATAGACGTGGTATTTTAAATAATGGTCTGTATGTATGTGACGTAGAGCATGATTTACTTCAGATTGAACAAACTAATAAAAGAAAATGAGATGACGAAAATCTGACCTATTTATGGCACTGTAGGCTAGGTCATATTAGTGAAAATAGACTGCGGACATTACATAAGGAAGGGTTACTTGACCCCTTTGATTTTGAATCATATCCTACATGCGAGTCTTGTCTATTGGGTAAAATGACCAAATCTCCATTTAGTAGACATGGAGAGAGGGCTGCAGATTTGCTAGGATTGGTACACACAGATGTATGTGGACCAATGTCTACGCAAGCCATGGGTGGATTTTCATACTTCATTACTTTCATAGATGATAAATCTAGATTCATATATGTGTATTTGATGAAACACAAGTCTGAAGCCTTTGAAAAGTTCAAAGAATATAAACATGAAGTGGAGAAACAAACCAAACATAGTATTATAACTCTTCGATCAGATCGAGGTGGTGAATACTTGAATGGAGAGTTTGTAGATTATCTCAAAGAAAATGGTATAGTCTCCCAGTGGACTCCTTCATATACTCCACAGTTGAATGGGGTATCTGAAAGGAAAAATTGAACTTTGTTAGACATGGTTCGGTCCATGATGAGCTATGCGAATCTTCCAATATTACTATGGGGTTATGCATTGGAAACCTCAGCATATTTACTGAATAAGGTGTCTTCCAAATCTGTTCCTCAAACTCCATATGAGATATGGAAAGAAAGGAAACCGAGTCTTAAACACATTAAGATTTGGGGATGTCCAGCTTATGTCAAGAAAGTTGACCCAGATAAGCTGGAATCTCGATCCGTAAAATGTAATTTTGTGGGATATCCTAAAGAGACTGTGGGGTATTACTTTTACACCGATCATCGGGTGTTTGTCTCCAGACATGCTACCTTCTTGGAAAAGCAGTTTATCCTTAAAGGAAACAGTGGGAGCAAAGTTGAACTTGATGAATTTCAAGAAGCACAAACTACTACGGATCAAGTGGAAACACCTGTTCAGACTGAACAACCTTCTGTGGAACAGCCCATTCGTAGGACAGGGAGAGTGTCTCGCCAACCTGAGAGGTATTATGGCCTTGTCATTGAGAATGACAATGAGTTGTCAATCATTGATGATGACGACCCTGTGACCTATAATGAGGCTATGAGTAGTGTTGACTCAGAGAAATGGCATAGTGTCATAAAATCCGAAATGGAATCTATGTATACCAACCAAATATGGACTCTGGTTGAGGCGCCTGAAGGTGTTAAGCCTATTGGGTGCAAGTGGGTATACAAAAGAAAGATTGGAGCAGATGGCCAGGTGGAGACTATAAGGCCAGGCTAGTGGCAAAAGGATTCAAACAAAGGCAAGGGATTGACTTTGATGAAACTTTTTCGCCTGTAGCCCTGTTAAAATCAATTCGGATTTTGCTTGCGATTGCTGCTTACTACGACTATGAGGTCTGGAAAATGGACGTGAAAATGGCCTTCCTCAATGGGGAACTTGAGGCAGGAAGTGTATATGACACAGCCAGAGGGTTTTCTTTCCAAGGGAAAAGAACACCTAGTGTGTAAGCTGCTGCGAACCATATATGGTTTAAGGCAAGCTTCTCGTAGATGGAACATCCGTTTTGATGAGACAATCAAAGAGTTTGGTTTTATCAAAAACATAGATGAACCATGTGTCTACAAGAAGGTTAGTGGGATCGCGGTAACATTTCTTGTATTGTATGTAGATGACATACTTCTTATAGGAAATGATATACCGATGCTGCAATCAGTCAAAGTATGGCTATCAAAGAACTTCACCATGAAGGACTTGGGAGAAGCATCCTACATTCTCGGTATGAAGCTCTATAGAGATAGATCTAGAAGAATGATAGGTCTTACCCAGGGTACATACATCCAGAAAGTGCTTAAAAGGTTTAGCATGGAAAACTCCAAAAGAGGTCTCATACCGATGAGCCATGGAGTGTCCCTTTCCGAAAAAATGTCTCCTAAGACACCTGAGGAAAGAGAGCGTATGAGTAAGATTCCTTATGCTTCAGCAATAGGATCTATCATGTACGCGATGTTGTGTACTAGGCCTGATGTTGCTTATTCAATTAGTGTGACGAGCAGATATCAGTCCAATCCAGGTGAAGACCACTGGAAAACAGTGAAGAACATCCTTAAGTACTTGCGAAGGACTAAGGACATTTTTTCTTGTTTTTGGTGGTGAATCTGAGTTAAAAATAGAGGGTTATACTGATTCTAATTTTCAATCAGAAAGTGATAGCAAATCCATGTCAGGGTACGTGTTTACTCTGAATGGTGGTGCGATTAGTTGGAAGAGTTCCAAACAGTCTACAACGGCTGTCTCCACAGTGGAAGCAGAATATATAGCTGCAAGTGAGGCTGCAAAAGAAGCCATTTGGATGAGGAAATTTGTTTCTGAGTTGGGAGTTGTTCCTAGCGTTGTAGAGCCTATTGTGTTGTATTGTGATAACAACGCAGCAATAGCACAAGCCAAGGAACCTAGGTCTCATAAAAATTCCAAACATGTCATGCGGCGCTTTCATCTGATTAGGGAGATTGTTGAAAGAGGAGATGTCATTATCGAGAGAGTTGACACACATAACAACATAGCAGACCCTTTAATAAAGCCACTTTCTCAAAGTCACTTTGATCGTCATAAAGACAAGATGGGTATTAGATACCAGAGTGATTGGCTTTAATACAAGTGGGAGATTGAAAGAGATATGTCCTAAGTCCAATCATGTATGAGGATTTAGGAATAACTTTTATGTAATCTGTTTTGATTTCATTGATATTAATAAAAGACTTGTTTTGTTTTTATTGTGGGCTCTATCTATTTTAAGTATATAAATAAGATATACCACAGTTTAGAGTAAAGCTTTTTATGGATTGTGATGAGATCATAATAATGAGACCTAAAAGATGATAACTCTAAACTTAAATAGTTCCTGGTCGTAGGATTACTAACTGGTAATTAATAATCCGCAAAGATCGGTACATACTATGCTTGCTTCATTATGAAGGCTGTCTGTTCTCATAGACATTTGTGTGGTGAAACTAAAGCTAGTATGTAGGTGCTTATTATAGAATAAGTTCACTGAACATGACTCACACAGATGAACAACTGATGGAGTTCACTCACGTGTCAGTAGTTGTTCACATAGTGATAGTTGTACAAGTATCCTTAGACTTGAGATCATCATAGTCATCTTGTGTACACTGAACTATGCTTTGGTTTAGTTCTTAGTCTCAAGGGACAATTATAAGGGCTCTACTGGGTATAGGAATTTGTACACGAAGATAGTGTATGATCAATAAAGGATCTACCTCTTCCAGTGAAGGAAGAGAATGTTCAATGTTGATCCACTTATGCTAGTTCAGGAATCTCTGGCCAGAGTGAATGAAATTAGAAAGGAGTTTCTAATTTACATTAAATAGAACTAAGCATAGTGAATGGGAAAGCAAATGATTAAATAAGATAGGCTTGACACAAGTTCCATGCCTTGTATTTAATCGTGACATTGCAGGGTGGAAGGAATTGATTGCACGGTAACTACTCACTGAATGGGTTCTTGGTATTCTAAGCAGTGAATTCGTATTATCCGGATAGTCACGATATGCTGAGAAGTATCCCTCACGATGTAGAATAATTATGATTAATTAATCATATTTAATGAATTAGAGAATTTATATAAATAATGATAAAATAGTTTTATTATTATTTATTTCTACTACCGGCTTAATATTGAACCTACAGGGTCACACCATAAAAGAGAATGATTTAATGGTGTAGGAATTAATTAAAAATGGTTGGTAATTATTTATTTATGAAATAAATAATTAATTAGCAAATTTAATAATTGATTAAATGAGATTTAATTAATTATAAATTAATTAAGAAAAGTTCTTAATATTATTAATTAAGAATTTAATTTTGGAAATTAAATCAAGTGAGAGAATTATTTCTAAATTGTTTAGAAAAAGGATTAATAATTAAAAGGTGTTTTAATTATTAGTTAATAGGTTAATAAGAATAAAGGGTTAATAATAATAATATTTTATGGGAAAATTTTCAGCTTAAAATTTTGCCTATAAATATACTATTATAAACCCTTATTTTGTCTTAACCTAAAAAAATTTCAAAAAACCCTAATTCTCTCCACAACCTCCTCCTCCATTACATCGATTTCTTGGTGGATACCGGTGGAGTGCTTCACACTTGAGGAACAGCTGCTAGGGACCTCCGCTCGTGGTTCTTGGATCGCTTTTAAAGGTTAGAAACGATCCCTCAATTTAATTTAAGATCTGTATGCATATTATATGGATTTTATATCCTGAAAATTATTTTACCATGCTTCCATGATAGATAAAATCCTGCAAAAAGTACCTTCTTCATTTTGTTTGACTTGAAGTCCTAGAAAATAACTCAACTCTCCCATCATACTCATTTGATATCTTGACTGTATTAACTTAGAAAATCTTCCATAAAGTTTTGTATTTGTAGAGCCAAAGATGATATCATCAACATATATTTGTACCAAAAGTAAGTCATTTCCATGGTTGAGGTAGAATAAAGTCTTGTCAATTGTGCCTCTGTGAAATTCACTTTCCAGAAGGAATTGAGCCAGAGTCTCGTACCATTCTCTAGGAGCTTTCTTAAGGCCATAAAGTGCTTTGTCAAGCCTGTAGACATGATTTAGAAATTTTGGATCTACAAAGCTTGGAGGTTGTTCAACATATACCTCTTCTTCCAATTCTCCATTGAGAAAAGCACTTTTCACATCCATTTGAAATACTTTAAACTTCTTGTGAGCAACATAAGGCAAAAAGATTCTTATGGCTTCCAATCTAGCAACTGGAGCAAATGTTTCATCATAGTCAATACCCTCCTGTTGAGAGTAACCTTTAGCAACCAGCCTTGCTTTATTCCTTGTTATAATGCTATCACTGTCAGTTTTGTTTCTGAACATCCATTTTGTGCCAACAATGGACCTGTTCTTTGGTCTTGGCACTAAGGTCCAGACTTTATTTCTTTCAAATTCATTTAACTCTTCGTGCATTGCTTGCACCCAATCAGCATCTTGAATAGCTTCTTCCACTTTCTTTTGTTCAGTCTGAGATAGAAAGGAATGATAGAGACATTCATTTGTTGTTGCTGTTCTAGTTCTGACACCTGCTTCAGGATCTCCAATTATTAAGTCAGGTGTATGTGATTTAGTCCATTTCCTTACAAATGGAAGTTGATCTCTAAAAATGGATCCTCCCCCATGATCCATGTTGTCTCCATCAGCATTTTCTAATGCTCCCCCTGAAGTTATGCTCTCTGAGATTCCAGAATTTGAGTTGGATCCTTCAGGAATTGAAGAATTAGAGTTTCCAGAATTGTCAGAATTTGGCTCATCAAAACTTGATTAATCAGAACTTGAAGAGCCAGTGACTGGTTCTGATGCTTCTTGAGAGTCTTGAGATGTGGTATGATCATCAGCTTGCTCCCCTTGAACAGGTGCAATTTCCTTTGGAGCAGTTACCACAATTTCAATGACATCAGAATTTAACCCGTCAGAAGTTACAGGATCAGGATTTAGGTCATCAGAATTTACAGAATCAGAATTTACATCTTCATTTTCAAATCTCAGCTGATCATGATCATTGAAATCTTCAAGTCCATTAATCTTTTTATCATCAAAAGATACATTGATAGATTCCATGACAATCCTTGTTCTTAAATTATTGACTCTGAAGGCTTTTGTGGAAAGTGGATATCCAACAAAAATTCCTTCATCAGCTTTTAGATCAAATTTTGACAGCTGTTCAGGATGAGTCTTAGAGACAAAACACTTGCATCCAAATACATGAAAGTATTTCAAATTTGGATTCTTTTTCTTTACCATCTCATATGGTGTTTTTCCATGCTTGTTTATGAGTGTAGCATTCTGTGTAAAATAAGCAGTCTGCACAGCTTCGGCCCAAAAATAGGTTGGTAGCTTTGCTTCATCAAGCATAGTTCGTGCAGCTTCAATAAGAGTCCTTTTCTTTCTTTCTACAACTCCATTCTGTTGTGGAGTTTCAGGTGCAGAAAATTCATGCTTTATTCCTTGCTCTTTGTAGAACTCTTCCATGATTGAATTCTTGAACTCAGTGCCAGTATCACTTCTTATTATTTTAAAAGAATCTTTGACTAACTTATCCAGTTGTCTGACATGATCAGTTAGAGTAGATGTAGTTTCATTCTTCTTGTGCAAGAAACCAAGTGTATCTTGTGAACTCATCCACTATAACCATAGCATATTTCTTCTTTACAATAGACATGACATTGACTGGACCAAATAGATCAATATGCAGTAAGTGATAAGGCTCAAGAATTGAGGATTCAGTTTTGCTCTTGAATGAAGATTTTCTTTGTTTTGCTTTTTGACATGAGTCACAAAGACCATCAGGAGCAAATATTGATTTTGGCAGTCCTCTCACAAGATCTTTCTTTACTAGCTCATTTATATTATTGAAATTTAAATGAGAGAGTCTCTTGTGCCACTTCCATCTTTCTTCAATTGATGCTCTGCTTAATAGACAGATTGTAGAACCATCAGAATTTGTTGAAAGTCTGGCTTCATATATGTTACCATGTCTGTAACCTTTCAGAACCACTTTGCCTGTAGAATTACTTACAACTTCACAGTGTTCTTCAAAGAAATCCACATGATAACCTCTGTCACGGATTTGATTCACACTTAGCAGATTGTGTTTAAGTCCTGAGACAAGAGCTACTGTTTCAATTATGATATTCCCAAGATTTATATTGCCATATCCCAGAGTCTTTTCCATGTTTC
Source organism: Apium graveolens (assembly GCF_009905375.1). Classification (NCBI taxonomy): domain Eukaryota; kingdom Viridiplantae; phylum Streptophyta; class Magnoliopsida; order Apiales; family Apiaceae; genus Apium; species Apium graveolens. The sequence continues at coordinate 266,427,300 of NC_133648.1, forward strand.
CATCTCCATAGAAACTCCTGGGCCAGCTTTCTCCATAAAGTCTGATAGCAGGACTTTATTTCCAGTCATATATCCTGAACATCCACTGTCCAGAACCAGGATATTTTTCATGTTGCCCTGCAATCACAAAGACAACTATTGATTAGTTTTAAGGACTCAGACTTGCTTGGATCCTTTGGCCTTGTTAAGTTTGTTAGCATTTGCAGCAGATTTAGTTTCAGAGTTTATGCTAACATGCTTTTTATCAGACTTTATATCATACTTTGCATCAGAATTTACACTAGAAGGAATTACACTAACTTTCTTTAAAGAAGGTTTTATTTCATAATAATCATAGTATAAACTATGATATTCCTTACAAGTATAAATAGAATGCCATAAACTACCACAATGAAAATAAGGATTTTGTGGTTTAAATCTAACAGACTGACTCTTAACTCCTGATCTAGGAGGTAAAGAGTTTATATTTTTTATTTTACTGTAAAAAGAAGCAAGATGGTTAGAGTTTCCACAATTATAGAATTTCTTTCTAGGAGCATTAGGAACAGGCATATAATTATTACTTTTATTCACACCTTCCTTTCTATTCCTATTTTTTCTAGCTTCCTTTACCTTGTTCACATTTTTAATCTCTTTCGGCTTATACTTAAGCTGCTTCTTTGTCATTAAGCCAATGTTTACCAAAGCTGGTTTATCCTGTTTTAATTTGTTAGAAGTTGACTTTTCTTTGACTTCTGTTTTAGAGTCTTTCATCTCTTCAGAATCAGACACAACAGTTTTTGCTACAAATTTAACAGGATTTATCTTTGGATTTTCAGTCTGTTTGATGGCAATTGGCTTAATTGGCAAAGTCCCTTTCTCACTTTTACCATCTTTATAACCTAACCCGTCTTTCCAGTTTCCACTACTTAGAATATTCTGAGTTGATCGGCCAGAGTTAGTCCAAGTCCTGATGATTTCTCTTTCTTTTTCTAATTCAGTTTTTAGATAATCATTATGTTTAAGCAATTCATTCTTAACATACACAGCATTATCTCTCTCTGTCTGAATAGTGTTCATCTTGACTAACTCTTTTTCAAGATAGCTATTTCTGTTTTTGTACTTTAGATTTTCAGATTTTGGTCTTTCATTCTCTAAATTCTGATCTATATAGCTAATATAAATGTTTTTCAGAAATAATCTCAACTTAGTAATATCTTCTGTATCAAAAGCAAAAGTTGATAGAGGTACCTTTAGTTCAGCAGCATCATAACTGCTATCAGCATTTGCCATTAAGGCATAGTTCACCTCTTCTTAAGATTCTGCAGTGTTTGCCCAGTTTTTCTTCTTTGTGATAGGTGCCTGGCCTTTATCACCTTTTCCTTTCTTGCAATCAGGAGAGATGTGGCCTCTTTCACCATAATTGTAGCATTTGACATTTGAGTTGTCTCCTCTTTCAGACTTTCCTTCTTTGCCTTCAGTCTTTCTGAACCCTTTCTTGTCAGAACTTCCACCTTTCCTGGAAAACTTCTTACCATTTCTAAACTTCTTGTAGGCTATCTTTGAGATACCCTTCACTATAAGAGCACACAGTTGCATCATCTATGCATCAACATCCACTTCAGATAAATTTTCAGGTTCAGAATCATCATCATCAGAATCTGATGACTCTAAATCAGACTGTATGATGAGAGCCTTTCCTTTTGCCTTCCTAGATATAATTGGCTTTTCTTTAGTCTTTAAAGTAACTATCTTAGACTTCCCTCCATGCCTCTTCTTTCTTTGCTCCATCTCAAGTTCATGAGTCTTGAGCATCCCATAGATTTCATCAAGAGATATATCAGCAAGTTCATAGTTGTCTCTTATTGTAGTAGCTTTCAAATCCCACTTTTCAGGAAGAGCTAGTAGGAATTTCAGATTTGAATCTTCTGGATCATATTCCTTATCCACTAATGACAGATCATTCAACAGCTTTGTGAATCTGTCATATGTCTCAGTTAGTGACTCATCAGATTTTGAGTCAAAGTGCTCATACTCATGTGTGAGTATTGTCTTCCTGTTCTTTTTGATGGCATTGGTTCCTTGACATCTCATTTCCAATGCATCCCAAATTTCTTTTGCAGTCTTGCATCCAATCACCCTATTTGACATGACATTTTCAAGTGCACTATGAAGCAAGTGTCTTACTTTTGCATCCTTTCCTAGTGAAGAGATGTCTTCAGTGGTGAATTCTCTCTTTTCTTTGGGAATCATCTTTTGTGGCTCATTCCCAACTGCAACAGAAAGGTTTGTGGGCTTGTGTGGACCATCATAAATTCTGTCTAAATATTCTATATCTGTAGCTTCCAGAAATATGGCCATCTTCACACTCCATACAGGGTACTCAGACACCCTGAGCATAGGAACCCTGATGGTTTCATATCTACTGGTGTTTTGAATGGGTTGAACCTTTGCAGGTTCTTGACTGTCTGGTATTTTTGCTTGATCAGACATGATTGATTATTTGTTTGGATCTTAACTGTTTGTAAGGTTAACATATTGGCTCTGATACCACTTGTTAGGCCTCAATGATACTATAGAAGGGGGTTGAATATAGTATCTACAATCAATTCGATTATGAACACAAGTATGTAACTAGAAAACAAGTTTATTCAATATATCAAACTCTGTTACAGTAGGTTTAATCTACTTTCTCAGTGATGTATGATATCACTAAGAGCTGCTAGGGTTACAATAAATAATATTCTCGTGAATGATAACACTTATAGTGTAAACCCTAATCTGTGTTTATATAATACACAGTTACAAGATAACTACTAATTGATATGATAATGATTCTGTTTCCTATAATACATTAATCAGAGATTATATATTGCAGTCCTATAGCTGTCCAATTCTTCATGCATATCTTTACTTGTTTAATCCAGATCATCTCCTGTAAATCAGCTGCTTTCCTTATCTGAAGTGTACCCGCACTTAAGTCCTGATATAAGTTCTGACGCCTTAAGTTTTGATAACTTCCTGTCTTCGGTAAGTTCTGATTTCCAGTTAAGTTCTGATAATAAGTTCTGAAACTAAACAAATCAAATTAGACATGACATCACAAATATATCTAACACTGTCATAAACTGAGAGTAGATCTCAAAGAAGTTAAAATTAGATCTACAGCTAAAAAGGAAAATGCAAATAAGTCATTAAACATTGTTCCTTCTGAATCATTGAATTCTACTTTTGCAAATTCTGTTAACAAAAAGAAAGTATCCAACACTGCTTGGATAGCTAAACACACTTAATTCTCATTATGTGCAGGGAAAAGTGAAGAAATTCATAGGGATCATAGACAGTGGATACTCCAGGCATATGACAGGTGATAAAACCATGTTATCACAGTTTGAGGAGATGGTTGACCCATTTGTGACTTTTGGAGACAACAATAAATGATTCACAATGGGATATGGCAAGTTAGTTTATGGAAATATTGTCATTGAAGATGTAGCACTGGTAGTTGGTCTTGAGGTGAATCTCCTGAGTGTCAGTCAATTCATAGATAGAGGATTCAAGGTTTCATTTGACAAAGGAGAATACTCAATTATCAGCAAAAAGACTGGTGAAGTTGCTTTGAAAGGAGCAAGAAAGGGAAGCTTGTTTGTTGCATATTTATACTCAAAAAAATAAGGATGGAATATGTTGCATCTACATCAAGGCATCTATTGAGCAAAGCAAGTTGTTGCACAAGAAGCTCTCTCATCTGAATTACAAAGTAATCAACACCTTGGTGAAAAAGGAGTTAGTGAGAGACATGCCAAATCTGGAGTTTGCTCAAGATGAAGTTTGTGAGCCTTGTTAAAAAGGCAAAATGAAAAGGTCTAGTCACAAAATCAAAGTTGTGAATTCCATAAGTGCACATCTGCAACTTATTCACATGGACATGTTTCAACCAATTAATGTCTTATCAATTTCAAGAAAGAAATAGATACTTGTGATGGTGGATGACTACTCAAGATACACATGGGTAAAGTTTATGAATTCAAAGGATGAAAATCCATACATCATTATTGAACACATCAAGAAAGTTGAGAAGCATGAAGAAGATCAAAACTATGTAAAGAGATAGAGGAGTGACAATGGCACATAATTTGGAAATGCAACTTTAACTGAATTCTGCAAAGACAAGGGTATAGTTCAAGAGTTCTTAGCTGCAAGGACACCTCAGTAAAATGGGGTAGTTGATAGGAAGAATAGAACTCTAGTTGAGGCTTCTAGAACAATGCTGCAAGTTGCCAATTTGCCAACAAGTTTTTGGGAAGAAGTTGCCAATACTGCATGCTACACTTAAAACAGATATCTCATCAACAAGAATATTGGAAAATCACCATACTCAATCTTATCAAAAAGGAAGCCTATATAAAGCATCTACATGTGTTTGGAAACAAGTGCTTTATTCTAAAAGACAACTCTGAATATGTGGGAAAATTTGACTCTAAAGTTTTTGAAGCCATTTTTATGCGATATTCATTGGAAAGAACTGCCTACAGAGTTTATGTGCTTGAACAAAAGAAGATTATGGAAAGCACAGATTTGACTTTTGATGATGACAAGTGTCCAGGCTTGGAATGCCTTAATGAGAATGAAGATGAAGCCCTTAAGTTTGAAAATCTCAACATTAATAGTGATTCTGAAGATGAAGCTGAAATCAACACAAGCAACAGAATGAATGAAGAGTCAACTGAGCAAGTGAATCATGAGAATGAAAAATCATCTCAAACACCTGAATTTGATAGCACAAATCAGGGGGAGAAAGAGAAGAAAGTTCTGCAAGTCATGCCAATGATGATGGAAATGCAGAAAATTCAAGTCAACAAAATCACACCATAAAATGGGACAGGAGTCACACAAGAGATGTAATTATTGGTGATCCAAATGTTGGAGTGAGGACTAGAAGTGCAACTGTTAATGAATGTCTACATGCATGCTTTCTTTCACAAATTGAGCCTAAGAAAACTGAAGAAGCTCTACTTGATCTTGACTGGATATCTGCTATGCAAGAAGAGTTAAATCAATTTGAAAGAAACAAAGTTTGGAAATTGGTTCCTGCACCAAAAAATAGAAGCATAATTGGAAAAAAGTGGGTGTACAGGAACACAATATATGAAAATGGAATTGTAACAAGGAACAAAGCAAGGTTGGTTGCAAAAGGCTATTCACAGGGGGAAGGAATTGATAACTTTTGCTCCAGTTGCAAGACTTGAAGCAATAAGGATCTTTCTTGCATTTAATGCACACTCAAATTTCAAAGTGCATCAAATGGATGTAAATTGTGCATTCCTTAATGGTGATTTGGAAGAAGAGGTGTATGTGCAACAGACACCTGACTTTGAAGATACAAAATTTCAAGATTTTATTTATCAACTACCTAAGGCTCTCTATGGACTAAAGCAAAAACCTAGAGCTTGGCATGACATATTGTCAGAATTTCTGCTTAAATATGGAATCATTAGAGGAACAATTGACAAGACTCAATTCTACAAGCAGCATGGTGGGGATATAATTCTAGTTCAAATATATGTGGATGATATCATTTTTGGCTCTACTAATGGAAAATTATGTCAAAGATTCTCAAGACTCGTGCAGAGTGAATATGAAATGAGCATGATGGGAGAATTAAGTTATTTTCTTGGACTTCAAGTCAGTCAAAGAAGTGATGGAATCTTCATCAGCCAAACCAAGTATGTTAAAGACTTATTGAAGAAATTTGGAATGGTTGATTGTTCACCTGCATCAACACCTATGTCTACAGCTACAAAGTTGGATGAAGATAAGAAAGGAAAAAGTGTAGACATCTCAAGTTATAGAGGAATGATAAGATCTTGTTGTATTTGACTGCTAGCAGACCAGACATTATGTTTGCAACATGTCTGTGTGCAAGATTTCAAGCCAATCCAAAGGAATCAAATTTGATGGTCGTGAAGAGAATTTTTAGATACTTAAAGGGAACACCAAACTTGGGATTATGGTATCCTAAGGAACTGGATTTAAAGTTGTTTGATACATAGATGCAGATTTTGCTGGATGCAGGGTTGACAGAAAGAGCACTAGTGGAAGATGTCAATTTCTTGGACAAAGACTTGTATCCTGGTATAGTAAGAATCAACAATCTGTGTCAACTTTCACAGCTGGGGCTGAATACATAGTTGCTGAAAGTTGTTGTGCTCAAGTGCTTTGGATTATAAGCCAACTAATGTATTATGGCCTAGTGTTACACAAAATTCCAATTATGTGTGACAATATTAGTGTTATTTCTATTGTTACTAATCCAGTTAATCATTCTAGAACAAAGCACATTGAGGTAAGGTACCATTTTATTAGAGAACATGCTGCAAATGGTACTATTGAGCTTATTTTTGTTCCAACATAAAAACAATTAGCTGATATTTTCACTAAACCTTTGGATGAAGCAACTTTTACTAGACTTGTTGGTGAAATTGGAATGTTAAATTCTTCATCCTAAAGGCAAGAACTCAACTAATATGTTGCAGCAGATTAATTTCTAGTGAATCAAAATTAATTTGATTTAATTGGAAATTAACTGGAATATGGGTTATAAATATTTCAAAATTCTCTGTATATTTATTTTTCAAAATTCAAAACTCAGCTTGGAATCTTTCAAATTCTAAGATAAACTATCTAAATATTAACTTACATTTTCAATATGTGAACTTAATATAAAACAGAACCAAATAGAACAAAAGCATATAGAGAAATGAGTTCACGATAAGTTAAATTGACTTCTCGACAAGTCATTTTGAGACTTCTCGATAGAGTTCTAGATAAGTCTTTTTCTAGATTTCTTGAAGAATTTCTCGACAAGCCTTTATGACTTCTCGATAAGTCTTATAGAGATCTCGATATATGTTAATTCATAGAGTTCTCTACAAGTGTCCAGTTTTAGACTTCTCAATTGTTAGGGGGGATACACACAAATATAGAACCAAACAAATAATGTAAAATTCACACACAATATATGATGCGGAAAACCCCACATCCCAACTTGTATTACTGATCCAAACAATTATCAATAATACAATCAATCTCTCCAAACAATATTCACTCAAGCGATACTTAAGTCAAACAATACTCAAGCATACATCCAAACAATAACATGACTATGTATATATAGCCATCACAAACTTAGCCAACAAGACATACCTAATCTGATTACAATAATAATTGTCTACCCATACAATTATTACCCATTCCCATTATAATAATAATTTTCAACACATACAATTATTACCCAACTCAATTATGATAGTAATTGTCTACCCATACAATTATTACCCAATCCAATTATGTTTTCTATCACCAAGCCCATACTACCTATTGGGTTTAACCCCAACAATCCTCCCCTTCAACCCAATATGGTTTCATGCACAACCGAATTAACAGTCACCATCAATCCATCGACATTGATCCGCCAATACCTCCCCTCGAACAATAACCCCTCCTTCTAGTACAAAAAGATTTCTCTTAACTTTTCAACCTTTGAGTATCTCTAAATCTCCTTTAATGACTTTCAACATATTGTTCTTCATCATAACACTATATCCCAAATCAACTAATTTACCCAAAGAAATTGTATTTCGATTTAACTCCAGTATGTATCTTACTTGAGTTAACTTCTGAACACGACCATTGTGACGTTTCATTGTTACCTCATCAATTCCAACAACCTTTACCATTTTACCGTTCGGTAAAGTTACCATCTTTCCCTCACACTTTTTGCAGGACGAGAACCACTTCCTCCTACCACATATGTGATGAGAACATCCCCAGTCAAGCACCCATTGTTCTTTTGATACCTTCCCTTCTTGAACCAAAAGAACATCTTCATCAGCTTCTACAAGCGAAACACTACTCCCTCCTCGATTTTTCTTCAACTCTCTCAAGTCTTCTCTTGCCTTTGGACACATAAATTGTATATGACCCAATTCCTCACAATAAAAACACCTGATATTTAGGTTATGTTTCTTAACATACTTCTTTTCCGTGTCACACGCACATACCACGAATGCACTTCCATCAGACGTGTCACTTGATTCTTGTTTCATCAATCTTTCAGCCTCAAAAAGAACAACAATAGTCTCATCCAAATCTAACTTCATTTTCCCGACCAATAAAGAAGTCATCACAGTATTATACTTCTTCGGTAGAGACACTAGTAGTAGAACAACTTTGTCCTCATCCTTCAATTTTTCATCCAAATTATTCAGCTGGTTGATTAAGCCATTAAAACGATTCAGATGATCTCTTAAATCTCCGTCTTCTTCCATCTTGATCCCGAACAAATCTTTCTTGAGAAACAGCTTGTTGGCCAAAGACTTTGAGTGATAAGTCTTCGTTAACTTCTCCCACAAATTCTTGGAATTGTCCTCTTCAAGAATATCATACTTGATTTTCGGTACAAGGGCCAACTAGATCGTTGATGTTGCATGTAACTTCATATCTCCCCACTTTGTATCATCAACTTCAATAGGCTTTTTACTCCGAGAGTCGCATATAACCCTCGTTGAATTAACAGATCTTTCACCATGCTTTGCCACAAGGTAAAATTATTTCTTCCATTAAACAATTCAATCTCAAATCCCCCAACCTTCTCCATCATGAACCTTGGCTTTGATACCACTTGTTAGGGGGAATACACAAAAATATAGAACAAACAAACAATGTAAAATACATACACAATATATGAAGAGGAAAAACCCACGCCCCAACTTGTATTATTAATCCAAACAATTATCAATAATATAATCAATCTCTCTAAATGGTATTCACTCAAGCGATACTTAAGTCAAACAATACTCAAGCATACATCCAAACAATAACATGACTATGTATATATAGCCATCACAAACTTAGTCAACAAGCATACCTAATCTGATTACAATAATAATTGTCTACCCATACAATTATTACCCATTCCCATTATAATAATAATTGTCAACACATACAATTATTACCCAACTCAATTATGATAATAATTGTCTACCCATACAATTATTACTCAGTCCAATTATGTTTTCTATCACCAAGCCCATACTACCTATTGGGTTTAACCCTGACATCGATAACTTAGAACTGGAATAATTTAATATAATATAATGCTTTTGATATAAATTCTTTCTGATTTTATTTTGATTTATTCATATAAAAATTGAAAAATTCAGTCCATTCAGGATAAACTGGGTATTATTTGCCATCTCGATAAGTCTATCTAGTTCTCGATAAGAGTCAGGAAAGTGACATATCGATATGTATCTATTCTCTCACGTAACTTCTCAATAAGCAAATTCCAAACATTTATTTCTACTTCTCGACAAGTCACCTACCTTTTTCTATAAATACCCTGACATCTCGACATAACCCCTTTTTACACTTTCGAGATCTCAAGTGACCTAGATTTTGCAAATCTTAATTGTTCTCTGTCATTTTGAACTATTTATCTTTCAAATCTCTTACTCACTCAAATTTAAATACTTACAATGGCATCAAACCTTTTAGAGCTTTTATCCCAAAGGAGGGCACCAACTACCTAGCTTTTACAGATGCTAAACAAGTTCCTGATAGCTTCAAGAGCTTTGTCAAGTTTTTGTCTTAGACATACTTTGTAGGTTCCTTAACTGCTAATCTCATTCTGTACATGGATGTTCTCAATGAATTCCGGAATTCAGATGTGGTTAGGATAATGGTGCATGAGTCTCAGGCTGTATCTTTAGTGGTGAACTGATCAATTCAAGGCCAACAAGTGGAATTCAATGAGGATGATGTCAACAAGGATTTGGGCATTCCTAATGACAACATGGTGGAGGTCCCAACTCAACAAGAGCTAGATGAGTTCATGGACTTTATCAACTACAATGAGAAAATCAACCTGTCTAGCTTGAACAATAAGCATCTGAGGAGGGAATGATCATTCCTGTTTGACTCAATTGTGAGGGCCTTCACTTGCAGGAAGACTGGATATGACAATATATCTAGTGTGGTCCGGAAGCTAATGTTCTCCATGGCTCATAACAGGCACATTAATGTGGTGCTACCGATCCTGGAAAAACTCAGCACAAAGCTCACAATGTCTTTGGCCACAAGAGGTAAGGAAATTTTCTTTTCTAGGTTTATTATGTCTACTTTAAATAATAAAGTTGCAAACATACATTTACTTAATGGTATTGATAGAAGTAAAATAGGCAATTATAAGCAAGTGTCCAAAATCTTATTTGGTTCACTAATTACAAAGAACAAGGTACAGGTAGGTCTTAGAATCACGCCATTTATATTGGAGAAATTCAGGACCTATCCCTATGCCTGATATGAGGTCAAGTGTTATACCTAGTTCAGTAATGGCTCCTGTACCCGTGGAAGTACAAACAAAGGAACACCAATAGGGGTCTTCCCAAACTGAGACCCCTTCCTAGAATCAAGGAAACCAACCACTTCATCCTCTCAACGGGGTGGAGTGAGTAAAAAGAAGAGAAAGCAGACACCCTTAACTGTTATAAATGAGAGTGGTGAGGATCAAATTCCAATATAGTCCACCATGGTTAAAAAGCCAAAGAAGGTAAAGAAATCTGAGTTGACCACTCAATTAGCTACCTTTGCATCTTCCCAAAAGGATCTCGTTGTAAAAGAGGGATCTAAACACACTCTAGAGGCATCCTCTCAACAGGGTGTCTCTATTGAAAAAGCACTCTCCCTAGTACACTTTGTAAAGAGTTTGCACCGCAACTTGAGCACACTCAAGTTTATGAAAGAAGAAATAAGGATGGCACACACATTAGGAGCACATAATTTGAAGCTCCCTCATCTATTCAGGGGGAGCTTCCAACACTCAATTCTCAAATCACTAATCTCATCTCTCAAATTTCTTCTACCAATAATGAAACACTTGAATCCTCTTCTCAAGTGTTGTTGAAATCAAGTGAACCGATTCAAGAGACTGTGTTCACCACCCAGGAACCACATTTAGTTGGTGAAAGGCTACAAGCTAGAGTAGACCTTGATGACACCAACAAAAATACAGGGGTTTCATCAGTTTTTACTAAGATCATGTGGTAGTACCAAATGCACCTTCATGTGCAAATCAATCATCACAGATTGAAAGGTTTTAGGGTAATACTTCTGAGGGGGAGCTATCTAAATCCTCTCCAATTCAATTGGAGGTTCCTCATGTAGGGACAACTCCCCTCAAAACCCTGGCTGAAATTGCTTTCTCAATTGAAACTAGGAGTCTAATTTCCAATGATCCTGCTATTGGGGAGGCAAGTATAGCACATTCAAGTGCCAGTTCTTTGCAAGAAGAATAAGGGTTTGAGGCCATGGTACATGATAGTAACCTGGTAAAATCCCCTCCAATTCAAATGAAGGTTCCCACTCTTGGTGAAAAACATACTGTCACAACCATAGTTACTATTGTGAGTTTAACTGTAATTCCAGTCACAGGGTTACCTACCATCTCACAACCCTCCACCTCAAACCAAACAGACATCCCATCTACCTCCAACCCCACTCAACAACCTTCTCACCTCATCTCTCAATGGTTGTAGGATGCTCAATCTCATCCAATTACTATGAATGATCTTCTAGTAGAAAATTACCTGGCCTTGCAAAAATTACCGAATAGTTACTCACAACTGACATGTCCAATTAGGATTATCAGGCTATCTTGCTGTCATATAAAGCAGATACTGAAGAACAGCAATACAAGATTGTCAATAAAGCTGAGCAGGATGGGAATGTGGATGCTTGAATATTTAAGGATTTCAGTTTGGATATGAATGAGACATTGGCTAGATTCAGAGAAGAATATGTCACCATCCTAGGAAGCAATGTCAAGGCTCTCAGTCCACAGGAAGTTTGTGATGCTATTATAGAGGTCTATAAGGCACATCTCAAAGCTTTCCACCTCATTAGTAAAGCATTAAAAAAGACATTGGATAGTCATCAAGACAGGATCATGAGGTTGGTGAAATATAAACTTGATCAACTTGTGCCATCTCAGGTAGAGATCAAAAATAAATTCAACATATTTGCTGAGAAAATGGCCAGGTTTTATATGTCCAGTATGGAGCAAAGCATAAAAAATGTAAAGCAATCATTTTTGGCTCTTTATGAAGTTGTATAAAATCAAATCACTAGCAACAATGACACAAGAGTCAAGTTGCACCAACTTCACCAAGACAAATATGAACCCTCAGCCTTATTGATGGAGGGAATTAAAGAGTCTTTTCAAGCCACTTTTGGTGCTCCTCTCTCATCCAGCTTACAACAACCAATCTCCACTTCAACCAATCTACAAATCCAGTTTTTACGGGAACAAGTCTCCACTCTTCAAGCCTCTAATGATTCACTTACAACACAGGTCACTGCTCTCACCACTTTGGTGCAGAGTCAACAGCAGGATATAAAGACCCTAGTAGACTCTCACAGGCACCTTCAAATGTAAAATTATGTCTCTTTGGGTGCTATTATGGGTGCTTTGAACATATGTTGTGCAAGACATGCATGTACAATAGCAAGACTAAGTCAAATTGACAACCCTAAGTAAATTGTATTGTAATCTAAGTTTGTATTTTGTATTATATCATTTAAGTCTGTAAAAATGTTCAAAGGCATACTGGAGTCTTTTTCTGTAAATAGTATCAAGCCTAAGAATTCTATCTGGAAGAAGATCAAGAAGATCATGCCTCAGAAGAATTATGAAGAAGCTTGGAGTTAAATAAATCTATTTTGGGAAAAATATTCTAAGTCAAGATCTCTACAAGTCACAGATTAAGTGTTATAGAGAAGTCATTCTAGAACTCCAGAATGAATTATCGAGAAGTCAGGAAAGCTACTAAAGAACTCAAAGATATCGACAAGCCAGTTTGAAGACATGAGGAATGGAGATATCGACAAGTCATTTCTTCACTAGAGAAGTCAGAGTTATCGACAAGTCAAATTTTCATGTCTTCATGTACATTACACGAATGAAAAATAAAAACTAATCTAATGTACTTACAATAAGAACTCGAGTTACATTCGATATTTAATAATTACAAGATCGAACGACATGCAAGCCGTATTTAAAAAACCAAAACCCCTTAACCTAAGGTCATAAGCCATAACCATACACCATGCTCAATTAACACATAAGAACATGTTAAAATACATTATATGATCTTAACATATCATACCCATCATGATCTAATCATAAAAACAAAATATGGAAAAAATCAGAAAAATTAGAATCAAATTCTGAAAACATTAAATCACTGATTACAGGGTCTTAACGACGTCAAACGCCTTACAGATCAGTTGATGATAGATATATCTATCAGTTTAGTTCAGACGCTCGATTCCATATAAAATAGCATATTTGTTCGCCAAAATCGGACACCAGACACAGATTTCAGCAAATCCGCTGCATCCGATTCAGAATCATATCAATACGATTCTTATAATAAGAACAAACACAAAACATATATATATTAGTATATATACAGATTATATAATCATCATATAATTATACAACTCTCATGAATATCATATATTCAAAACATATAAATAGATACACATATATAAACATAACAACATGTAAAACATACAAAATCGCATACATAACAGTCATGGAATATTATATACATGTTATCATCCTAAAACCAGTAAACACATAAACGAATTAAACACTTTTCGCAAGTAGCTCTGATGTCATTGAAGGGTTTCGATCACATAAACGCAACGGAAACTGTAATTAAAAACGTGAAAAACCAGAATTTTTAAAACCCACCCCAGGATCCATGCGAAAAGCAAATATTTAATTTGTAGATCATATTGTTTACCTTAAGAAGTTTTACAAATTGATTGACTAATGGAGATCCAAAGCTTGTTCAATAGATAATATATTAAAAGTTTGGTAGTCGGTCGGTCGGTACTTGTTGAAATTACTTAATTACCTTTAATTATCTATTCTATATTTAATTGGTCATTTAGTCGATTGGTCAATTCCAATTCTTATTAATATTGGAGTCAACTTCCTCTATCAATTTAATTCTATTTCATATCCAACTCTAAATTATTATTAATTGATATTAAAGTCAACTTATTCTTTCAATTAAAAAATCTAATTCATATTTAGGTATATATTATTCTAATTGATATTTCGAACTAAAATAAATTTAAGCAAACTAAATATAATTCGTTGAACTTAGTCGATATAATGTGCATCGGGTTAAGAAAAATATAATAAATACCACTGATCCGTCTAAAAAATTATACTATTGAACTAGGATAAACGTAATAACACATATTAGTCATCCAAATAATTAAAATATAATTAAACCAACTAAAATAAAATCATACATATTAAGTATTTGGACTAAAACAAAATTATCTTATTAATCCGGACATAAAAAATTAAAATACACTAAATTTAATTAGTTTAATTTGGTCGTAGTAATGGGTATCAGGCTAAAATAAAATAAAGTAAGCCAATAATACGGGATAAATCAATTAATATCAGATTAAGCATAATTCGTATCCTATTAATATGAACCAAAAACTAACTTTTAACTAAACATAATTATTATTATTTTTAAAACACACAAAAAATGATCAATAAACTATACCGTTCAATCATTACTGTTGTCTTTTTCAAATAACTCTTATTGTCTATCGATTAGGTAATAAACTCTCTAAAATAATATTTTTATTAAAGTTTCAACACAATATAAATATTATATTTTTATTCCCAAAAAACTATTAAATCGTTGTAATATTTTTAAAAACATATGAATATATACGTGTATTAATATAATTATCATGAAGTCATATTATTTATAAAGGTAAAAATAAAAAAAAATTAATGAATAAATTTAAAAAATTCAATTCAAAATATTTTGTTTAAAAAATATATATAATGTTAAAAAAGATATGTTCATTCGTGCATCGCAGGGTTTTAAGCTAGTATTTGTTATTGGAGAGAGAATGAAAGAGGGAGATAAATGAGTATGAGTTGGATGTGAGAATAGCTATATTTCATCAATGATTCGACAAATTTTGAAGACCAAAACAGGATAGCTTTGATTACAGCTAACATGAGTTGATGGTTGGAGTGATTGTTTTTCAAGTGAATACCTCACATAGACGATATAGCTAAGAGCAAGTCCAACAATGTCTTAGTTGAAACCTTAAATATAATATAAAATATTATGTCCTGGTAACTTAGGACATATTTATCTTAATTCAACTCCAAAATGTGCCTTATCCTCATTATATATTTAATATTTTATTATTAAAAATTTACTTTCATCATTAAAGTATAATATATAGTAGTGAGAGAAAGAGAGAGTGTACAATAATATATTATAAAATATAAAATACAACAATGAGAGAGGTGACTTAAAAATAAGGCTCAAAGAGGTTGTCCTAGTGATATAAGGTATCACGAGGACATTGTTGGAATCAAATTTTTTGTCATATGCCTTGAATTTCAATTTAGAACGTCATATAAGGCATCTATTGGACTTACTCTAACAAGTCACATGGACATGAGATGCTCTAAAGCATCTCCAATAGGGTTGGCTAAAATGATTGATTAAAATGATATAAAATACTGATTATCTAAAATTTACTGAACCTGCAGAAGATTGTACTTCAACGGATGTGGCTATAATGATTGTCTGTATTTTAAAAATGGTATGTTAATATTAAGTCAAGTTGTTATAAATAGAATATTTAATTTTTATATGATAATATATGACGCGGAATTATGTTACATGTCTGTAGTGGTTCAACAAATTTGGCCAATATGATGAGCTTGGCTAAAATTTTAACTAAGAAGAATGTCTCATTGGAGAATAATTTATTTTTACACAATCTTATTAATTCTATACTAGCCTAAAACCCGTGCCATGCACAAATTATTTTAAATTTTACATAATTTTTTTGAATTTAATTTGAAGTAAAATTTTAAAGTTATGATACTTAATTATTTAAAATTTTAATAATATAATTTGATAATAATTATTAATATACACATAGGTGTAAAACTTAGTAATACTACAGTTTTAAAAAATAATATAATGATTGAAATTTATATTTATATTTATATTGATATTTATAGGTATGTTTACGAAAGATTATTAAGTTAAATGTAAATTTTAGCTGAGACCAATATTATACAAATTGTCATTAGTCTGTTAACCGACCAAATCCAACTAATTATATTTAGATTTATTTTAATTTAATATGTTTAAACCCGAATCAATGGTAAAATTTTATGTGTCAATGAAAAAAAAAATTATGTTAGCTTGAGACCGTTATATCAACCAAATCCAGCTAATTATACTTACTATTTTGTTTAATTTTATTTTAGCTCGGGGTGATTATTATTTTATTTTAGACCGAATGGATAATATGTATTATTTTATTTTATTTTGGTAACATTATATCGACCTCACAAATTTTCTTTCAAATTTTATTTTGTTATAGTCCAGTCCAATAATATATTATTTTTAGTGGGATCAATTATATTTATTATTTTATTTTGGCCCGATTCTTCAAATCCAACTAACTATATGTAGTTTTTTAATTTTTTATTTAAAATTGAATCAATAGTATAATTTTGTTTAGCCCGGTCGGGTGAATTTTATATATTATTTTGTTTTAAAGAAAACCATTAGACATATTATAATTCTATTATGAATAATTATCTATTTATAAGAGTGCTTATTTTAAATATTACTATAATTACGGTGACCAGACTACCTACTGTTAAGTGGCATTTATGTCCACTTAGAACGTCCTATAAAGGCTTGAATTGGTGTTTTGTACTCAAGTTACTTGTGTTTTTGATGTATTTTTGTAGTGTTTTTGCATTTCAGACATGGATAAGAGATTGAGGAGATTTAGCATTTCTTTGGTGCTAAATTGGTGTTAGGAAGGTGCTAGGGATGTTTGCTCGTGAATCGCCATCAAGAACCAGCAAATAAAATAAAAATCAGATATTTTTCCAGATTATCAACGCGCCTGTGCTGTGCTAACGCGCGGCCGCGCCAGAGAAGCAGAAGGACAGCGCGCCCGCGCTAATGAAGCGCGCGCCCGCGCCAGGTCGAAAGCTGATAATCCTGTTTCAGGTACCAGAGTGATTTTCTGGACTTCTCTTCTGATTGGGCTGCTATATAAAGACAACTTAAAGACATTTTTCACAACAAAGATTAAGGAGATGACGGCGAGAAGACCTAGGAGCACAAATTCAGCCAAGGCAAAGAGGATCTAGTTTATTCTTATGATTTTTTGTTTTAAGTTATAATCTTGGATGCTAGTTTTCTTGTTTGTTGAACCTATACTCTTGATTACGTACTTTGTTTAATATTCAGTTTATAAAGACCTAGTTTATTATACCATGCTTTCATCGAAACCCACGGAGATGATGAGTTCGGTTATGGGCTAATCATTATCGTGGGGTTCTAACGGATTTATTTATGAATTTCTTTAGTAAATTTTTTTTGATATCTTAGTGTGTGGTGATTGTATGATATATTAGTATTGGTTGTGCTTATTCGTCTTATGAGCATCGCGAACTTATAAGATAGCGTGTTAATCTCTATTGAAGCGAAAATGAATATAGGGGTTTAGAACTTATCATGCTAGCATAGGTTCATGTATTTGTTATGCATGATTCATATGTAATTTTAACCATCTTGCTTGCCCTATGTAATCATGATAGATAACTTGGGCATTAAACCGTTATGTTGTCAAATTTTTTAGACATATAGGGTCTCAATATAATTGGTGTCTATTCAGCTTCTATCTCTTTTATGGATGTCTGGTAGTAGGGTATTCGTGCAATGAAAGTTGGCGTTTACTAGTTTCATGTTATCTAATTAGTGTCATCACCATTGCATGCTAAGGTTAAGAACAAAGAAGCTATTGAATAGAGTATTAAATGAAATTAAAATCCCATGTTTGTGTTATATAAGTAAATCAACCTTAAGTCTCTTTGGTTAATATTATTTAGCATAATCTCGTAGTTATAAACAATCTCAACTTATTATCATCTTAGCATTGAATAATAACCATACCATTGTTGCATAAGTGCATAAATTGAAGTTAACTTAATAGAGTCTATGTGGGAACGAACTAGAAATAATTCTATATTACTTGAGAACGTGTATACTTGCGTGTATTATTAGCGCGTGTTAACGTCCTAACAAGTTTTTGGCACCGCTGCCGGGGACTCGGTGTTAATTCTTAGTTTATGTGCTTGACATCAGTGGTCGTTAAAGTTCACTGACTCGGATATTTTACTTACTTATTTATTTGTTGCTTTTTCAGGCACTCTAGAGAGCGTGTATGCTAACGCATTCTCAACTTCGAAAGAGAACACTAGAAAAAGCAGAGGAGGAAGTAGTGGAAGAAGTTCTTGTTGAGGAGAAAATTGAAGAAGAAGCTCTTATTACAATGGGAGAACCAAAAGCAAATACAAAGGCTTTGATGGACTATTCTCAGCCGAAGATCAATGATATTTAGTCTAGCATTGTCAGACCAGCCATCACGGCTAACACTTTTGAAATCAAGGCTAGCACGATTCAGTTGGTGCAGAACTCGGTTCAATTTGGGGGTTTTCCGACGGAAGATCCCAACATGCATATTAGAGATTTCATCGAGATATGCGACACTTTCAAATTCAACAATGTGTCTGAAGATGCTATAAAGCTAAGGCTTTTCCCATTCTATCTGAGGGATAAAGCTAAGTGTTGGTTGCATTCTCTACCACCAGGCTTCATTACTAAGTTGGAAGATCTTGCTCAAAAGTTTCTTACTAAGTTCTTTCCTATGGCGAAGACTACTGTAATCAGGAATGCTCTTACTCAGTTTGTGTAGCAATCAGGAGAGTCTTTGTGTGAAGCTTGGGATCATCATAAGAAGATGCTTAGGAAGTGTCCTCATCATGGGATGCCTGACTGGATGATCATTAACTACTTTTAAAATGGTTTGGTACGACTTCGAGACCCATGCTTGATGCAGCATCAGATGGAGCCTTATGGGCTAAGAGCTACGATGAAGCTTATGATTTAATTAAACTGATGGCTGCTAATGAATACCAGAATCCCTCTCAGAGACTAACTCAAGGTAAAGTACCAGAAATTCTAGAGGTAGATGCAGCTACTGCTATAGTTGCTCAGCTTAAGGCTTTGACGATAAAGGTGGATTCTTTGGCTAATTATGGAGTTATCCAGATCACTAGTGTCTGTGAACTTTGTGCTGGTGCGCATGAGACAGAGCAGTGTGCTAATTCTAGTGAATCAGCTCAGTTAACTTTCAGAGGTCGCAACAGCCAGTTCCAGCCACCTATCATCCCAACAACCGTAATCATCCTAACTTCAGCTGGAGCAATATTCAGAATATGGTGCAACATCCTTATCAGCAGCATGCAGCAAAGCCATACAACCCTCTTGGTTTACAGCAACTGTAATACACACCAAGACAACAACTCCAACTGCAACAATCTAATGAAAAATCTGAATTGGAGGAGTTGAGGCTCATGTGCAAGAGCCAAGCGATTTCTATTAAGACTTTGGAAAATCAAATTGGGCAGATTGCCATTGCCTTGCTGAATCGTCAACCTGGTACACTTCCTAGTGACACTGAAGTTTTAGGCAAGAAGGAAGCTAAAGAGGAGGTTAAGGCAATTACATTGAGGTCTGGAAAAGTTGCAAGTGAAGAAAAAGATCAAGTTCAAGATTCTGAAGATGTGGCTGAAGAAGAAGTACGGAAGGAAGCAAAAGTGGAACCAAGGAAGAAAACTATGGAACACACTCATCCTGAGGGTAATACAGGGGAGAAGCAGATCTATCATCCACCTCATTTTCCTAAGAGTCTGCAGAAAAAAAAAGTTGGATAAGCAGTTTGAGAAGTTTCCGGAGGTGTTCAAGAAAACCTTTGCTGTCATCTCCAAAGATTATTGACGGAATAGCTTTTGTCGATCACATTTGATTGTGAGGCTCTTTCATTAATCATATGCCTTGAATATGAATTACCAAGAATACATATGAATCAATTAACCTGTTATGTCCTGCACCCACAAATGGATTAACAGTTCTTGGTACCCAACTTATTAGTTTGGGACCAGTTGGATTAGAGATTTTACTATAAACAGAGATAACAACAGTTGCAGCCTTATCATGCTAATTCTTATCTTTGACTGATCATTTTCTCCATATTGATACCCTTGACAAAATTGTCTTTAGGTTAGGAGCAAAATGATTCCAACCTTACATAAGGAGGACTAACAGTCTTTGCCTTACTAAAATTTTAAACATGCTTTACTGTTATTAAGCAAGCATTGAATTAAGAATACATGGCATTCATTAAGAAACATTACACATAAGAATTAAGCAAGACAGGCATGATATGGAACAAACAGAATTAACAAATAAATCACTAATTCTATCTAGTCCAATCCTGTTGATGTATCTCATCTAGCTATCTCAATCCAAATATAACTAATACATCTTAACAAACAATTCAGTTCAAATGAATAAATCACGTTGTAATAGGATACAGGAGATAAGCATAAACAAAGGTCTTATATGCTGGAAAAATATATACCCCACTAAAGTAACATGCACAAGTTAAACATCAATCCTAGTTACTAGAAAAAATAATTTATTGAACTAGTTCAGCATTTTCTATGTGTGATGCTATCATTCTTGTGCGAGTGTTAAACATTTAAACACTAAGATCTTATCATGCATTGAATATTGAGAACAAGATATTGCAGTGGCTCAAGAAATTGAAACCTAAAATATGTGAGTTGGACCATCTTCATAGGTTGTTATGAAAGCAAGATATTCATGATTCTCGTCATTTGATCCATCTCAACTCTTTCCCGTGCACTATAAGTTTTAACGGGCTGCTTCTCTAAGAAAATATTCCACCTTTGTCTCAACTCTTCAACTGAATCCCTACCCATCCTTGTTTGTCAAGCTTCTTATTCTATTATAGCAAAACCCATGATAGTTACTTGACACATATGTATTGTCATAACTGTAGCTATCAAATCTTGTTTATGTCCCAATCTCAGTTTTGTAATCACCCCTTGAACTTAATTTGAAAGAATCTCTGCTTTGGAATAGATAGGCTAGATCCTTGGATATAGCTTATATACTCCTTGTGAATCTAATACGACCAAACTTCCCTGACATATGAAACACTGCCCTAACGTCCAGTCCCCCAAGTACTTCTACCTGAGCTTCTTCTGATTCAAGTATCAGAAACTCTTATATTTTGTCCTAAGGTTCCAACTTTACTGCATGTAACTGAGATGTTTGTATATCCCCAATATTCTCTCTGACCTCCACAATTCCTGCATGTGTGATTGTATAATCTGGAATCATAGAGTTGTCTTCAAATCTCCGAGAAAAACTGTACCCGTAGAAATTTCATTCTTTTCCTGCGTCTGAAAACCCAGTGATATCCTATGGAGTAAGCCTTTGAGGAAGTTCCATAATTTTTATCTGTAGCTCTTGAAATCAGTTCCATTGGAGTAAGAAAACCATTATCTTCAATTTCCGTATTCGGGAATTTTCCGTCTAAATAGCACATGGTCTTCGTTTTCTTCAAAAGATTAAAATCCACTTTAAAAGCCTGGAGGAATCCTGAGTCTACCAAACATTGAGTACCCTTAATTTATTATTTAAGAAAAAATTTAATTTCCAACATTTTAATTTTCTTAAAAAATAAATTAATCAAAATTAAATATTTTACGTAAAATTTAAATTTCAAAAATTTCAAATGTTCTTAAAAATTAAATAAAATTTAAATTATTATTTTAAGAAAAATTTAAATTTAAGAATTTTAAATTTTATGGGAAAATAAATAAATAAAAAATAATTAATTAGGGTTAAAAAAATTGAAGTGAAATTTCTCTGGCGATCAGACATTCCTGTATATCCTGACTTAGTTCGAAAATTGTGTGCCGATCAAACAATACAACAGGTCGCAATAGAGTTTTAATTCTTCTGTGGCGAACCCTTCTATGGCGATAACCTTGTGTGGCGACAGGTCGAACAACTGTACATGTTAAAGACCCGCGCGAAATGCACACCGAGGCTGTGGCGATGAAAACATAATCAGAGTAATACTGATATGCGTGTTCCAGTCTCTTTCCAAGCGCGTGACCAGCTGCCGAAGTCTTCTCCGCGCGTGAGTGACACATGCGTGTACTCCTCTGATTGCGAAGATCATAATTTAGGAAACTGGCAGCTAGAAACAAGATGAATCCTGAAAAAAAAATTAATTAGAAATTTTTATTTACTAAAATTTAAATGATAAATTTGTTTAATTCAAATTTATATAATAAATTTATTTCCAATAAATTCATAAAATAAACTTAGTCAAGTTTAAATTATGAATTCATTTAAATAAATTTAAAAAATAAATTTGCTAAACTAAATTTATAAAATAAATTTATGTAAATGCATATTAATAAAATAAATTAATTTCCGTATCCTGATTTGCGTATCAATCAGTAAGCTCTGATACCAACTGTTAGGTCCCGAATTATCGTAGAAGGGGGGTTGAATACGATAATCACTAAATTAAAAATTCTTTCGAATCTTTAGCGGATAAAATATTTAGTGCTCGGTTAGTGGTTTCGTGTTCTTGAGAGGAATAGTGTTTGGAACGATAAAACGAGGAACATAAGATATTCGGGGAAATATATATTCGTATATAAATCCTCGAGGGGTGTTGCTACACTCCGGTAAATAAATTAACCGGCTACAATCTAAGAACAACAAAGTTCCTAGCTTCTACAAAGATTTACAAATCAAATCCTATACAATAATCTAGCTTTTGTTTGTACTAGGATTTAATTACCGAGTAACGATTATAATGCCCCTATGAATATACAAGAATTAAATCAGGCATTATAACGTTACTCCGGTGAGAAGTTAAATGGATAAACAAAAAGTTTGAGCTTCTTTGTAAATCTTTGCTGCCATTTTCACTTCTCTTTTTGGGAGAGACGATGAACACAACTTGATCCAAAAAATGAATGGCTCTAATTTCTGCTGCAATTGTGTAGTCTTTTATCCAATAATGTGTGGCTGAGGAGATAGGAGAGCTCTGTGGTGACAACCTTTCTCTGGCGACCAAGTAGTTAGCTTGTGTGGCGACAAGGTCGGTACAGGAGAGTTGTGTTGCTCTGTGGCGACAGGGGATGGAGGGACTCTCTGTGGCGACACCTTATTACTAAAACAACAAGTATATGTACTTGTAAACTAACTTTAACAAACACCAAAAACCAATGGTACTCCCCTTTTGGAAAATAGCTTCTCCCCTTATGAAGAATAGTGATGAACCAAACCACTTCTTCTGATTACTAGGAAATCACCTTGTGTTTTACCACCTCTCCCGTACAATAGGATCTGTAAGTTACAAACAATAATGGTGTGGTGTAGTGTACATGTGTTTTACCTTTTTCCTCCTTCCTGCTATTTCTCCCTCTTAGTTGAGGAATCCTCCAAACTATTATATAAGCTTTTATCTCCCCCTTAGAGAAGGAATGTATGTTGCTGTCTGAAGGAGTTCTCATATGTTACTTGGTTGGAAAAGAAATAACAAGTCATAGTCTGATCAACCATGTCCTTTTAAATGCTGCAAGAATGACTTCACTGTTGATCATCATGTTCACCAATCTTCCCAACTCCTTATAACTCCCAACTGTGAGATCACCAATTGTTACCAATTGTTAGCTCCCAAAGGTCCCGAAGTATTCTAATCCAATCTGTAAATGTTAGGTCCCTAAGAGTTAGGTTCCAATCATAAACAGATTCGAGACTCGAATTATCAAGAACCATGTTTAGGGATAGGGAATGGGATATGGTTTTGGTCTTTCTTCCTCACTGTGAGTGTGTGATTCTGTTTCGTGTGCCTCACAAGTGTTTCACTCTTCTCTCCACTCGTGTTTACACTCATTCTCACAAGTGTATCACTCCTCTCATAGCTCCAAAATCCAGTTGTACCTGCAAGGAAAATCACCTTAGCCATCCTTAAGGAGGTCACAAGTGGTGCAATGGGAGTTTGCAAATCCCCATCCTTATTAGACTCGTCAGATGAATCTGAGTCATAATCTACAAGTTGCTAGTTTCCCTTTTAGGGTTCCAGATTTGAACTCTACGAAGGTGAACAATGATCCAAAGAATTTAGCATAAAGATCAAAGTTCCCTTCTAATGTCTGTGAAGACATTTCCTTGTGACTCCCCAGGTAAATCTGAATCATTGTCAACAAGTTGCCGATCTGCACCTATGTCAGATCCACTATCCGCAGATGCATCCAGAGGATTTAAGCCTGGGGAGGTAGATACTGACCACTGACATATGGCTATTGGATCAGTATCCTCTCCTAACACCTGTAAAGCAATTGGTCCATTAAAGAACCTTGAACAATCGAATCTGACCTTAAAATGGTTGAAACTCTTGTTTCCGTCAACTCATCCTTTGTGTGTATAACCTATCCTTGTGCATTAAGAATTGTTTATGTTTAAGGTGGTGACACTACATCGGATGCCTTGGCCGACAGGTAAATGTTGAGGGGAAGAATCTAGTAACTGTTTTGTGCCTTTTCAGCAATTACATCTTTTTTAGAAGATCTATGGGAGCTAGCAGTTGTCTTAGTTTTGATATATTTCAACTTTGTAGGAGACAGAGCTGCTGGGTTGACTTCAGAACCTTCCTTATGTGGTGTACTAAGGCACTTTCTCCCTCACGCTCATTCATACTTCATTTTAATGGTAAGAGAGTGTTGGTTAGTTCTGTTTATGTGTTTGTCTTTACAGTATGGGATAGAAGTTGTGGGTTTTCAACCTTATGACTATCAATGAAAGAATGCCATTGGAGGCTGAACCTGTATCACAGAACATTTGGTAATATAGAGAAAAAAATGCACTTAAGATCTATAATGAATAAAAATTATGTATTTAATCTTTTGAGAAAAATGATGTACAATAGTGATTTCAAAAGATTTTAATGAAATAAGAAATCACCAATGTAGAAAGAAGTTTGATTTTCTCCTAAAACTATTCGTGTGCACAAGTCTATTTTTATGCCTAAAAAGATAAATGATTTGATAAGACACAGACTGATGACCTAGCAGTATTAAGAAGAGAAAGAAAGATTTTGTATTTTAATATGAATGAGTTTTTGTAAAAGCATTGATCACTTAGGGTAAAGTCTAAGCAATTCTCATTCATGTCAAAAGCTCCATAATCTATCTTTATAAGATTATAATCAACAAAATTGTTTATTGATAAATAACCTTGATAAGACTGACTATGCTGCTGATTTCAAATTATAGTGAATCTTTCAGATATAGCAACTCATATAAATTCACTAGAACTTAAAATCTCACAATTATCTGCAACAAAATATTAACAATATACCGTTGTCTGATACTTGTCAAGTACTTTAGATACCAATAATTATGTTGCATCTTATTTTAAATATTAAAATAAGATATCAATGAATTAAATACAAATTATCTATAAAAAGACATCAGCATTCAATTTCATATATCATACAATTGTTAACTCCTAACAATTGTAATATCTCAAACAATATTGGTTTGATAAATAAAGCAACATTAACCAACATTGACTTGTTTGCAATCTTAGAAAAATATTCTAAGTCTCATATACTTTGATCCATTGAGTATTGCATCTATTATCAAAGTGTTTAGGAATTTGCAAGTAAGTATAAAAATTATTCTAACTTGATAACATATGGTTACTTCTAATAAAGCAATCAAACATTTTTAACCATAATTGTACTTAAGAAAAATTTCCACACTTTATATATTAGTATAAGTGACTAAAGATAAGAATTGATTACTTAGAGGAGTTCTAAGTAATGTCACAAATACTAATACTTCACAATTAGTTCATAGTTAAACTCTTAACTAAATATCATTAACTGATATAAGTCAAGAATTTACACACAACTAATCATGCTACAATCATGATTCTGATTTCAGTGAATTCTTGAGATGTGAACATTGCTAAATTCACTAACACCAAAATCTCATAATTAACTTATAACACATAAGTTACAATTAATATACTAGATATCAATTGTTGACAACTTTAGTTATAATCAATCATGCTGCTTATTTACTTTAAGTTAGTTTGAATTATGGAGCAAATATTTCCAAAATACAAACTGCCCAAAATAAATACTAAATAAATAAATACTAAATATCTATGAGTTAGATAATAGCACTTAAATATATTCATAATTATCCTTGAATAATCACCAGTAGGATATATGACTTATATATATGGTAATCACTCTCTGGATAATTAATAATTTTAGAAATACTTTTTAAGCATATAAAATATTGAGAGTTTTATACACATGACTTAAAAAATACTTCAACTTTCAATATCAGTGATTTTAGAAATAAGCATTGATTACTTAGAATAAAAATTCTAAATAATATCACTAATACTAAAAGTACCATAATTATTCGTACATGATACAAATAACTATGCTGCATATTATTTTAACATAATTTAAATTATGAGACTGATATGGAATGGAATTGTCTACAGTCATAATTTATATCAATTAAAATAATATTCAAACTTAATGCTATAACCTAACTACCACAAATATATATATGACATTGTAATCATGATAATCAAGATAGTAGCACTAAGTATGAGGTACTGGATTACTGATAAATTCACAAGTTCTTTAAATATTGAAGATTTAATACTTGTGAACTTATATGAAGAATTCCTTGCAGATGGGATTTCTAGCTAATATGCAATGAATGGTATCCTACACTTACAAACCAGTCTTGAAAAATTAATTTTAACAAGTGATTTAATAAGTGTTTCTGCAAGTGACACTTTGACTAAAAGACATGCTCTCAAAATAAATGATACCTGGTGTGAAGGTGCCTTGTCATAGAGTGTTCCATAGAGTTGTTGGATTTGAAGTTGTTTCTTATCATAACAAGAAATCAATCTTCTTCCACGAAGTTGACAGCTTCCTGAGATGCTCCTCCCGTCACTTTCTTTCAACCTGTGTAATCTATATCTATATAGCCAAACATGTTAAGCACAATATCTTTAGGGTACTTTACTCCAAGAGTTGGTAGTCCCTTAAGATATCTAATAATCTTGTTAATAACTATACGATTGGATTCTCTAGGATCCAATTGACCTTGCACATTGGCATCTTGAGAACATTACATGTTGTCTATTAGCATTTGAGTAAAAGAGTGAGCTCGTCATACCTCTATAGCTTGTCATTATACCTGAGTTGCACTGATCAAGCTTTAGTGGTTTCTATTGGTAAGTAATCTTGGCATGTTCAGAATCTTCCAAATTTTGCATCTTCCAAAGATCCTTAACTTACTTGTATTGCCATCATCATTTTGGTTTACTTGTGCTCCTAAAAAAATTGTTCTTTTGGCTTGATTGAGCTCCTAAAAGAATTATCCTAATGGCTTGCTTGAAGTAATTCAAAAAAGAATTGTAACTTTTCCAACATGATCCTCCATACCTACTCTGCAATTACTTAGCAAATAATCTTGCACAAGTCTTTGTTAGTAGACCAACATATAACATTATCATTATATCACTGCACATATAAAACAATATGTTTGTGCATAGTGATAAGAGAGTTATTAATATGATGACTCTACTAGTTTATATTAAACTGTAACATCAGTTCAAGTGCCATACCATGTCCTTGACGATTTCTTGAGTAGTATACTAGTTCATACCAACCTGAAGTGAGCTTGTGAAGAAGAGATATACAGAGTCCAATTGATCTGCTATTGCAAAGTCCATGAACTATTTTGCATTGACTTCCTCTTTTGACTCACCAACCAGGAGTGCACTTGTACACACTTACCAGAGTCCAATTCCAGGTAGAATGTGCATCAGGTGCTTGATATGTCATAATATCCTCAAGTCTCGTCACTGGTGCTATCTGTTAGATACTGCTTCCTAATAATAACCTAGCATCCAGTTTGGCCTTGTCCCTCGTAACAATGCCATTGTTATCCAGTTTGACTTCTGGTTATCCTTGTACCAATTACAATATTGTCATTTGGTTTGGATACCAGCTTCCCTACAATCTGCTTGCTGACTGATTGAGTTCATCTTGCTTTGCAATCACCCAATCAATCTGCATCTATCAGAGCTTCTGTAACTTTCTTAGTTTCTTCTATAAATAGAAAACTAGAGAAATAATTATTCATACTCAGTAGCCCTGCTAATCATTACTCCACCATCTGGATCACTTAAGAACTAGACTCTGGGAATAATATTGACATTAAACCCTTTGTCTCAGCAGATATGTTCTTTAGTGTCCTCTGATTTTCAATGTGGTGTTGTGTCTGACTAGTTGATCCTTTATTGCTCCCCCTAAGCTGTGGCTGGGATTTTCTGAAAATCCTTACCCTTGCTGACTGGCTTCATTAAAGTAATGAGTTGTGTTATACACTGCCATTCCACTGCTTGGATATGAATCATTAATACCATTATTTCTCCTTTAACAGCTTGGAGCATTGAGTCGTTGAACTGTGTATTTGGACTTTCTATCATCTTCTGTTGATCAACCACAAATGCCTTGTAGGTTGTAGACTCCACTGAGTAGCCATGGAAAATATCCTAACTGTAGAACATTCTCTCCAAACACTTTGAGGTTATCTAGTGTTTGCTTATGTTGGCCATTAACTCATTAGTGGTCTTCATGTATACATCCAGATCAAGGCTTGATCTACCTTGTTGCAAACTGTATTGACTGCTCCGGCCCTTTTGTATTTAGGAAGTCTTGATTAGCTTGATATTTCCTTTGTAGCTTTAATCAAGTTCTGGTTCTTCCTTTGTACCACTCCATTTTGACACGGAGCTCTCAGTACTGAATATGTCTCAAAATATTCTTGATGTTACAGATATTAATCAGAACTGCTTCTTAAATTCAGTCCCATTATCTGATCACCAGATCATTTCTTCTACAGTTGCTTCCAGCTTGATCTTCTTTGATGTGATCAATCACCATTTGTGATGACTTGTCTTGAGAATGCACGAATAAACACCTTTGTGTTAAGAGTAGTCATCCACCATGACTAAAATATATCTTTACTTTGATGTGATATTGTCTTTGACTTCTCTTTCTGACATGCCTCATATTTATAATCTTCTGAATTCCAGATGAGGCAGTCCTCTCACTAATCCCTTTTCACAAAAGAGTTCCTTGAGTTGATGTTCAAGGATGAGAGTTTCTAATTCCATAGCTAGACTTTTGTCAGATGAAGCTTTACAATAGAAACCATTGACTTCACCTTTTCTGATAGTCTAGCCACGAGCATATCCTTTCCTTACTCTAAGAAGAGCAAGCTTCTCAATCTTCCTGCTTCAGATGAGACACTAATCCTTCATTGAATTGACATTTTGTCCTTTGATGCAGAACTGCCAGATAAGAGGATTTGTGCCTTGATTCTCCAGCAAGGAAGTTGTTTCAATTGTTATCAGTGACTGCAACGATTAGTTGTTATCAGTGATAGCAATTGTTGAATCCATGATGACATCCCTTTTTCTGTATAGCTTGTCCCGTAATGAAAACCTTTGTTGTCATCTCTAAAGATTATTGACGGAATAGCTTTTGTTGATCACATTTGATTGTAAGGCTCTTTCATTGATCATATGCCTTGAATATGAATTACCAAGAATACATATGAATCAATTGACCTGTTATGTCCTGCACAAACAAATGGATTAACAGTTCTTGGTACCCGACTTATCAGTTTGGGTCCAGTTGGATTAGAGATATTACTATAAACAGAGATAACAACAGCTGCAGCCTTATCATGCTAATTCTTATCTTTGACTGATCATTTTCTCCATATTGATACCCTTGACAAAATTGTCTCTAGGCTAGGAGCAAAATGATTCCAACCTTACATAAGGAGGACTAGCAGTCTTTGCCCTACTGAAATCCTAAACATGCTTTACTGTTATTAAGCAAGCATGGAATTAAGAATACATGGCATTCATTCAGAAACATTACACATAAGAATTAAGCAAGACATGCATGATATGGAACAAACAGAATAAAAAATAAATCACTAATTCTATCTAGTCCAATCCTGTTGATGTATCTCATCTAGCTATCTCAATCCAAATATAACTAATACATCTTAACAAACAATTCAGTTCAAATGAATAAATCACATTGTAATAGGATACAGGAGATAAGCATAAACAAAGGTCTTATATGCTGGAAAAATATATACCCCACTAAAGCAATTAATCATGTTCAACAAATATTTAAACATATATTTAAGATCATCTAAAGTAACATGCACAAGTTAAACATCAATCCTAGTTACTAGAAAAAATAATTTAGTGAACTAGTTCAGCATTTTCTATGTGTGATGCTATCATTTTTGTGCGAGTATTAAACATTTAAACACTAAGATCTTATCATGCATTGAATATTGAGAACAAGATATTGCAGTGGCTCAAGAAATTGAAACCTAAAATATGTGAGTTGGACCATCTTCATAGGTTGTTATGAAAGCAAGATATCCATGATTCTCGTCATTTGATCCATCCCAACTCTTTCTTGTGCACTATAAGTTTTGACTGGCTGCTTCCCTAAGAAAACATTCCACCTTTGTCTCAACTCTTCAACTGAATCCCTACTCATCCTTGTTTGTCAAGCTTCTTGTTATATTGTAGCAAAACCTCTGATAGTTACTTGACAGATATATCTTGTCATAACTGTAGCTATCAAATCTTGTTTATGTCCCAATCTCAGTCTTGTAACAACCCTTGAACTTAATTTGAAAGAATCTCTGCTTTGGAATAGATAGGCTAGATCCTTGGATATAGCTTATATACTCCTTGTGAATCTGATACGACCAAACTTCCCTGACATGTGAAACACTGCCCTAACGTCCAACCCCTCAAGTACTTCTACTTGAGCTTCTTCTGATTCAACTATAAGTAACTCTTACATTTTGTCCTAAGGTTCCAACTTTACTGCCTGTAACTGAGATGTTTGTATGTCCCCACTATTCTCTTTGACATCCACAATTTCTGCCTGTATGATCTCATTGATTCCCGGATAAATATAGCATTGGTACAAACCACTGTGTGATTGTATAATCTGGAATCATAGAGTTGTCTTAAAATCTCTGAGAAAAACTGTACCCGTAGAAATTTCATTCCTTTCTTGCGTTTGAAAACCCAGTGGTATCCAATGGAGTAAGCCTTTGAGGAAGTTCCATAATTTTCGTCTGTAGGTCTTGAAATTAGTTCCATTGGAGTAAGAAAACCATTAGTCTGAATAGCACATAGTCTTCGTTTTCTTCAAAAGATTAAAATCTACTTTAAAAGCCCGAAGGAATCCTGAGTCTACCAAACCTCGAGTACCCTTAATTTATTATTTAAGAAAAATTTAAATTTCCAACATTTTTAATTTTCTTAAAAAATAAATTAATCAAAATTAATATTTACGTAAAATTTAATTTTCAAGAATTTCAAATTTTCTTAAAAATTAAATAAAATATAAATTATTATTTAAGAAAAATTTATATTTAAGAATTTTAAATTTTATGGGAAAATAAATAAATCAAAAATAATTAATTAGGGGTTAAAAAAATTGAAGTGAAATTTCTCTGGCGATCAGACATTCCTGTATATCCTGACTTAGTTCAAAAATTGTGTGGCGATCAAACAATACAACAGGTCGCAATAGAGTTTTAATTCTTCTTTGGCGAACCCTTCTATGGCGATAACCCTGTGCGGTAACAGGTCGAACAACTGTATGTGTTCAAGACCCGCGCGAAATGCACACCGAGGCTGTGGCGACGAAAACATAATTAGAGTAATACTGTTGCGCGTGTTCCAGTCTCTTTCCAGGCGCGTGACCAGCTGCCGAAGTCTTCTCCGCGCGTGAGTGACACAGGCGTGTACTCCTCTGATTGCGAAGGTAATAATTTAGGAAACTGGCAGCTAGAAACAAGATGAATCCTGAGAAAAAAAAATTAATTAGAAATTTTTATTTACTAAAATTTAAATGATAAATTTGTTTAATTCAAATTTATAAAATAAATTTATTTTCAATAAATTCATAAAATAAACTTAGTCAAGTTTAAATTATGAATTCATTTAAATAAATTTATAAATTAAATTTGCTAAACTAAATTTATAAAATAAATTTATGTAAATGTAAATAATAAAATAAATTAATTTCCGGATCCTGATTTGTGTATCAATCAGTAAGCTCTGATACCAATTGTTAGGTCCCGAATTATCATAGAAGGGGGGTTGAATACGATAATCACTAAATTAAAAATTCTTTCGAATCTTTAGCGGATAAAATATTTAGTGTTTGGTTAGTGGTTTCGTGTTCTTGAGAGGAATAGTGTTTGAAATGATAAAACGAGGAACACAAGATATTCGGGAAAATATATATTCATATATAAATCCTCGAGAGGTGTTGCTACACTCCGGTAAATAAATTAACCAGCTACAATCTAAGAACAACAAAGTTCCTACCTTCTACAAAGATTTACAAATCAAATCCTTATCAATAATCTAGATTTTGTTTGTACTAGGATTTAATTACCGGGTAACAATTATAATGCCCCTATGAATATACAAGAATTAAATCGGGCATTATATCGTTACTCTGGTGAGAAGTTAAACAGATAAACAAAAAGCTTGAGTTTCTTTGTAAATCTTTGCTGCCATTTTCACTTCTCTTTTTGGGAGAGAAGATGAACAGAACTTGATCCAAAAAATGAATGGCTCTAATTTCTGCTGTAATTGTGGAGTCTTTTATCCAATAATGTGTGGCTGAGGAGAGAGGAGAGCTCTGTGGTGACAACTTTTCTCTGGCGACCAAGTAGTTAGCTTGTGTGGCGACAAGGTAGGTATAGGAGAGTTGTGTTGCTCTGTGGCGACAAGGGGATGGAGGGACTCTCTGTGGCGACACCTTATTACTAAAATAACAAGTATATGTACTTGTAAACTAACTTTAACAAACACCAAACAAACTGCATTCGCTTGTTTATTTCATTTCCTTTTTTTGTTTTCTTTCTTTTCTTTTTTTTTGTTTTCTTTTCTCTTTCTTTTTGTTTTCTTTTTGTTTTCTTTTTGTTTTCTTTTGTTTTTCTTTTCTTTTCTTTTTCCTTTTTCTATTTTCTTTTTCTTTTCCTTTTTAAGTTTAAATTGTAATTATATTTATTTATAAAATAAACTTAAATATAACTTATATTAATAAACTAATTTAGATTTGTGAAATAAACTTATTTAAAGTTTATAAGATAAATCATTTTAAGTTTATTATATAAATTATATTAAAATCCATTAAATAACCCCAAATTTTGGAATTTATGAGACACTGATGAATAGTAACTTTTGCTGATTATGCTGATTAAGGAAAATTATCAGACCACGCTATATAGGAGTACTGTTATGGAAATTCTAAGATCGTATTAGTATTCCATAAAGTAAATTAGTGTATGTAAAGATCGTTAGAATTCAGATCCAGACACTTTGATTTTTCCCGAAAATCCACCAGATATCGAAAGAATTGAGTATAAGGTAACATGGTTAAAAGGATTTAAATTCAAGGATTATAAGAGAGGATAAAAAAAGGAATTTAAGATATTGAGAAAGGTTTAGGGGAACCCAAGTAATAAGATCCCGGATATGATCCCTCAAACGATGAACGGAAACGAAAGTTAAGCGAACCGTAAAATAAATGAACGATCAAGAGACAATCTTGTACAAGAAGCCAAGGAGTATGACATCATCAAACCACAAGGAAGAGACATGTGTTAAAAGATGACACAAACAAGATGACAAAATCAAGATGACATAAGCATGACAAATGGATATGTTTAGTTGGTTGAATGTGAGCCAAGTATTATTTACCATGGTAAAATTTTAATTAACAAAGCAAGAGAAGCAATCAAGCAAAATCATAACACACAAAATTGGAAGTTGACTTTGCCTTCCAAGAAGAAAGCTCTCGGCCAAAACAAACCCACCAACTTCAAACTGCCATATCTCCTTCAATACTCACTCAAATATTGTGTTCTATAGCTAGTTGGAAAGGTATTGAGATGGCCTACAACTCTTGTTCATAAGTATCGTCCAAATAAGCAGGCAAAGACCCTCATTTTTGTAGTTCTTTAAATCGGACTTTTAGAAACTTCAAAATCTAACTTTGTATTTTCTTGATTGGTTGTGAGATCCAAGCTTGTATAAGGATTAATCAAGGTTTTAAGGCTTCCTAGCAACTTTTCCCTCACAAATAAAGGTATAAAACTTCTGGACCTTTAAGTACTAAGTTTGTTTCTTGAATTTTGGGATGGTTTGGATGGATAAGTAGTTGTTTGAATGATTAAGTTTGAATTGAACTTTGGTTGTTAAGTAGATTAGTTGATTATGGAGATGGTATAATATTGAATTGGAATTATATTCATGACCTTGTTTGGGCTAAGATCAGTAGCCTAGGTTTGAATCTTAAAGTTGTGGATGGATTGTAGTTGGAAGGGATTGATTTGGAGTGGTAAAAATATTAGAAATCGCTAAGTTCTAGCCGTCATAATGCCCGATTTTCCTTAACTGTTTCTGTGAATAACTTTAGGACCCGTGAACTTACTCTAAGATTCTGACATTTGCCATGTTTAGATAGTTCATATTACGAGCTTCGTTTTGATATGTCGTTCGCCTAAATCCGAGTTACGAGCGATGAGAAACGACCATTTTAAGTAACGGCGTTTCGCGAGCGAACCCCGAAACCTCGAGTAACTTTGAGACCATAATTGAGACCCTTCAATGATTAATCAAAACACGAGAGAATTATGTTAAGTGGATAAGGCAGTTAGTAAAGCTCTAGCGAAATAGTTGCCTTAAAATTCATAACGGTTAATTTATTAAAATTAGTGGAGCCGAGGGTACGCGAGCGATTAACGCAAATCATTAAGCGTATAAGCGACCGTTAGGGTATGAGTGAGTTTTGACTAGTTTCTTAAGCGACCGTGGTCTAATTCCGGCTTATGTTGTTGTTCATAGGTTACCGGACCCACTCTAAGCTTAAGTCTACCCCGGAATACTCAGGCAAGTTTTCTACTCATTATACTATTGTTGTGATGTAAATATATTGATGCATTATCTTGACATAAGAGCATGACTGTTATTAGCAAATCTTGCGATATATTGGAGCATGTTGATATGGTATATATATATATATGCATGTTGTGAAATCTTGATATTCTATTATCAATTCAAATGCTTATAAACTGCATAATATCTATGCTAGGGATACGCAGTAGTTGCGTATACCCTTAGTATAGGGGACCCAAAGGTGAACATTTTTCTAAACCGAGAGTCTATGTTCCCGAGTATAATATATATATAAATATATATATATATAGTTTTCTATAACTACTAATCGGATAAGGTATATTCGATGGTTTTGGATAATAGCCAAACTTATTTCGATTATTCAACTAAGTATCGTAATTTCGTATTATTCGTTTTAAGTATGAGTTTTAAAACTTCTACTTCAATTAATTTATAAAGATTATCCTTTATGGGAATATTATTTAAATAATAATATTCAGATATTTTCAAATATATCGGGACTAATTTATTTCATTAAATCATCATTACTCTAAACATTCTTTAAAATGTTTTCGAGTCTTCAAAATGATTTAAAAGTTAGAGCGGATCCCAAAACTCGTTTTCAAATTTAAGATCTTCCTTTCGAAGGGGATTTAAATACTCGCTTAAAAATCTGAGGGATCCGGCTCTGTGGTGTATTTTATATTCGCAACGAGGTTGCGGTTTGATAAAAGAATTTGATTACTTGCCCAACGTTCGGGAAGTAAGTCCATCTAATTGAGTCGGCATAAGCGACAGGCCGGGGTACTGTCTATCAAAGTATAAGTGGCTGGGTGGCAGTCCATCAACGCGTAAGAGGCCGGGTGGCGGTCCAGCACAAGGTCCTAATGCGGCCAGGGTGATGACCGGTGGGGGATTCATCCATCTACTAGTAGAAAAGGTGACTTAATTGGTATCTTTGCCTGATCAGCAAGATATCAGGTTTATGCCAAGGTTTTCTCCTTTCCAAATTCATTGGATATTACAACTCTGTTTATAATTTTCATAACAGAGGTTTTCAAGGAGTGTATGAAATGTATATATAAATAGGTGTATATATATATATCAGGAATTAATGAAGTATCTCGTAACTTCATTCTTTATAATGATATTTCAAAGATTGAATCTACTCAAGTCTTATCTTGTAGTCTCATCTATGTGATGAACTTTTGAAACTGATTATACCTTGAACGGTGGTAGTTCAAGTATTATTCGGAAAAGATATAAGTATATTGGAGTATCTTGTAACTTCATCTTTTCAACTTATATCTGGTTAATGATTATCTTATGCATGACAAAGATTTTCAGAAAAAAGTTAAGACAAGGTTAGATATATGAGATCACCTTGCAACGATATTTTTATACAGTTATAAACTGGAACCCTGTGTATATTATACATGTCAGAGGATTTCAAGATTTTTGAAAAGTATATATATGTATATATATACTGAATATTTTGCGACTTCGTCGTATTAAGATATCAAACTTGGTTCATTTCTTCTTGACCAAGACTTTCTTGAGTATTATGAGAAGGCTCATATATTGTTAATTATTATACATGTTATTTTGGTGAGCTGTTTTGCTCACCCTTGCTTCTTTTCTTCATCACACAATAACAGCTAGATAAGATGAACAGGACCAAGCTCCCAATTTACGAGCGGATAGGAAACGTTCCACAGTTTCCTGTAGGCGTTGATGTCGCTGTAGCTGAGGTAGGAACTACCAATAGGCTAGGTTTTCAACTATTGATGTACCAGACTTATGTATATTTATGAATTGTAATAATGGCAAAGAATATGTAAATTTATTCAGATTCCCCTTTTGAGGTGTAATGACTTATAATTGTGGAATAAAATGACTTGTGTTATTTTTGGTATTCATCTCTGAGACTATAGCTTGTGGTGTGTGTGTGTATATTGTGGGGTCACAGTACATAGTAGTTGGTTGTTTATTAAGATTAAGTGTTATTAAGGGAAATGGAACTCGTGACAACCCGGATCCCCGACCCCCAGATTTGGGGGTGTTACAGAAATATGTTTGTATATTGTGGGGTCACAGTACGTAGTAGTTGGTTGTATATTAAGATTAAGTGTTATTAAGGGAAATGGAACTCGTGACAACCCGGATCCCCGACCCCAGATTTTGGGGTGTTACAGAAATGGTATCAGAGCTAAGCGTTATAAACCTCAGAGATGATGCGACGTTAAGATAAGAAGTTCACTAAGATAATAAGAACTCTTGCCAAGTTCATAGTCAGACTACCTAACGTAGCACTGACAGTTAAAACCCTTATGGGAACCCTTATAAATATTGTGATAGAAGCATAGTTCGTTATCGTATATGGTAGTGGGACTCCGAACCCTGATGTTCAAGAGCAATAATTGATGATGTTTTACTACATATTGGGGATCAGATTGTGGATCCAATGGAGCACCCTAATGAGGGACCAAATGATGTTCATATTAAGGATGTAGCGGTTGAGGATGTTATCCCAGAAGGGATTGTTGCTGAAGAGGATTCTGTGGAGGATCCCGACAAGAACGAAGAAAGGACCGATGAGGAATGGATGATCTTGGTCAGGACGACTATCAGAGGTAGGATTGGCCGATAACTACCGTAGGTTCATTCAAGTTTGTAAAGATAGTAGCCCCTTTAACGCGGTTTACTCGTAAGACTGAGAAGTTTGAATGGACAGAGAAATGTGAGAACAACTTTTAAGAACTGAAGCAAAGGTTGGTGATGGCCCCTATGTTGGCGTTGTCGGATAGAAAAGGAGATTTTGTGAATTATAGTGACGCTTCGCACAAGGGCTTAGGGTGCGTGCTTATGCAGCACGGTAAGGTAATCGCGTACACGTCAAGACAATTAAGGGAATATAAAATTCGATATCCCACCCATGATCTTGCACTCACGACATTAGTTTTTCCCTAAATATTGGAGGCACTACTTTTCTGGAGAGAAGTGCGAAGTTTACGCAAACCCCAAGAGCTCAAGTATATTTTCACACAAAAAGAGCTCAACATGCACCGGAGGAGGTGGTTAGAGCTAATCAGGGATTATGATTATAAGGTTCTTTATCATCCAGGGAAAGCTAATGTGGTGGCCGACGCCCTTAGTAGAAAGGAGAGACTCAAGATGATAATGTCTTCGGAAGAATTGGTAAGAGATTACGAGAAAATGGAAATAGAAGTGAAGGTAACCGGAGCCGGTACCGAAAAGCTGTTTGAGATTGTACCGAAAAGATCATATTGTGCCAAGAAAAATTGATGAATGAAGGCAGAGAGCCCATGACTGGAGAAGAGATTAATACCGAGAAAGATGATAAGGGAATAATGAGGTGTTCCTACAGAATTTGGGTTCCAAATGTTCAAGAGCTTAAAGATGAGATCTTAGATGAAAGCCCTAGTGTGAGGAAAAAGATTTAGATCAAACTCTGAACGTGATAGTCATGGAGGTCTCCATCAAGATAGAAGGAACCCATAACATAATGAAGTGGAAAATGAGGATTTAAAACATGTAGGATGACCCCGATTATGGGGAGGAAGAGGGAACGTTCAGACTAAGGAAACAGAAGTCAAGTAAGGAAAAGAGACCGGAGACGGTACTCCTATACGTCAATTCATGGACCTTTCTAAATAGAACTTAGACTATTATCCGCAACCACCACCCTGAGGAAACAATGCAGTGAGAAATTTTTTCAGGACCTTTAAGTCGCTAAGCTCTCAGAGTTCCAAGGAACAAGCTGACCCGGTCGAGGTAAGAGTCTGGCTAAAGGAAATATAAGAATCATTTGAGATTCTAAATGATTGACGAATCACAAAAGACTATTTTTGTCACTTACCCTCCTAAGAGAGAGGCCACCCGCTAGTGAAAGTCCAAGAAAGACACGGGGTCAGAGGTTATAATAAACCGATTAAAGTTCAGTCAATTGTTTTCGGGAAAGTACTTCCCAAGGTTATAGAGATAATGTAAAAGCTTTAGAGCCAGAAAAAAGGCAGACGAGTATGATGAATTATGAATCTAAGTTGTAAAAGTTGTCAAGATTCGTTTGGAGGACAAGAATCCCAGAACGACGTGATGTTTAAAGTCAATGATTAGTGGGTTCATGAAATGATTGTAAGAGAAAGGAAAATAAAAAGAAACTGAAGTGGAAAGGAATATAAAGGCAATAGAGTTTGAGGAATGATAAGGGAGTTGGGTATGAGGAAATCCTAAAGACTCATAGTAATAGAAATAGAAAAGTTATGATCGTCAGGATGAGGGTGATTCACCATGAGTTAAAGTTGACGGTTGAAGGCATAAGAGATACATATATTTTATCCCATTTAAGTTGGGAGGATTCGAGGAAACCTTGAGATAGTTCGAAGGATAAATAATGAGACGCGGATAGACTGAGGAGACAAGAAAGTAAGAAATTATGAAATTGGATGAAGGAAGTGACCTTCAAGAATGTGAAATGTAAGTAACGCATGTGAATTGATACCAAAAAGGGGGACGCCAGGTATAAAAGATATCCCAACATTAAGATGACTGTTGAGATAAATAAAGAGGTAAATGAGTAGTTAGAACTAAAAAGTTCACGTTGAACACGACCAATATCTTTTAGAACATCCCTGTTATCATTACTAAATCAGGCAAGAAAAGCGGATAACCGTTGTTATCTTTTGGAGGCCATATTGATTGACCTCATTTTGAATAAGGATGCTATAGTGAAATTTGGTATAGACTATCGAGATGGGAATGATTAAATAAGATAATCTATCAAGGATATATGACTTGATTTATCCATGGAAGGATGCATGTACCTTTTTAAAGGTGGATTTAAGGATAGAACCTCGGTAACTTAAGATGAATCATAGGGGAATGCATAAAGGTTGGCATTTCACCCTTAATAGGGACAGTATGAGTTTTGACAGTATGAATTGGAAAGGATTAAAGTAACAACAATCTTTAAAGATTGGTGGAGAAAGTTTCTCAAAACTATATAGACAATGATTCTAGTATTAGTAAATGGTATCTTGATATGCCCTATATCTAGGGAGTACAGGAGGGATGCTTTAAGAATAACCTTGGAGAAGTTACAAAAAGAGTGGTGATATTTAAGTTTTTACAAATAGAAACTTTGGTAAAGGAAATATGATGTAATAATAATAATTCCAAGTGGGGCACGTGTTAAACCATGAGAAAGTATGGATCGAACCAGTAAAGGTCGAAATTGTTTAAGGTAATTAGGACCTAAGATAAAATATGTCCTAAGTATGATCGAGAGTCAGAGGTGACAATGTTAAGCTCTAAACAACGAGGCAATAACTTTTGGAAAAATGGTGATATTTTTTCTCACCAAAGCGTAAGGAAGAGCATTTTCACATAAGTAGTAATTAGAAATGAGGTAGAAAATTTAGTTGAATGTGGTTCAAAAGACATTGATTATAAGGAACTATTACTATCAGGAAAGGCCAATAAGGTGGCCGACACTTTAAGTGTAAGAGAGCAATTATAGGCGCTCATGCCAGAGGAATACATTGATGATGGTTAAAGCCGTGAAGGTTGTATTATGGTGTGAAAGATTGACATTCCTTCTGATGATGGTGCGATACTCAACCGTAATAATAGTTTGGTAAAGATTTAATTCTTGTAGCGATGTGAGCGGGCTGCCTATCTTAGAAGGTCCTATCTTGAGATAAGCCAAGATCATGTTACAAAAGGAATAAGTGAACCTTGGAGCTTCATGTCTCCTAATAAAGACGTATGGTTAATAATGATATTAGCCTGCTATCGTTGCTTTCATTGAAACTCTTCTGCAATATTATCTGCTTCATGTCCTGTATGTACGTCAGGATCAGGAGTGTTCTTCATGAATCATGAATGGTGATTATGTTAGCTCCTTAGAAGAATTTGATACGACAGGTATGGACTCTGTATGGTTAGATATTAAGATTTCAAGGAAAACGAATGACTACCGTAGGTCCCCGGTGGACTATAGTAATGCAGCAATGATTCTGCGAATAATAAGATGATAACAACCGGGAGAGTTGTATTGTAATGGATGTTGAGATTGAGTACCACTAATCGGGTCGTGGTGATGTATGATGTATAAGTTATCATTGATAGACTAACTAGTGGATTATCTACCTATTGAATATTTATTCTTTCTTATCGACAGAGAATCGTATTACTATACGAGGAAGGTTGTGGGGAAAGCGTAGAATTCTAGTATCGATGATGTCCAAAATGAAATCCAAGATTCGATTTTCGTTGTCGAGGGAGTTTCAATGGTGATTGTTTATAAGCTCGAGCAAGAGCATGGGTCCATAGAATGATGGGTGGAATAGCAAAAATATTTAGGCATGTGAAATGCGATGTTATAATACTTAATGTTGATATATATACATTTATATTTTGTTCTCCTATGACAAACCTCTATAGTTCAGAGGTAGATTCCAAGCCAGATATTTTGTGGCAGTATTTTTTATACAATACTCTTCAATTAGTTCTTTTCTCTCCTTTTCACCTTTTCATTTCATGTAAGCTGAGAAGAACAACCCTTCCAGAAGGGGAGGTATTGCCGAATGACTATCTATCTGTGTGATAGAAGCCTAGTAGGATACCACATGTTGTTTAATTGCTTGTCAAGTACTAAAGGCTGGCCACCTTCTGACTTATATACTAACTATGCGATGTAACAAGTGTTCATGATCATAGTGATCTCTCAATAAATTCTTTTACTTCTATATGATAGATCAAGCTTTCAAAGATAGAAGTAGCTAGAAAGGAAGTAGTATTAGTACGGTGGTATACCGAATCTAACGCGTTCGTGATACTAAGGTTGACGCGGTTATTAAAAGGTTATATAACGCTAACGAGCAAAAGTGTAACCAATATAATATTAGGTACGGGAGATAGTATCGATTACGAACTAGAAAAGAGTGGGTATTGAGAATCAAAAGCTATAACGCTAGAAGCTATGATGAAAGTCTGTGTAATAGACTTGAAAGAATTTGGAATGATCACTTAACACGGATTGAGTTTTCTTACGACAATAGATCGTATGTCAGTATCAAGATGTCGCCTTATGAGACCCTTGAGGGAAGACAATGTCGATCTCCCTTATGTTAGGATGAAGTTGTAGAGCGCAAGATGCTCGGACCAGCAGTGGTCCAAAGGACCAAGGATATAATAGATCTAATCAGAGGATGGCTGGTAGTAGCCCAAGATAGACATAAGAAGTAAGCTGATTTGACAACGAAAGGACAAAGAGTATGAAGTAGGGAACCTATTATTGTTAAAGGTATTCCCTTGGAGAGGATTGATGAGGTTCGGAAAGGAAGGAAAGCTAAGTCCACGATTTGTTGGACCCTTGGCTATATTAAGATGTATTGGGAAGCTGTCAAATGAACTGGCCCTACTGCGGAACCTGCAGCAAGTCCATAACATGTTCCACATATCAATATTAAGGAAGGATAATCTGAATGTCAGACATATAAGGGAATACGAGCGCATAGGCATGCAACCAAACTTGACCTATATGGAGCAACCAGTAAGGGTTATGGATTGAAAGGAGCAAGTGCTTAGCAACAGGGTTATTAGACTAGTTAGGGTTTTTTTTGGTAAAACCACAATGTGGGAAGAATTGACTTGAGCTAGAAAGTGCAATGCTAGAAAAGTATCCCTATTTATTTTCTATCTGATTCCGTTTGGAATTTATGAGACACTGATGAATAGTAACTTTTGCTAATTATGCTGATTAAGGAAAAATTATCAGACTACGCTATATAGGAGTACTGTTATGGAAATTCTAAGATCGTATTAGTATTCCATAAAGTAAATGAGTGTATGTAAAGGTCGTTAGAATTCGGATCCGGACACTTTGATTTTTCCCGAAAATCCACCAGATACCGAAAGAATTAAGTATAAGGTAACATGATTAAAAGGATTTAAATTCAAGGATTTAAATTCAAGGATTATAAGAGAGGATAAAAAAAAGGAATTTATGATATTGAGAAAGGTTTAGGGGAACCCAAGTAATAAGATCCCGGATATTATCCCTCAAACGATGAACAGAAACGAAAGTTAAGAGAACCGTAAAACAAATGAACGATCAAGAGACAATCTTGTACAAGAAGCCAAGGAGTATGACATCATCAAACCACAAGGAAGAGACATGTGTTAAAAGATGACACAAACAAGATGACACAATCAAGATGATATAAGCATGACAAATGGATATGTTTAGTTAGTTGAATGTGAGCCAAGTATTATTTACCATGGTAAAATTTAAATTAACAAAGCAAGAGAAGCAACCAAGCAAAATCATAACACACAAAATTGGAAGTTGACTTTGCCTTCCAAGAAGAAAGCTCTCGGCCAAAACAAACCCAGCAACTTCAAACTGCCATATCTCCTTCAATACTCACTCAAATGTTGTGTTCTATAGCTCGTTGAAAAGGTATTGAGATGACCTACAACTCTTGTTCACAAGTCTCGTCCAAATAAGCATGGTAATACCCTCATTTTTACAGTTCTTTAAATCGGACTTTGTGTTTTCTTGATTGGTTGTGAGATCTAAGCTTGTATAAGGATTAATCAAGATTTTAAGGCTTCCTAGTAACTTTCCCCTCACAAATAAAGGTATAAAACTTCTGGACCTTTAAGTACTAAGTTTGTTTCTTGAATTTTGGGATGGTATGGATGGATAAGTAGTTGTTTGAATGATTAAGTTTGAATTGAACTTTGGTTGTTAAGTAGATTAGTTTATTATGGAGATGGTAGCCTAGGTTTGAATCTTGAAGTTGTGGATTGATTGTAGTTGTAAGGGATTTATTTGGAGTGGTAAAAATATTGGAAATCGCTAAGTTCTAGCCGTCATAATGCCCGATTTTCCTTAACTGTTTCTGTGATTAACTTTAGGACTTGTAAACTCACTGTAAGATTCTGACCTTTTCTATGTTTAAATAGTTCATGTTACGAGCTTCGTTTTGATATGTCGTTCGCCTAAATCCGAGTTACGAGCGATGAGAAACGACCATTTTAAGTAACGGTGTTTCGCGAGCGAACCCCGAAACCTCGAGTAACTTTGAGACCATAATTTGGACCCTTAAATGATTAATCGAAACACGAGAGAATTATGTCAAGTGGATAAGGCAGTTAGTAAAGTTCTCGCGAAAAAGTCGCCTTAAAATTCGTAACAGTTAATTTATTAAAATTAGTGGAGCCGAGGGTACGCGAGCGATTAACGCAAAACGTTAAGCGTATAAGCGACCGTTAGGGTATGAGTGAGTTTTGACTAGTTTCTTAAGCGACCGTGGTC
Organism: Apium graveolens; assembly: GCF_009905375.1. Classification (NCBI taxonomy): domain Eukaryota; kingdom Viridiplantae; phylum Streptophyta; class Magnoliopsida; order Apiales; family Apiaceae; genus Apium; species Apium graveolens. Next base: position 266,471,823 of record NC_133648.1, read on the forward strand.
TAATTCCGGCTTATGTTGTTTTTCATAGGTTACCGGACCCACTCTAAGCTTAAGTCTACCACGGAACATTCAGGCAAGTTTTTTACCCGTTATACTATTGTTGTGATATAAATATATTGATGCATTATCTTGACATAAGTGCATGACTGTTATTAGCAAATCTTGCGATATATTGGAGCAGGTTGATATGGTATATATATGCATGTTGTGAAATCTTGATATTCTATTATCAATTCAAATGCTTATAAACTACATAATACCTATGCTAGAGATAAGCAGTAGTTGCGTATACCCTTAGTATAGGGGACCCAAAGGTGAAAATTTTTCTAAACCGGGAGTCGATATTCCCGAGTATAATATATATATATATATAAATATTTATATATATATAGTTTTCTATAAATACTAATCAGATAAGGTATATTCGATGGTTTTGGATAATAACCAAACTTATTTCGATTATTCAAATAAGGATCGTAATTTCGTATAAGTATATCTTTTGTTATTTATTATTCATTTTTAGTATGAGTTTTAAAACTTCTACTTCAATTAATTTATAAAGATTATCCTTTATGGGAATATTATTTAAATAATAATATTCAGATATTTTCTAATATATCGGGACTGATTTATTTCATTAAATCATCATTACTCTAAACATTCTTTAAAATATTTTCGAGTCTTCAAAATAATTTAAAAGTTAGAGCGGATCCCAAAACTCATTTTCAAATTTAAGATCTTCCTTTCGAAGGGGATTTAAATACTCGCTTAAAAATCTAAGGGATCCGGCTCTGTGGTGTATTTTATATTCGCAACGAGGTTGCGGTTTTGATAAAAGAATTTGATTACTTGCCCAACGTTCGGGAAATAAGTCCATCTAATTGAGTCGGCATAAGTGACAGGCCGGGGTACGGTCTATCAAAGTGTAAGTGGCTGGGTGGCAGTCCATCAATGCGTAGGAGGTCGGGTGGCAGTCCAGCACAAGGTCCTAATACGGCCAGGGTGATGACCGGTGGGGGATTCATCCATCTACTAGTAGAAAAGGTGACTTAATTGGTATCTTTGCCTGATCAGCAAGATATCAGGTTTATGCCAAGGTTTTCTCATTTCCAAATTCATTGGATATTATAACTCTGTTTATACTTTTCATAACAGAGGTTTCCAAGGAAAGTATGAGATATATATATATGTGTATATATATATCGGGAATTAATGAAGTATCTCATAACTTCATTATTTATAATGATATTTCAAAGATTGAATCTATTCAAGTCTTATCTTGTAGTCTCATCTATTTGATGAACTTTTGAAACTAATTATACCTTGAACGGTGGTAGTTCAAGTAGTATTCGGAAAAGATATAAGTATATTGGAGTATCTTGTAACTTCATCTTTTCAACTTATATCTGGTTAATGATTATCTTATGTATGACAAAAAAATTCAGAAAAATGTTGAGACAAGGTTAGATATATGAGATCACCTTGCAACGATATTTTTATACAGTTATAAACTGGAACTCTATGTATATTATACATGTCATAGGATTTCAAGGTTTTTGAAAAGTATATATGTATATATATACTGAATATTTTGCGACTTCGTCGCATTAAGATATCAAACTTGGTTCATTTCTTCTTGACCAAGACTTTCTTGAGTATTATGAGAAGGCTCATATATTGTTAATTACTATACATGTTATTTTGGTGAGCTGTTTTGGTCACCCTTGATTCCTTTCTTCATCACACAACAACAGCTAGATAAGATGAACAGGACCAAGCTCCCAATTTGCGAGCGGATAGGAAACGTTCCACAGTTTCCTGTAGGCGTTGATGCCGCTGTAGCTGAGGTAGGAACTACCAATATGATAGGTTTTCAACTGTTGATTTACCAGACTTATGTATATTTATGAATTGTAATAATGGCAAAGAATATGTAAATTTATTCAGAGACCCCTTTTGAGGTGTAATGACTTATAATTGGAGAATAAAATGACTTGTGTTATATTTGGTATTCATATCTGAGACTATAACTTGTGGTGTGTGTGTGTATATTGTGGGGTCACAGTACATAGTAATTGGTTGTTTATAAGATTAAGTGTTATTAAGGGAAATGGAACTCGTGATAACCTGGATCCCCGACCCCAGATTTGGGGGTATTACAGAAATGTGTGTGTATATTGTGGGGTCACAATACGTAGTAGTTGGTTTTTTATTAAGATTAAGTGTTATTAAGGGAAATGGAACTCGTGACAACCCGGATCCCCGACCCCAGATTTGGAGGTGTTACACTCCACGCACCTCTTCTCGTACTTTAACAGATAAATGTTCAATCCAAGTATGTTCCTCAACTTAACAATTCTTTTATAAATAATACCCAGATTCCTTTCACGAGCTATTGACGCCTAGTGCAACTGTTCTGGTTCACAGATGACTAACCCCGATTCAGGCCTTCGTATTATAGCCTTGATTACATTGTTAAGTTTGCCTCAACTTTATTGCTTCAGACACTGACTGTCAATAAACAACTGTACTTTCACTGGAATCCTTTCTGGTACTTTAGACAACATCTTCATTAACCTCTGTCTATACCTTGTCCTCAATTCTTCAGATTCCTATGCTTCGAACATTGTCTATCTTCAATCAATGCCAATACACTGAAATCTTACGGTAGCACTTGTATACTGAATCTTCAATATTTTTGAAACCCTGAAAGTCTTTAACCTTTGTTCTTCACTGAGGCATGATCATATTAATGAACTTCTTTCAGTGACATGTAAACAGACTTTAGGCCTTCTTCTAATCATCTGATCCTTTGTATTTGCATTGTATTCATTCTTCCTGATTTCTTGTGTAGACGTAGTATTATTAACCTGTCATGTTCTAGTGTTGTTATTATATTGACTTATCACGTAACTGTTCATACAGCGATGCAGTCTTACCAACAGTTGTAGTATTTGAATGCTTCTCCTTGGAAGCGAAGGCTGGATATGCCATTTGAATCTCTTGGAGTGGAAGAGCTGAAAAATTCTCCAAAGTGCCTCACGCCATCTATTGAGGAAGCTCCTACACTCGAGCTTAAACCATTGTCTTAACACTTATGGAGGTATGCATTTTTAGGTGACGCATCTACTTTGCCTGTTATTATTGCATCTGACATTTCAGGTAGTGATGAAGAAAAGCTCTTGAGAATTCTGAGGGAGTTCAAATCGGCAATTGGATGGACTATAGCAGATATCAAGGGAATCAGCCCTTCTTATTGCATGCATAAAATTCTGCTAGAGGAAGGAAGTAAGTCGACAGTTGAGCAACAGAGGAGGCTAAATCCTATCATGAAAGAGGTGGTGAAGGAGGAAATTCTCAAGTGGCTAGATGCAGGGATCATCTATCCTATTTCTGACAGTTTTTGGGTGAGTCCAGTTCAGTGTGTGCTGAAGAAAGGAAGAAAGGTGGCATCACAGTTGTTGCTAATGAGAAGAATGAGCTCATTCCTACTCGAACAATTAGGGGGTGGAGAGTTTGCATGGATTATAGGATGCTGAACAAAGCCATAAGGAAGGATCACTTCCCTCTTCCTTTTATTGATCAGATGTTTGACATGTTGGGTGGGCATGAGTACTATTATCTTCTGGATGGCCATTCGGGTTATAATCAGATTTATATCGCTCCAGAGGATCAGGAAAAGACTACCTTCACTTGTCTGTTTGGTACTTTTTCCTTCAAAAGAGTTTCTTTTGGTTTGTGTGGTGCACCTTCCACATTTCAGAGATGCATGATGGCGATCTTCTCTGACATGATTGGTCAGAATGTGGAGGTGTTTATGGATGATTTCTCTGTGTTCGGTGATTCTTTTGATGAGTGTTTGCAAAATCTTAGCGTCGTTCTTAAAAGGTGTGTTAAAACCCATCTGTTCTCAATTGGGAGAAATGTCACTTTATGGTGCAATAGTGCATTATTCTTGGGCATAAAGGCTCTAGTAAAGGTCTTGAGGTGGATAAAGCCAAGGTGGGGGTCATTGAAAACCTTCCTCCACCGATTTCTGTTAAGGGAGTCCGTAACTTTCTTGGTCATGCGGATTTCTATAGGCGGTTCATCAAGGACTTCTCTAAAATATCTAAGCCCTTGTGCAATCTTCTAGAGAAAGATATCCCTTTTAAGTTTGATGATGAGTGTCGAGCTGCTTTTGAGATCTTAAAGAAGAGTTTAATCACGACACCTATCATAACTGCACCTGATTGGAATGAGCCTTTTGAGATGATGTGCGATGCAAGTGACTATGCAGTTGGAGCAGTTCTTGGGTAGAGGAAGAATAACATATTTCATATGGTCTACTATGCTAGTAAGACCTTCAATGGTGCTCAACTGAACTATACTACTACTGAGAAAGAACTCTTAGCCATTGTCTACGTTTTCAAGAAGTTTCGAACTTATTTGCTTGGGACGAAAGTGACAGTTTTCACCGATCACGTTGTTATTCGCTATCTCATCTCGAAGAAGGACTCGAAGCCTAGATTGATTCGATGGGTTCTTTTACTTCAAGAGTTTGAATTGGAGATCAAGGACAGAAAAGGTACTAAGAATCAAGTCGCTGATCATCTATCTCAGTGAGAAGATCCGAGTACAACTTCACAGGATAAGACATTGATATTAGAATCTTTTCCCGATGAGCAGTTGTTTGGGGTGTAAGAGGAAGAACCGTGGTTCGCAGACATTGTGAACTACCTTGTGAGCAATATTATGCCTCCAGAATTATCTTCTGATCAAAGGAAGAAGTTTCTTCATGAGGTGAAGTGGTACATGTGGGATGAGCCATTTTTGTTTAGGCAAGAAGCTGACCAAATCATCAGGAGATGTATTCCGTACAGCGAGACGGAGGGTATCTTGCGAGACTGTCATTCGACTATTTATGGAGGCCACTATGGTGGAGAGAAGACAAAAGCTCGTATTCTTCAAGCGGGATTCTTCTGGCCTACATTGTTTAAGGATGCGCATCGGTTCATTTTGAAGTGTGATTGCTGCCAGCGTGTGGGTAATATGTCCAAACTGGATGAGATGCCTCTTAATGTGCTTCTCGAGTTTGAGGTCTTCGATATTTTGGGAATTGACTTCATGGGGCCATTTGTCTCATCTTGCAATAATCAGTATATCTTGTTGGCGGTTGATTATGTCTCAAAATGGCTGGAAGTCAAGGGTTTGCCGACGAATGATGCAAAGGTAGTGCTTAATTTTCTTTACAAGCAGATATTTACAAGATTTGGGACTCCAAGAGTCATAATCAGTGACGAGGGATCGCATTTCTGCAATCGCAAGTTCACTGCTATGATGCAGCGATATAATATGAATCATCGCATTGCTACAGCCTACCATCCGCAGACTAATGGTCAAGATGAGGTATCCAAAAGAGAGACCAAGCATATTCTAGAGAAAATTGTATGTCAATAAAGGAAGGATTAGTCTTTGAAGCTGGATGAAGCTGTCTGGGCGTATCAGACAACATACAAGACTCCGCTAGGCATGTCACCGTTTCAGTTGGTTTATGGTAAGGGATGTCATTTGCTTGTGGAGCTCGAGCACAAAGCGTATTGGGCTTTGAAGAAGTTGAACTTTGATATGAATGCAGCTGGTAAGAAAAGAATGCTCCAATTATATGAACTTGATGAGTTTCGATTTCAAGCGTATGAGAACAACAAAATGTATAAGGAGAAAGTCAAGAGGTGGCACGATAGGGGTCTAGTGCTCAAATCATTTGTGTCGGGGCAACAAATTCTTTTGTTCAACTCTCGTCTCCGTCTTTTTCCTGGGAAATTGAAGTCTAGGTGGTCAGGACCGTTTGTTATCAAAACTATGTTTCCACATGGAGCGGTGGAGATTTTTGAGAATGATCCAGGCCAAGCGTTCAAGGTGAATGGACAGAGGTTGAAGCATTACTATGGAAATAAGGAAAACCATAATGTAGTTAGTACCGTTTTATTGTCCACTTGATCTTTAGAAATCTATGTCGAGCTAACGACGTAAACCAAGCACTTCTTGGGAGGCAACCCAAGTTTGTTGTACAATAGTAGGTAGAGGAAGAAGAAAAGAAGAAGAAAACACAAAAAAATCAGAAAAAAGAATAAAAATTCAGTGTCAACTCCAGAAGCACGGTGCGCCCGCGCTAAGAAGTGGGGCGGCCGTGCTGTAAGTACAGTAGCTGCGCGCGCCCGCGCTGGTATGCGGGGCGGCCGCGCTGGTTTTCCAGAAGCACGGTGCGGCTAGCGGGGCAGCCGCGTTGGCCCTCTGCACCTGAAAAAAATAGAAAAATCAAAAAATCAAATACAAAATCAATTCATACCCGAATTTCCATCTCTCACCTTCCATATTTCCCTCTCCAAATCAGTTTAAATCACCCCATTACTCTCATTATTCCCTTAATCAAATCTCACTTCTTTTCCATAACTAATTCCCAATTCCCTATATATACACACACTTATACACAATCTTTTCCATCACTTCTCAATTCTCAAACATACAAATCTCTCTTAAACACACTTTTCTCTCAAACTTAGTCAAATTCAATGGCTCCCAAGAGACAACGAACTCAAGTTAGCAACAGCACCACTGATTCTTCGAGTGTTGGCGGTGTGAGGCCTAGGTTTTCTACTCCGGAGGCTGAAGCGGAGTATACGAGGTTGCTGTCGAAGCCGATAGCCAAGGAGAGAGGATTTCTACCATCGGGGAGGGATGGTAAGTTGCTGGAGATGATTCCCAAGATGGGTTGGGTTGTTTTTGGTGAGGCACCCGTTGTTGTGCCCATGAGTGTGGTTCGCGAGTTTTACGCGAATGCGAAGGCGGATAAGAATGGTTTTACTGTGGTTAGGGGGTTGACGGTGGATTACAGTGCTGAGGCTATTCGGAGGGTGATTAACCAGCACGAGAGGAGGCCAGAGCAGGAGGATTGGAATGCTAGGACGGGGGATGATTTTAACTTGGATTTTATTGTTGTTATATTGTGTGTGCTCGAGACTCACTGGAAGTTCAAGAGGGGCACAAACGAGTATGCCACTTTTCCTGCCTCATGCATGAACAGGTTTGCACGTGCATGGAATCCTTTTATTTGTACTAACATTATGCCTTCATCACATGTGCATGATGTTACTATGGAGCGCGCACGGTTATTGTGGGGGATTCTTGAGGAAGATTATGTGGATCTCGGGTTGGTGATTTATCAGGGTATTTTGAGGTTTCTGCGATGTAGCACTACGGGCTCTATTCCCTATACGTCTTTTGTGACGAAGCTGTGTGTGGCGGTTGGAGTTCATTGGCCCGCATACGAGCAGCTTCAGCTTCCTAGTGCTCATATTGACAGTTCTACACTTTTGAGTATACAGGAGTGGTACGGTGGGAAGCATGATCTGAAGGGGCTCGGTTACTCATATGATCACTTGTCGGGTGGCCGGCCAGCACCTCAAGAATATGCTGGTGGTACGACTCAGGCGAGCAGAGCCGCATGGAGAGCTCAGTTGGGTGAGGCTGGTCCTTCACAGCAGCAACAGCAGGATGTTGAGAGCAGTGCTGGTTTTGGTTCAGCGCAGTATAGGCGCTTGATGAGGAGGATAGATGCGATGCATGACATCCATAGTCGATTTGCACAGGACCTTACCCAGACGTTGGGTACAGCATTCAGAGTCACAGAAGTTGATATTCAGTGGCCAGTATTTGGTGAGGATTCTGTGTACCCGCCTCCGGACACTCCTGACACTCCACCTGTTGAGGGTGATGATCCTGGTTCCGAGTAGGTATGCCTGATTCCTTACTATTACCTTCACTGAGGACAGTGAATATTTTAAGTTTCGGGGTGGTAGTTAAGGAATATATATTATGTGTGAGTCTCATATAGTTTGTATATTCATGCTAGTTTAGTTCATATAGATGCATATTTATCATGACGTGTAGTTTTTTTATTATTTTATTTTTATTTTATTTTGCATGTTAGTGTGTTGCATATAGATTGCATGTGCATTATAACATGATCCCTTAAGTTTACTTTACCGATTGATTTGTGATATTGATGCTAGTGTAGTGATGTCGTGTATAGTGATATTAAGTCCTATCGAGTTGATTTGCATGCTAGAAGCAATAAAAATTTCACTAAGTCTTATAGGTTGCTTGAGTGCTAGATCATGGTCATGGTTTGTTTGTTTGTTTGTCAGGGTTTAATCACTTGTTTATATTTAGAATTTAGGATATTCTCTTAATGACAAAATAACATGGATATTTTAAAAAATTGAAGAAAAACATTGAATTTCATTGCTAGTTGTTGTGGCTAGGTGTCAAATGGCTAGTAGCCGGCTCATATTTATATAAGTAGTCTAGGGTTGAACGAGATGGAGCGAAACGCACTCGTTCAGAAATTGTTGAAAAAAAAGAAAAAAAAAGAAAAAAAGGAAAAAAAGGAAAAAAAATATGTGTTTATGCATAATTGATCACGAATGGGCTCTTTAATACTCGAGTTCTTAAGTTCTTGGGGGACTTTGTGCTTAGTGACCTAAGGCTTTTATAGTCTGGGATCCGCTAACCGAACGCTCTCTACATGGGTATTATTGAATAAGTCTTTTGTGGACTTCACTCATTGCATGATCAAATAAGCATATTTGTGATTGTTTATATGTTATAAATAAAAGCGTGAATCCGTGTATAACTCCGATATGAAGTGTTGTCAGTCATTTTGAGTTTAGCGTTTATTCTATTTATAATCTTGCGATTGCCTTGATGAGTAGTGAGTCATGATTATTAATCTAGTTACGATAGTATATCTGTTAAACATCTGCACACACACACGTTTCTGTCTTGTAAGTTGATTTGTGGGATTTGATTGATCTTTGTGCGAATAACTATATTTGTTAAGATGTTGCTCATCGGTTGGTTTAGTTATTCTGAGGGGATCGTTGCATTCATTTAGTTGCATTCATGCATTTTTATTTCTGGTTTTTGATTCTGTTTATGCTTGAGGACAAGCATCGGTTCAAGTTTGGGGTGTGTTAAGTGGCATTTATGTCCCCTTAGAACGTCCTATAAAGGCTTGAATTGGTGTTTTGTATTCAAGTTACTTGTGTTTTTGATGTATTTTTGTAGTGTTTTTGCATTTCAGGCATAGATAAGGGATCGAGGAGATTTAGCATTGCTTTGGTACTAAATTGGTGTTAGGAAGGTGCTAAGGATGTTTTTTCGTGAATCGCCATTAAGAACCAGCAAAGATATTAAAAATCAGATGTTTTTCCAAAATGTCAGTGCGCCCGCGCTGTGCTAGCGCGCGCCCACGCTGATGAAGTGTGCGGCCGCGCCGGGTCAAAAGCTGAGAATCCTGTTTCAAGTATAAGAGTGATTTTCTGGACTTCTCTTCTGATTGGGCTGCTATATAAAGACAACTTAAAGATGTTTTTCACAACAGAGATTAAGGAGAAGACGGTTAGAAGACCTAGGAGCACAAATTCAATCAAGGCGAAGAGGATATAGTTTATTCTTGTGATTCTTTATTTTAAGTTATAATCTTGGATGTTAGTTTTCTTGTTTATTGAACCTATACTCTTGATTATGTACTTTGTTTAATACTTAATTTATTATACCATGCTTCCATCGGAACCCACGGTGATGATGAGTTCGGTTATGGGCTAATCGTTATTGTGGGGTTCTAACAGATTTATTTATGGATTTCTTTAGTTAATTTATTTTGATACCTTATTGTGTGGTGATTGTATGATATCCTATTATTGGTTGTGCTCATTCGTCTTATGAGCATCGCGAACTTATAAGATAGTGTGTTAATCTCTATTGAAGCGAAAGTGACTATAGGGGTTTAGAACTTGCCATGCTAGCATAGGTTCGTGTATTTGTTATGCATCATTCGTAGATAATTTTAACCATCTTACTTGCCCTATGTAATCATGATAGATAACTTGTGCATTAAACCGTTATGTTGTCAAATTCTATATACATATAGGGTCTCGATATAATTGTGTCTATTCAGTATCTATCTCTTTTGTGGATGTCTGGTAGTAGGGTATTCGTGCAACGAAAGTTGGCGTTTACTAGTTTCGTGTTATCTGATTAGTGTCATCATCATTGCACGCTAAGGTTAAGAACAAAGAAGCTATTGAATGAAATATTTAATGAAGTTAGAATCCCATGTTTGTGTTATATAAGTAAATCAACCTTAAGTCTCTTAGTTCATATTATTTAGCATAATCTCGTAGTTATACGCAATCTCAACTTGTTATCATCTTAGCATTGAATAATAACCATACCATTGTTGCATAAGTGCATATATTGAAGATACATTAAAAGAGTCTTTGTAGGAACGAACTATAAATAATTCTATATTACTTGCGAACGCATATACTTGCGTGTATTATTAGCGAGTGTTAACGTCCTAACAACTACCAACCAAACTTTGATAGATAGATGTTATGAATATTTATCTATTCATGAGAGTGTTTTATTTTAAATATTAGTTACAGTGACCATACCGACTACCAACCAAACTTTTATTGTTTCCTCTTTAATATAATAGTATAAATATGGTATGCCACCTAAACTTTTTGCTAAGAGTTTTTGAATATTGGAGATGTTTTAAGTACCATACATATTCATATTTAAACGGATCGAATTTTAATCCCCTTCCCCACTCGATTCCCCATTTAAATAAAGGCGGGCCGGCCCATTCGGGACGGGTTGGGGGTAGGTTTTCCATTTTTCCCGCCTCGTTGAGAAGCCTAGCGATCAACTCGCAATCGGGCAATTTTTTTTCTCTCTTCTTCTAATACAAATTCAAGGATAATTTTCTTCTAAAATTTAATTATTTTTTTATAATTAAGGAAAGTAAAACACGCTTGAAATCTTTCGGGGATCGTTTGGTTCAAGATGTGGTATCGGGTTGGAATCAGAAATCGGGTTAGAGTGGTATGAGTATAGGTATCATATATGATATTATGTGTTTGATTGAGTACTTGAATTAATATTTTTAATTTAAAATATATTAATTCAATAACTTTATTTTGATTAAATATATTAATTTTATTATTATTTTAATATATTTAGGTTCATAAATTTCTTTTTGTATTAAACATATACATATAACTACATAATAGAAATTAAAATAGTAAAATTAAAGTTGATACCCATAACCCTCCCTCATACCCACCTTCCTACCTACCTGGGTATGAAAAAATATGGGGGTTTGAGGAATGGGTATAAAATTTTATTTTTTTGAACTAAATATCAAGTATGGAGTTGGAATGACCGAAACTCATGCCTGATTGCAGAATTTGACTAACCAAACAACCCCTCATTTGCTACGGGGTTCGAACTTGAGATGGCACAGAAAGTAAATCGCTGAAATTGCCATAGATCATAGGGGGTGAGCAAAAAATCGCAATAGAACTGAACCGAAACCGATTAAAACGAATGAAAATTGATCGGTGTAAAATCGAACCGATCCGAAATCGAAAAATTAAAAACCGAAACCGATTGTTTGGTTCCGGTTAGATGTTGAAACCGAACCGAATAAACCGAACCATCCGATATTTAAAATAAGCTACATAAATTTTTGAAATTAATAATAGCATACATTTTGTAAAATAAAAGATATGCATTTTTTTATATCTGTAAGTAGTTAGTACATTTATTTGTACAAATTGTATCATATATATATAAGCTTATAACATAGACACAACCATAATATGCACGGGAGATAAGAACTCATTTATTTATTTATTTATTTATTGGGCTTTTTTCATAAATACCCAAATTTTATAACTTTTTTGTAAAAATACTGTTATTTTTTAAAACAAATTGCAAAAATACTATTATTCAAAAAATATTTGTAAAAATACAGAGGTTGCATTTGCAACCATCTCTACAACTGCTAGCAACCATATATGTGGTTGCAAATGAGTGCCCGGCAGGGCCATACTAATATCACAAAAATGCAACCATATTTGCAACCTAAGATGCACTATAAAATGCAACCTAAAACAGTTGTACAATTTACATTAAATTGCAACATATTATGCAACATCGTATTTTTGCATATATTTTCAAAATAAAATAATATATTTTACAATTTTTTTAGAAGTTAGTATAATCGCAAATAATTTTACATAAAGTGGTATTTTTGGTAAATTACCTAAATATTTTATGTTTATTGGAGTTGTAAATGTCAACCCTAAAACATCCATTGATAGCATGGGAATCGCTGAAACATAAGTAATGATCTAATGCACAAAAATAGAACAAAACTTGTTCAATCCAAAGGCTGACAACACATTTTTCTGTACCGGAATTGAAACACGACTTATAAGCAATATTATAAAAATGGAAAATCTGAAAAAATCGGTCAAAATACTGATTTATGATTAATCGGAGATTAAACGGAGGAAAAATCAGAGCATTTTATATTTTAAATTATATTTAATTTTATATCCTTATTTTGGTATTAATTTATAAATTAATATATATTTATCACATTATATATTTTATAATTATTTAAATTTAATTGAAATTTTATATTATAAATAATAATTTATTTGCAATATATCGATCAAGAAAAGTATATAATAATTAATCGGATTTCAAAAATTGGATCGGTCACGTCACTTGCAGAGGATTAATTGGGGATTAATTGTTAAAATAGATAATATTTAGAACCATGATAGTAAGTAGCAAGCAATTAAATTTAGCCAAAAAAAAAGGTAGTAAGCAATTAAGAAGTAAAAGACATGCAACACTTCCTGTATAGGCAACAAGGTGAACCACTTTTATTAAGCACTCCCATGCAGTCCCCAGACGAACCAGAATCCCAAATGTCATTTACTTGTTACACTTATAACCATGGTTTAGTTTTGTTGCTACATACAGCACCTGCTAGATTATCATGGTCTAAACTCTAAATACAGTTAAGCTAGAAGCAGATTTTGTAGTCTTAGGGAGGAGCAACCTTTATAACCTGGTCAAGTTGATTATCCATCCGAGGAAATTTCAAGGCTAATGTCTGTTCTTCTGCATTTATGTTAAGATTAGCCAGCCATCATGCCTTGTCCGTCACATAGATGAGGCTCCCTCAGCCAATTCCTTTAGAAACGAAACGACGTCATCTGAAGATCCAAGAATATACCGAGCATTGGAACGAGTTCGGCCGACAGTACAGGAAAAGTAATTCTCCCCTTTGAGATCAAGCACACTCCATGATGTCTTTTCTGATGATTGTCGTCGCCCATTTGCTTGACCGTTGTTGATACTGTTGTTCTTTCTTTCTGGGTTTAGAGGATGACGTTGACTTTTATTTTGTGATGATTTTGAGCTGCTTTTGCTGTTTTGCAATTTTGAAGGAGGTCTTCTTTCTCCAGTTGACTTCAATGCATCATTAATTTTGGCTCTTGGAAGACCGATGATGGATTCAGAAGGAAGCTCTGGTTCAAAAAAAGTATAGACATCCTCATCCTGATGCAAATGAAAACAGTGGTCATTGTGTCATAAACAAAAGCAGTGGTCATCGGGTCAGAATTAGACGGCATTAACAACTGCATAATTGTTGAAAATTTTAAGATCTTCAAATACTTGCAATTCAATTAAGTGTGCGAAAGTTATATAAAACAGGCATACGATACTTGTCCAGGGATAGACTAAAAGTCACATGCAGAGCATACGATCTTGAAGTAGCATGGTTCTGTAAATTCTGTAATGAACCACTATTCTATAATTATATATGCTAAGAATCTCACACTACTAAACAAAATACATAGTTCCTCTGAAAAGGATGAAAGGGATACCCTACAGGATGAAAATACATAGTAATTAGTGCACCAAATGCAAAGCAGCCAAAGATAGTTTCAAGGGGTATGAACTATGAAGTCACACTATTGTGTAAGGGAAGCAAGTGGAAGTTCAATAACACCCAAGTTTTAGTTAAAAAAAGGATCTTCTCTCGCCAGAAGGCATGTCAAAACTGAAATTTAAAAGTAAACTCCAAATCCAAACTTTGAGATTTAAAGTTCAAAGCGTACCTTCCCAAGAAAGTGTCCTATACACAAGACATAATCGATCGCTGTAGAAATGGATTTGCTGTGTACTATTTCTCCAAGTATACGGTCAATTGCAGCACCCTGAATATTGGGAGGGGGATGGTAAAAATTTGAATTTAATATCCAATCGCTTTCTTAAAAAATTAGCGGGTAATGAGTAAAATCTAGTCACCTTTGTAACACCAACTGCTCGGACCTCAACCGACCTGCTACCTTGAACAACATCGACTGATGCATTAGATATGGGACCTGTCCAGAGATGCTGCAACATGTCTCGGGCTTGCAATCTTCCAAATTCAGGATCTGCAATTAAATTAAACATTTATTTAGTAAGCACAACTGTAGTGAAGAGTACAGTTACATGAAGATAACATTAATAATTAACTAGGAAGCAGGGATTCTTCGGCCACCCAACGAATCCCCGTATCCTCACGCACCCCCGTATCGGATACTCGGATTCTTGGGGACATTCCGATGTTCAAAATTCTCAAAAATTCTCAACTAAAATACATTTTTTAATATTTATACTACATATATAAGTAATTATAGTATAAATTTTTGTGTTATAGATGCGTATATCATGTATTTGATACAATTTATATAGAACTATAAGTTTTGTTAATAGATTTCATCATTCATAACATCAAATATATATTTATAATAAATATATGTTCCGTATCCCCCCGCACCCGAATCCCCATATTATTATTTACCGAATCCATGTATCCCCGCACTACGTACCCGCATCCCCGCACCCGTATCCTTACTTCTTAGATAATTAAGTATTATAATAATAAAACTGTCAGTTGAAATGAACAAAAATATTGAATCAAACAAGTACCTGCATACTTGTAATTCCATACAAGTGAAGTCTCACGGAGTTCAAGATGTGATCGAGGAGTTCTCTCGGTGAAATATTCAAAGACATGCTGCAAAGTTGTCAAATTAACACAGTTTGCAGATATAGAATTCAGTGCAAATTAGATATAGGATATCTTTTTCCTTACTTTTACGCTGTCAACCCACTCCATATTCAAATGCTCAGGCATTGTTGTCATCCATTCTCCCTTTGTAGCTCGTAAAAACATACCATTCTCCGCTGCCAACCACATATTGTACTCACCAAGATTCTGTTACAGGACTCAATTCAGTCAAAGCAGAACACAGTAGGCAAAAGAAACAAAGATTACAGAGATGGTTAGATGAAGTACTTCATCTAAGATGTTTCTGTCACTTCCACTAATTACAACAACAGTTGTCTTTGGGTCTTTGCACAGTTCTAGTAAAGGCTCTTTTAAATCTGGATGCAACTTTAGTTCCATTGCTCTTATTTGATCTCCGCCTCTTCTACCGGGTGTATCAATTGGTTCAGTCAAGGTAGCATTGAATCCCTATAGATGTTAATGCACCACTAAGAACCAACCAAAAACTCTTCTTACAATAGAATAAGAGATTTATAGGTAATCTGAAGACAAAAGATGCTGATATACTATTTTTAGAGAACAGATACTAGGTCACATTTCGTAGTTATTAACGTGATCAAAGCCACAAACCACAGAGAAGTAATATATACCAGTATGAGCAAACGATTACTAGACCGAAGATAGTGCTCGGTTGCATCTTTTACTGGCAGCACAGGCGGCACTTCTCGTATTCTCTGCTGAGCTTCAACTACAGTATCATTTAGTTCACTACAAAACATCAGAGAAGATATTGCACTTAGAGTCATTCGACTTGAAATATATAATTATTATTCAATATCTAATCATTGTACAACCATGTGCAGAATTCTAATATATTTTATAAATGTACAAACAACTTATTGATTTTCTGTAAAGTATACAAATGTTAATTGTTGTTCTCTGTACAAAAATGGCATACTTTTTTGATGGCATAGTAAGTTATGTCAAGGAATCATATTTGACAACATTATGGAATGGTACTTTATTTTTAACATTACCTCACAAATGTTTCAGCCCACTCTTGAGCAGTATGTTGAATAACATGATCAAAGTTATGCTGATGTCGTTTCTCTCTTTCATCCGCTCTCATATTCAAGGCTAGGCCAATGGAAGAAGCAACTTCTGTGATGTTCCAGGGATTTACGAGTAGTGCTCCAGCGCCAAGAGACTGTGCAGCACCTGCAAACTACAATCATGCCAAAAATATGAAAAAAGTGTAGGCTGTACATGAAGAAAAAAAACAAACATTCATTCACATAAAAACTTGGATCAAAATTTCGGGAAAATAAAGGATCAGAAATCATCTAAAATACCTTATAAGTTTTAACTACCATGAGTATTTCTAGTTCTTCTAATTAAAATTAAAAACTGCGCAGTGCCATAAACAGTGAAATCATATGAGAGGGAAAACCTGAAGGATCCTCTTAATTCATGTTCTCACATAATTATAACATCTTAGAGTTTCATCTTTATTTGTCCATTTTTCATTAATAAAGAATAAGCTTATCACTATGGACTTGATTACAGAAACTAGTAAGAGAACGACATACAACGTTAAGAAAACAAGTTAGAAAAGATGAAAAAACAAGGGAACAATAGCCTGCAGTATAACTGTTCTAAATTTGTATTAAATAAAAAATAAAGAGAAGATAAATTTAATATATAAATTTTTTACTAGCCTTCAGTTTGAGAAAGATATCATTACTAATTGAACTTAGAAGTAATTATAAAAAAAAACATTATGTGTGTGTTGGGATCACAAAGTATATCAGATCATAATTGCAAAGCCCGTTCTCACTTTGTCCACTCTCAAAATTGTAAATTTGCAGCAGCACATGTGCATACAAGAGTTAAATTTTGGGCTAAGCACAATGCAGGCTAATGATACTTACTTCACTCAGAACAAGAACTCCTTTTTTTGACTCTTGGCAAGCCACAAACTCATAGCTGACAAGATTCATTCCATCCCGCAGAGATGTCACAAGTGCTACGTCTGAGAAATAACAAAAACAAATCAAATGATTAGTCTTTTAATCTCTTTAGTTACAACAAAGATTAACATTTCTATGACTGAACTCAACATATTTATTATACACTGCATATACTTGATAGCGACTGTGATACAGAAACATTTGCAAATTAACGTAAGGCATTTCTAGTTCCAATATTTTCCCTCTTTCTTCAATTGTTCCGAAAACTTTCCAAATCTGAAGTCTATAAATATATGCATCATTTATAAATTTTTTGAGCTTTCTAATTATTTGATAGTAAACAGTACTGAAGTGAAGGTAAACATGCTTAAGAAGTTGGAACCGATTTCCGTCAAACTTTTTATGCGAAATGCACTGAAGTAGACATATTTAATGAAGCATGACTAACAATTCCCTTACTCTAGACCCCGTCAATATACGTTCTACCTAAACAGGATGCTGTGTACGTTGATAGTATGTGAAAAAAACGGAACATGAGGTCACTTAGGGATGAATCAGATTAAGTAATTCTAGATGTATTCAATAAAATTAATGAATGGTAGAAGTCGATAGTGGATAGCTTGTTTATCTGAATGATTACCTAGTAGATCCAAGAGAATGTTACAGAGTGTACAGGAGGGATCATGTCTGCTTGCCAATAACATGTAATAGAACAAATTTCACACACATATACACACCCACAACAAAAAAGATTTCACTATCAAGTTGAAGCAAAGTTGTTTACTAGTGAATGCACAACGTGTAAACTACTACAAAAGTGTAGACATTATAATGGTTGAACTGGAGAAAAAGAATCAATACCAGTGACAGCATATAGTGCACACAGTGCATGGAAGTCGAGCGATCGATCCTGCATTAAACAAGATATACTATAGAGTTGGGACATGATATTTGACCTCTAAACTGTAGATATAAGAAAGCATGTTATCGAATAAAGTACAAAATGCTACTACAAAGTTGTTGAAATATTCAAAAAAACAAGGAATTAAAAAACTTTAAAACATTAAAATTTCTGGCAAAGCCCTAGAAGTCAACCTTCAGAACTGACTGTGTAAGCAATTTCTAGACTTTCATTTACCTTTACATATACTTAGATGACCAAGAAAAAAAATATGCTGACCAACTACGAGAATATGCAGGACCTACGGCCTAAGACACACTGGTCGATAGCTTATTATATTGGTACACATAAACATTTTGCAGAAAATAAACAGTGAAGTATCAATTACTTGTGCAGTGTTTTCATGACTTGTATCATTGGTTCTGTAGGTTACATAAGTGGTTGATTTCCCCCATTAATATTTTTTTGAAACAATCATCTAAGGATTCCTAAACATGCTTTCTTATATAACATTACATCATAATACTGTAAGTACAATGGTCAATGTCACAGAAATTGCACATTAGAAGAATCTGAAAACTCGATATAACTTCTTCAGACACTTGAGTGTAGCTTAAATGTATGAACCTAACATGTACACAGGAACACATATACTTTGAAGACTCGTGAACATCAGTGACTAATGCAAAAAAAAAGTCTCACTCTCACCAGATGATGAATTGGAACGGCAGTCAAACTTCCGAATCTACCATTGATGCGCCCAACAATTTCATGAACTTGGCTTGTGAGCTTTTGATCTGTAATTTTACATCAAAGAGGGATTTTATACGTCATATTGAGATGGTATAACTAACATAAAACAACAAGAACAATGATTCAAGAAGTATACATTCAGGAACATCTGTTCGTGTTGGTACCGCGATCTGCAGTAAAACAACTTTGTCCCGCCAACATGCATTTTCTTCGAGAAATTTTTCAAATGCCAAAATCTTTTGGGGAATTCCTTTAATCATATCGAGGCGATCAACACCTAACATTACCTATCATTGAAAGTAACATACTTACAAATTGTTGAATTTTGATTGACACCCACCTAGAACAAGACGATGCATTGGAGTAAATGAATTAAATCAACTACATCTACAAATTTTATTTTAAAGGCATAGCATAGCGGATATCCCTCTTCTGTTGGTAATAAAAGGTTAGGGCTTCAATCCTCAGTGAGGCAAGTATTTAAATTCTGTAATAGACCCTTAAAAAAACACTACTGTACACTAATTATCAGTCACTTTTTATAAATCAGACTAGTAATAGTGTTAAAGATCATTGGATATCCTTTTGCTCATAGACAGAGTTTATTGCAACATTTAAGCAGTGGCGGAGCCAGACTAAGACTTCACGGGGAGCCAAAATACATAATATGCCAAAAAGATAAAAACTGAAATAACGATATTAAAAAAACAGTAAACAGTAAATTTGAACAAATTGACAGTATTAGGCCACTAAACTGTTATATCTAGCAAATTTTATAACTAAGAGTACTTCTAACGTACAAATTCTAATTCTATATATTAGAATACTAAAATGAACAATAATAAAGGAAAAGAAAATCAAAGGCAAATTTACAGTCATCATGATTTTTATGTTCAAGGGGGGGAAATGATTAAAAAAAGGTAGCTATATTTATTACGGCTAGTAATTGGGCTTGGCTGCTAAAGTTTAAAAATAAATAAATTATTGTTCAGATTTCAGGGAACGTGGCCGCTAATGCCTGCGGTAGCGTGCCTCGGCCCTGCATCTAAGGGAAAGGTATTACAATTCTCATAACAAAGTTAAGTATTAACTATAAAAACATGTACCTTTCGCCCAGAAAATCTTTCTTTTAATTCTCTGATGTGTTCTTGCACTTGAGGAAGCTCGAGTGCTCGGATGAAACGATCTGAATCTATCCCAATAGGAAACTGAAATTTAGAAATTTATATAGAAATTAAGTATGTCGTAGGAGGTCGTTCACGGAGTAGCTTAGTGGCAGGCTACTACTCCCAGTGTGGAATGCAGCTAGAGTTTGATTCCCACAAATCCCCAAGCCACCCTATTCTTCTCTAACTCTTCTTAAAAATTCCCCAGTGAATTATGTTTTTAGATGGTTGGAGAGTAATATTAAGTATGTAAGCATCTTTGGTTAACTGGAATGAAATAGGACTCGAATGGGGTGAAATCTAGTTATTCAGTTCACATTTATCTATCATATCCATCTTTTAATCACGCAGTTCTACAATAATTAAAAAAACACTAATCTGGCCAATTTTCAAATCAGTGTTCATTCTCTTCTTCCACCTGCACCCTTCACATATTTTAACATCTTTTATTTTGCACTCTATCATGAACTTTACCTCCTATCCTTTCAGCGTTTCTATGATCCATCTCTACTTTAACTCTCACACTTATTTAATCTATCCCACCTTCATTCCTTTCTGATCAACCATCAAAGGAAGCTATAGAATATATATCCAATGGAAACAAAACTTAAATGAAGTGATTTAGCTAATTTAAGATTTCAATATAGATTTAAAAACTTATGCATACCGCAGCCACACGGGTCAGCCTTCCCTGATCTTCTACTCCTTCAGGTGTGCCCTCCAAGCCGAGAATACGAGTACATGCACTAACAAAATGCCTTGCATAATCATAAGTATGGAACCTAAGAAGAGAAATTATAAATTAGTATTTGCAACTTATTACACGAAAAAATAAATCAAGCAACTATTTGGTAATAGCAGGCAAAGGGTAATACGGCTACCAATTTAAGCAAAAATATGACTGATACTCCAAATCAGCTTATCGTACATGTACAATTAGAGGGAAGATATGTCTACAATAAGATTGAGGTACAAATCTCGATAAGATCAAACTTTGACTGTGTCTCTAGATATAGTATCGTGTATTATCAGTCCTAATTAACAACATGTCGCAAGACTTGTGTCATCATATTCATATGGATACTTGAAAAAATTGTTCAACAAGACGAAGGTATAATGCAGGAAGATGACTCATGGCCTCGTTGACTAAATGATAATTACCAAAAAAAAAATTCAAAGCAAACTGAATTAACATTGAAATAGACATTTTGAAAGTAATTAAAAAGATAAAGATTGATATGTGAAATAACAAAAGCCAAACATAAGTTGATTGGCCGAAAAATCTAACCCACTGACATCTCCATGCTTTCACAGAGCTAATTTACCTACCCTGGACATCTCACTCAAAAGGTGCTGAATTGGAATCCCATTTTAACTAAGGATTCTTGTGGTTCCAGAGGATCCAGCTACAGAAGAACTGGGAAAGGACCCCCCCCCCTTTCTGACAACTCTTTGCTTATGAGAACGCAAGTTTAAAGAATGAGTGATTACCCTTCTCCGACCCTTAATGCTGAACCTGAGAGTGAACAGCTAATTTGTTATACTAATTGATTGTTGAACAGGGTTCTATGGTCGGTCCCTGACCCCTGGATACCTAAGGTGTCCAGATTTAGGTACACATGTGCACAACATAACTTCAGGTGACTCGGGGTGTGCAAAATAACAATCTAAAATGAACTTCCAGGGTTATCCATATAATAGTAACCACAGTATCGTTAGATGAAGCACAATAATGCTTAACTAACAGGTGTTCCATTGAATAATATACGAAATAGTACGGTTGTCTAGTGTCTACGGTCTACCTATCTAGAACATGCATATATCTTATCAGGCAGAATTAGCCCCTAATGTAACTTCCTTACCAAGTCCTTTTTATAATTATTTATGTCAGTATCCACTTCATCATTTGCATTCCCTTACAGTTACCGTAACCATCAATAACAAAATCCTAATTTTTTAACAACCACGTTGCAGTTGCGCATCCTAGGATGTGTAATCAACAATTGACTATTATGCTATGATAATGGATATAATTTCAAGCCATTAAATTAAATCTACAAATACTCACCCAACTAAATCAGCTGCAAGAACAGCACGTAACAGCTCTGATCGAGATGGCAGGGTCCTGTGAATTTCAGAAGATGGGAATGGTGTATGGAGAAACCAGCCGACTTTCATCTTGCTGTTATATTCTTTCAAGCATTTAGGCAAGAACATTAGATGGTAGTCATGGCACCACACAACGTCACCCTCCTCGTAATGCTCATTCACCACATCAGCAAACATTTGGTTTGCTTTCTTATATGCATCAAACTGAGACTGGAAACTTCTAGTTGTGGCAAGACGATCTTCTTGGGGAAGTCCAATATAATGGAAGAGAGGCCATAATATATTGTTACAGTAGCCATTATAATACTGATGAACAATCTCTTCATCGAGGAATACAGGTATGCACCTCTGCGCAGAGGAAAGGGGTTAACATATTTTGTGTTACAAATGCCAATATCAAAACTGCCATGCCTCATGCCACAAACGCAAAATGATGTACAAAGACAAAAAAAAGAGGTAGTTAAACAACTGGACCTTCTCCGCAAGTGCTTTCGTAAGTGCCTTCTGCCCAGCCTCATCTGGAACATTTACACCTGCCCAACCTATCCATCTTGCCTCAAATTCCTTCACACCTTCAAAATTGCCACATTTTCGAATTAGTCTTGTAGAATTTGAATGTGTTGAAGCAATGATAACAAAAACATTTTTGAACATACAGTAGACAACATCAAAAAGAAAACAAGTACGAAAATAGAGTTGAGCAATACTGACCAAGAAGAGCACTCACTAAACCACCAGCACTTATCTCCAATGACCACGACTCCTCTCCTCTCCTAATAGCAGACACCGGAAGCCTATTAGCCACCACCAACAGCCTCTGTCTAAAAGGCTCTCCATCAGGCCTTTCAAATCCATCAACAAGTGCATGAGCAGCCAAAGCCCCTTCCAAATACTTTTCTACATAAGAATTTCTCGAACCATCTCCTTGGGGTGAACGGCCATCAGCATCAGAAAGCTCAGAACTCCTGTTCCCACCGCCATTCGTCTCGTTCGAATAAGAAGCCCTGTTACTCTTCCTCAACTCCCTTTCGCGTAATAACCTCTCTATTCGATTGGACGGAGTGGATGAATTGGTATTGTACTTGTTCCCAGGCATATAGTGTGCTGTTCAGACAACCTCTTAAAACACAACTCCTCCTATCTCCAACAAAGTATCTCTAGTCTCTACACAGACATGATTACATTTAAACTCTTACACAACAAATAAAACATCAACTACAATAACAATCACATCATAATCAAGTTCAACACAAGTACACAATGTACAAAAATTCAAATATCTACAACAATACAAAAGAGAATAATAGTATCGAAATCACAAACAAATATGCATTTACAAGTACATACCAAAATAAAAAAAAACAAGTGAAAGTAAGACATTCAGTAAAAATAAATAATTCAATACAGATAAAAAGCTAAACTAGAATTTAAAATGAAAATGAAAGAAGCAGAGAACACCAACTCACCTCAATTATGTGATGGAATAGATGGTTTGTCTAGGGAACAGGAGCTTTGTTTATATACTGTATGAAAGTTTTTGAGAGTAAACTGTATGTACGCGAGTTTGTCGATATTTGTGCAAGTACTAAGCAGCGGACATAGACAGAAGACTTACAACCATGCAGGTGACACACACCACAAGTTGCTGTTCATTTTCCCTGATTATATACTATATATTTGTTGGATTCTGAGTAGAGTTAAATTTATAAGGATTATTTGTGTTTTTATTTTTATTTCTCGGTGAAATGAAATGGAACAACGGTGCATTATTAATTTAACGGATATATAATAATATTTTTTTTAATAATTAAAATTAGGAAATAACTTGAACCAGATTATGCCCTATTTTGTTTATTATATTATAATATAGTAGTATAGATACCTAATTAATTTATAAGAAATTAGAAATATTTTTTTGGTGCTATTAGACTTGCTTTTATCTTCGTTATTTTTTTCTTTTTCTTCACTTTTTTCTTTGTTGTTATTATTTTTAATTTAGTTTCACGAGATTTTAAGCTACTTATCACAATGTTTTCAAATAAAGGGTCCTAGTTGTATTTAGGTTCATAAATATAATTTGGTATGCCCTTTTTTGGTTGGTTTGGTTATCCCCATTTATAACCGTCGGATCTTTTTAATCAAGTGGTCAGGACCGTTAGATTTAAATACTAAAAAAATGCACACTACCAAGCTTCTAGGTTCAAACCCCGCCAATAACAAATATTTATATTATTATTTATACACTGTTAAAACTCTCAAGTACGAACCCCGCTAACAGCAAATAATTATATTATTATTTATACGCGACCCCAGATTCAGTATCGAATCATGACAATAATAAATATTTATATTATTATTTATAAATATACTAATAAGGTAAAGATTTAATAAAATTATTAGTATTTTAAATAATATAGAAAATTAATGAAGATCGCACGGGTTTTACTCAAATATACAGTTAAACCTTGATAAATTAATACTCGATAAATTAATAACCTCGTTAAATTAATAATTTCTTATAATTCCGAGCCGGGCCTTTATACTAAATCAATAATTCGCTAAATTTATAAGATAATATTTTTTTATTAATACATATAACTCCCATATAATATATAAATTAATACTTACATATTAAATTAAAATTATAGATTTCTAGGATGCACTTTTCTAATAAGTCTCAATTGTAACCTTGTTCTTTTTAAAATTGATGTCGTCTTTCTTAATACATTAGAGAGCTATGTATTATGTTTATGTTACGGAGGAAATTATGTAATGTAATTGTTGATTAAAGGATATTTTTTCGTGAAACTACTCTAACTATGTACTTAATTAAATAAGGCCCTAATTCTCTCTCTCGATGAGAGTCGGCCGCCCCATCTTCCTTTAACCCTAATTATCAAACCTCTTTCTTCACCCTTTCTACCCATCTTCATCTCTATATCCATCCTCTCTCTTCATCCATACAACATTTTTATCATTTATTTTTAACTTTCTTTCAATAAATATCGGATTTTGTTCAAAAATTCGGTTCTTTTTCGTTTCATTTAATTGAGTTGTTATTTATGTGTTTGATTATCTCGCTTTGTGCGATGTGTCTCGCTTTATGCGATGTGTTGAAAATGGATTTTACGGTATATTGGGAGATCTGGATATCTCGCATCAACAACACTTTCGGCAGATTTATAGCTGGTGTCCGGCAGTTAGATAGTTAGGGTGCTTTTGGAACGGTAGTGAAAATCGCATGTGCTCACCTCTCACAAAATATTTTTGTTCATAACACGAGGGCCCTCTCAGATTTTGCAACTGAGTCCTCTGAACATTGTACTATCCATGGAATTAATGTTAGAGTCAATTGTGAAACTACTGTGTTCGGTGGAGATGCACACTGGATCGCTCGAGAAACCATTATCTTCATTTTTAATTTTCAGAATATTTTTATTCAGTCAGTTAAGCAATCCGGAAACAAAGAGGCTAATTATTTAGTTCTTCTATTTATTTTTTAACCTGGTTGCATGATCAATTGGGGGTTTGTCTCTATTGAGTTTTTTTTCATGTTATTAATGAAATCTGCTATAAATTTGACAAAAAAAATAATTAAATAAGGCCCCTTTTATTATTGTTGGTCTAGAAAAAATAACCCTCTGACTAATCAATTTGAGAACTTCAAGACTTTATATAATCTAATTAAATAAGTGAATTCTTTCGATTTACTTAAATTAATAAATATTTCCTAATATTAATTAAAGTAGTCAATAGATGAAAATAAATTATTATTCAGAGAATTGTATATGTTATAAACTTTTAAATAATATATCTTGATAAATTAATAAATTATCAATATATCGATAAATTAATAAATTATTAATTTATCAATATATTAATATTTTAATTAACTAATAATTTTCATAATTCCAAATGTATTAATTTATCGAGGTTTTACCGTATGCAATAAAGTATTTTAATTAAAATAAAATAAACGAAGTGGTGCAGCTGTATCATTCACGAACTTATGTAAATAGTCACGTGACGGGAAATATCTTCCCCTTGCACTTCCACTCTATTTGAAACACGTGTTAATCCAACTCAGCAGGCAGCATACGTAGATGTAGAAATATATTTGGGAAAAAAATTGAAATGTGCACACCAATCAACGTAATAATATTATATTTATAATAGGAGGTGTAAATATGACGTTCGAGAGACTAGTTAACAATCTAACCAAACTCCAACTCGAATAATTTATGGATCAGAGCTCAAATTTTAAATTACTCCCTGAGTTTTGCTAGCCTAATCGAACTTATATGATGATGAATATTATTATGTTATTATTTATTAGCCTAAAATTTGTGCGATATATCAATTATTTTTTATGTTACATAATTTTTTAAATTTAATTTGAAATAAAAAATTTAAGCTATGAAACTTATTTATTTCAAATTTTAATAATATAACTTGATAATGATTTTTAATATACACATAGGTGTATAAGTTAGTTATACTATAATTTAAAAAAATAATATACTAATTGAAATTTTTATTTTTATTGATATTTATAGGTTTGTTTACGAAAGATAATTATATTTAATTAAAATATAAATTTTAAGTGATATCAATAGTATATTAGTTGTGTAGTTTGTTAACCAAATACAACTAATTATATTTAGATTTATTTTAGGTTAATATGTTTAAACCCGAATTAATGATAAAATTTTATGTGTCAATAACAAAAAAAATTATGTTAGCGTGAGACCTGTTATATTAACCAAATACAGCTAATTATATTTAATATTTTTTTTTAATTTTATTTTATTCTGGGGTGATTATTATTTTATTTTAGACCGAATGAATAATATGTATTATTTTGTTTTAGTTTGATGACATTATACCGACCTTACGATTTTCCTTTCAAATTTATTTTGTTATAGTCTTGTTCAATAATATAATATTTTTATCGGGATCAATAAAATTTATTATTTTATTTTAGCCCAATTCTTTAATTCAACTAACTATATGTAGTTTTTTTTAATATTTTATTTAAAATTGGATCAATAGTATAATTTTATTTAGTCCGTTCGGTAGCTTGATGACATTATATCGACCCCATGAATTTTCTTTCAAATTTTTATTTTGTTATAATACGGTCCAATAATATAATATTTTTAGCAGGATCAATAATATTTATTATTTTATTTTAACCCAGTTATTCAAATCCAATTAACATATGTAGTTTTTTAATTTTTTATTTAAAATTGGATTAATATTATAATTTTGTTTAGCCCGAACGGGTGAATTTTATATATTATTTTTTTAACGAAAATGATTAGAAATATTATAATTATATATGAATATTTATCTATTTATAAAAGTGTTTTATTTTAAATATTACTGTAATTACGTCGACTAGACCGATTATCACCTAAACTTTTATTGTGTTATTTTTAATAAAGTAATATAGATTTGTGCTATTATATAAATATTTAATAATTTTTAACTTTTTACCTATTTAATCAAACCAAACTATTTAGTCAAACTCATATTGCGGTGTTCGACTTTATTCGACCACATCTATGATAATGTCTATATTGAAATATTGTATAATCCTTTTCACTAATGATAAATATTTAAAAGTATAGTTTTATAAAATAAATAGAAAATGACATAGTACTTATAAATAAAAGCATCTCCAAGGGATAACTATAATGATTAGCTAAAATATTATAAAATAATGGTTAACTAAAATTTGATGAACCTGTAAGATTATGTGCTATTGTTAGTTATAATGGTTAGTTATATTTTAAAAATAGTATTTTAATATTATTTTCAAATTCAAATGGTTATATTTCAACGCTATATTAAGACATTTCTCTTACCTGAGCATTAATGATGGTACATTGAATTCAATATACTGGTACATTGAATGCAATTTAGTGAATAAATAGGATTTTGTAACTTATACACAAAATCAAACTTGTAACTTATGAAATAATGAGTTATAATAATGAATAACTATTTTAATCATCATATTTTAAATATGTATTTAATGGTATTAATTATTAGTTAAATATTAAAATATATCTTTTATATTATATTTAAATTTGAGGTGAGGCGACATGAAAATATTAAAATATATATTTTATATTATATTTAAATTCAATTCGAGGTAGATACGAATTTATTTATTTTTATGAATTTTTTATTTTGTAGTTTATTAAAATAATTTTAATAAATAATTTTGTTAAATAAATATATAAAGTGCTTAGTAATAATTTTGGTAAATGTGGTGGGATTTGGGACTAGGGTCTTGAGGTATTAGAACGAGAAAGTTGGATAATAGTCATAAAGAAGACATGCAAGGAATCAACAAATGGCAACTCAATTCTCATACTTTATAATTATGGCTAACAGGTTGAACCCGTTGGAGCCAGATTATTTTTGGAAATTATGTATATGTGCTAATTACACGGTTGGAATTGCTATTATAACAGTAAAATGTTATGAATAAAAAATATATTTCTATAAAATTAATATTTATATTAATCATATCTATACTATACTATAATAACCTGAATGGGGTATAATTTGTAATTTGGTTGATCTCTCATTTTGGTTATCCCTTTATATCATCACCGTCAGATCTTCTTCATTAAATAATTAGAGCTGTTAGATGCACATACTAAAAAAATGCACTCCACAATTTTTTAGGTTCGAATCCCGTCAACAACAAACATTTATATTATTATTTATAAAAATACATATAAGTTCTCAGGTTCGAATACTGTTAACAATAAACATGTATATTATTTATAAAGATACATACAAGTTTTCAAATTCAAATTTCACTAACCAACAACAAATATTTACATTATTTTGAATAAGATCTTATCTATTTATACTATTTGAATCTAACTTAAAATTATAATTATATAATCATTATTTAGTATTTAATTATTTATATAAAATTTTAATAAAATTATATAAAATAAAATTTAAAATATATAAATATTAACCAAGACCCGCATCGCATGGGCTATAATCTAGTATACATAACACGAAAACACAGCAAAAATGTTTGAATGCCGGAGGGGAATTGAAGGTGGGGGGCAAGCGTCATTTCACATGAAAAAGAATCATATGTTGGGGTTATGCAGCACGAGTAGTGGATGCCAACCTATGTTGTTGGACACCCCGTATAAATTAAATTAATCGCGCAGATGACTTGACGATGATGATGATTTCCAGCCATTTGATTTAGCTGGGTGTAGTTTGATGCGATTCGGGCAAATCTTACTTTCATATATGATCCTCCTTCCTTCATCATGGTGGGTCCACTTCTTTTCAGGTGCATACATTTTTATTCTAGGAGAGTACTGTGCTGTGTATACTACTCTACTACTGCTACATTCAGGTCATTCAACGCTTTTACAGTTTCACTTCCTCTGCTATTTGGGGTAATACTGCTCTTCGGGAACACACACTAATGCTATTATTGTATTTATGTTCTGCGCATCCAAAAGTTTTCAAAGATTCTTCTAAAGCACCCAAACACCATCATCACATAAATTATTATCTAAGAATTTTAAGAAAAAATATGCTCTGGTTTAAACTTTGATTTTTAATCAGCTGAGAATAATTTTTTATAGAATTTTGAAGCCGGAGTCTTTGCAAGAACCTAAACTAAAGTAGTCTGATTAGAGCATCTTCGAATTCGGATAGCCTCTTAACCTGGCTCTTAACTTAAAATTTGAGATGTAGGATGATCTTTTTTACTACAAGCCACTTTTAGTTACTCTTAAATTCACTACGAGTCTTCTCTCTCTACTCTCTTTTAAGAGCTTCTTTTCCACCGTTAAACAATATTATATTATATATTAATAAAAACAATATCTTTTTCCTTCCACTATCTTTTGTTCTTTCTGAATTCAATTTCTATTTAATATTAAAATATTAATTAATAGTTCATATAAAGAGTATTGTTGGAGAATAAGAGCATCTCCAAGAGTCTCCTAACTTATTCTTCAAAATAATATTAAAAAAGTAACTCTTAAGAAATTATTACATATAGTATGTTAATGTGTCAAACTCCAACAATAGTTTGTATATTAGCTCTTTATTCATAATTTATTAATAAATCAATTCCATATGACCAAAAGTTGTGTAATAATTGGTAGGTATTCAAAATTTATTAATAAAATATAAGTTAAGAGCTACTAATTGCTCTTAAAAGAGAGGAGTGAGAAGAGCTTGTTAGAGTTTTAAAGAGCCCTTAAGGGTCTCTTAGAGTTTCATTTTGTGCTATACTCCTTATTTTTAGACCTAAGAGCATGTTTAAAGAGTTTATTGGATACACATTGTAAGATGGTATGGTCTCATTGTAAATTCCTAATAATTTCATTTTAATAGTCGCTTGAATTTTCTGCACTCAGATGCTTTGACCGCATAGTTAAAATAATAATCTTTAAATTTTTTTTTCCGGTCAATTAATCTTGAGATGTGTGCAGAAAAGTAAGCGACAGATAAAATGAAACAGAGGGAGTATTTATCAACTGAGAAAAGAAACAAACAAACACCACCAAAAAATTATATATGTACTAGATTTACAAAAAAATCCTAATACTTATCAACCTAAAAAAAGAAACACAAAAATCACAATAAACATTAAGTTGTAAAAAAAAAAGTCACACCAAAATTCACCCAAATTTTTTTTATTTAAACTTTTTTAATATAAAAAGTTGACAAACTAAATTAAAATTTACAATACTCACCATTTGAAAATTTATAGAATCAACAATATAAAATTTTAGTAAATTAAAAATTACAAAAAATATAAATTTCATGAGTAAAGCAAGTAAAGTAAATAAATACAAATCAATACTAATGAAAATAATATTATCAACTTATTTATGATAATTCATAAATTCTAATATTTTCTATCATTATCTTAATATTGTATAATATCCTATACGTAATTGGCGTAAAGTACAAAAATAAAAATTTATTTGTATATGGTATAATAAATTTATTAAGTGAATATGTATAAATTTAATAATATTAAAATTAGAAAAATATGAAATTTTAAGTAAAAAACAATACAACAACTAATTTTTTTTTAATAAAATAAGTTTTAGCAACTAAATAGAGTTAGAGGTGCCATTTTATATTTTTTTTTTAAAAATAAATTAATTTAATTCAATATTAAAAGTTCATTTAAAATATTTATAATATATCTTGTGCATTGCAAACAGATTTCAAAAGAAGTTAAAGAAACAAACAAACAAAAATAAGAAGAACAAATACATAACAAAAAAACTTAAAAATATACAAATAAATTATATTAATTAATTAATACACCAAATATTATAACAAACAAACATTACATTAAAAAATAACTAAAAAGTAAAAAACAAATCAAAAAACATATTAGGTGTGAAAACAATATAAACAAAATTTTAAATATTTTATATACACATGCGTCATTAAAATGAAAAATTAATAAAAAGGATAATTTATATAATAAAAATAGTATACATACTCTATAAAATAAGAATTCACGTTTAATTAGAAGTCACCATTAATTAATACACCAAATATTATAACAAACAAACATTACATTAAAAAATAACTAAAAAGCAAAAAACAAATCAAAAAATATATTAGGTGTGAAAACAATATAAACAAAATTTTAAATATTTTATATACACAGGCGTCATTAAAATGAAAAATTAATAAGAAGGATAATTTATATAATAAAAATAGTATACATACTCTATAAAATAAGAATTCACGTTTAATTAGACGTCACACTAAAATTCACCCACAATTTTTTTTATTAAAAAGTTTTTAATATGAAAAATTAGACAAAGTAAATTAAAATTTACAATATTCACCATCTGAAAATTATAGTCAAAAATATAAAATTTTAATAAATTAAAAATTACAAAAAATATAAATTTTATGAGTAAATTAAGTAAAGTAAATAAAGTAAATAAATCCAAATTAATACTAATAAAAATAATATTATCAACTTATTTATGATAATTATAAATTCTCATATTTTCTATCATTATCTTAATATTGTATTATATCATATACATAATCGGCGTAAAGTATAAAAATAAAAATTTAATTGTATATGGTATAATAAATTTATAGGTGAATATGTATAAATTTAATAATTTTAAAATTAGAAAGATGTAAAATTTTAAGCAAAAAATAAAATGAAAACTAAAATAAAAAATTTAATATTAATAGAATAAGTTTTAGCAACTAAATAGAGTGATAGATGTCATTTTATAATTTTTCAAAAAAATAAATTAATTTTATTCATTATTAAAAATTCATATAAAATATTTATAAGATATCCCGTGCATTCCACGGGGATAAAGCTAGTATTATATATTATATTTAGAGTAGAGATGAATAGTATCTTGAGATGCTCTTATGCGGCATGGTCCTGTGCTTCAGGGTTATCTCTATTACCCTATATATATAGGGTTGTAATCTTATAGTAGTACTTCTTCCTTCCCCAAAAATGTTTCCCGTTTGTATTGGACACCTTTGCCGATGCACATTTTTAATTGTTAATATTTTTAATTTTGTATTAGTATTAAATATTAAAACTTTATTATATTAAAGAACTCATAAATACGAATCTAACAAAATCACTCATGATTATGTTTGATCTTATAGATTTGATATAAATTAGTAGTTAATCGCTTACCATGAACAGTAAAAAAGTCAAAAAAAAAAAAAAATTGGTACGGAGTGAATAGGAGTTTAGTTGGAGTCTAATAGTCAGTGTTCTAAAAATTCCCGATTCAACCGATTAGTCCCCGATTAATCCTCCACAAAGTATCCGACCGATTCGATATTTGAAATCCGATTAATTATTACGAATTTTTCTTTATAGGAGTATATATAAATATTTTTTAAAATTAAAATATTATATTAATTTAAATATGAATAAGTATAGAAATTATGATAAAATAAATATATATTTGTTAATAAATAAATAATATAATGATAATAATATACTAAATATAAT
The DNA here is from genome assembly GCF_009905375.1 of Apium graveolens. Classification (NCBI taxonomy): domain Eukaryota; kingdom Viridiplantae; phylum Streptophyta; class Magnoliopsida; order Apiales; family Apiaceae; genus Apium; species Apium graveolens. The sequence goes on from NC_133648.1 coordinate 266,504,737, forward strand.
TTAATATTATAATACATCCGTTTTTTACTCCGATTAATCCTTCCCATTAATCCCGATTTTCAATTAATCCTAAATCGGTAGCTCAACCGATCTTCACCGATTCCCGATTTTTACAACACGCTCATAGTTATAGTAGCCTGCAATTTGAACTAAACCCTGAGAAATCACCTACTTACTCATCAAATTCAAATAAACAACGAACTCGCCAAGTGACAACTTGTAAATTGTACCCTCAATTTAATGCAGAAATTCGAGTATATTAGTAAAACAGTTTGTTAATTTAAGTTTGTGAACCGAACGATGAAGAAACAATCTATAGCATGATCAGTTTCCTCCAAATGTTATAAAGTGTCGTTAATGAAACAGTTGATTACCAGATGCACAAGAGAGACAAGTGACAAGTGATTTAAAGAGAGAAAAGATCAGCTTGAATATTTACCTCTGGTTGCCGATAGCTGAACCAAGCAGTCTGTAATGATTCAACTTAATATTTCTCGATTTTGGTTGTGTTAATATTGCTGTAGTATATAAGCTGCTGCAACTAGAGAGCACTTTAAATATCTACGGTGGTGAGACCGGTGCGCTCTTACCTAGACGGGAGAATTATCAAAATGTCCCAGACGAGAGAGAGAGATAAATACAAGTGGGGGGAGCTTACGAAACAAGATTTCAAAGTATACAAAATTTTACTGTAATATTTTGGGTACCAATAAGTTGGTGAAGAAAATTGATCATTATTATTATTTACGTCTGAGAGACCAACTCTTAGCTTTAAAAAAAAAAATCAAGACCTTAACCTTTTCTTAAATAGTTCACTCCACCGATGTCCAATAAAGAACCGGTACGGTGGTTGAATTTTTGCACTCCTTGAACGTGGTTATAAATTCGACTTCTAGGGTCTTTTACTCTTTTCCATGAGTTTGGTTTCAGTATCCATGTAGTACAGGCGACCATCAGCCATCAGGCAAGATTTTATTTAAGGCAAAACATCGATATGTAAAACCCTATTATCACATTGCAGATTACTGCAAGAATAGCATCACATTCTGAAATTACTAATAAATTGTATGGACGATCGGTACAGTGTCCTGTATACAGGTGCAAAAATGATTTGCCCACTTTCGTTGTTAGTTGACGTCTCTTGATGGTGCATTTATTTCTTTGCCACGAGCATCTCGTCTTTTTTCACTTTTGCATATTTTCCAACTGGCAAACGTATGAACTCTAATTTCCATTATTTGGGTCCATTCAGTTTATACGAAAATTGACTACGTTGTTTGATGTCTGATTATTTTAATCAACTCTGTATTATAATGGAATAAAGTACAAAGACCCGCTTACAAAATATTTACTATAACTTACTCATTTTCTCAATTTTAATCCAAAAATGAATTTAAAAAAACATTACTACCTCCTTCCCAGTAGTTTTTATACATTAACTATTTGCACGTATTTCAAAACTGCTATAAAGTACAATTTTATTAAGTTTTCTTAATTTTTTTTGAATAAAAATTTAAAAATAAAACTTTTATTTAGAAAAAAAAATTTGAAAAAAATATCATGAATGTTTCAATAGGACAAAGATAGTACTGATCACTTATCAATTCCCTCACAGTCTTGTCAATACAAAATATAATTCAATGGGACAAAGATAGTACTGATTACTTATCAATTCTCTAGGCCATTTCCAACAGTTATGATTCAAAAATTCAAATTTGGATCACCGACTAATCCAAATTCTGATCCAAATTTTTGACCAATTTTAACAGTGTAATCCAAATTACTTTTTACATATAATAATATATAAATATCATATTAAGTAATTTTATCTTAATTTATTATTTAATCATTATTAACAATTTATATAACATTTCATAAATTAATTAAATCAAAAAAAATTTAATACACATACAAATATTAAAATTGTGCACTTAATTCACGAAAAACACATTTATTACTATAATTAACATACAAAATATCATTGTAACACACTAATTTTCCGAAGTAGTATATTCTTCCCACAAATGCTCAAATAATGCATCTCTAAGTGCAATATGTGCCTCTTTATTTTTTACTTTTAAATTTTAATGAAATTATGTTTTCTCATTATTTTAAGTTTTATTTTAAAAATAAATTTTGTTAACTATTAATTATATTCTATTATTAATTATATAATTAAATAATCAAAAATCAATTTAAAATCTCGTAAACTACAAATAACAAAACATTATTTTATATTAAATCAAGTGATCCAAATTTGGATCCAAATTTGGATCACTGTTGGAATGAAATTTGGAATAATCTATCTCAAATTTGGATCTTTGTATCACTGTTGGATTTGTATCACTGTTGGATTTGCTATACCAGTCTTGTTAATACAAAAGTCAAATCTTTTTGTTAAAAATTTCCTTCCCAGTCTCGTCAATACAAGTCGCGTCTCTTTGATAGAATTTTTAATAGCCTTTTTTAAAGGGAAAATAATTTTTTTTGTCACCCAAATTATTGTGTGTTTAGAAACTTATCACTCAACTATAATTTTTTTTTTTTTACTCACTAATATTAGGTTCAGATTTTTTTTAATCACTAAGGTTAGGTTCGGATTTGATTATTAGTATTTTGTCAATTTTCTATAACATTATTAAAATATAGTGAAAACTAGTACAAAAAGTGTTATATGTGTCTTATAAGAAAGCTTATATGTGTTTGATAGATGCATATGGAGGAGTCGTATAATGTCTGAATTATATACGTATGTTATAGGAATAACGCATATTCTTTTAAACATCTGATCATAACAGATGTATATACATTGTAAACAGACGCATAAAATCAGTTCATATACATCTGTTATTTTTTAGGTGGGGTACTAAGCTTAAAACCAAAATTATTAGGATGAGGCATCGCAATTTGTGCTAAAATTATTGGGAAATAAAAATAAAAATAAAAAATTCAATATAATTAAATTAGCAAACTAATCATAAAGTACTTATAAAAAAATTAAAAAATTACATATCAATATTTTACCAAACGACACTTTCAAAAACCCAATGAAATCACCAATCACAATTCCTTCATGCAACTCTTACCGACCCAAAATCAAACTATAAACTCATCCATTCTAATAGAATTGTGAAACAAGTATATATATAAACACAAAAATATAATAATATTGTAATAATGTGAATTTGTTATTAAATCAAACAACTCTCACAAGATATTTATCTTACAAACATAGTTTTATAACTTATTTTTAAGATTTTTATTGTATATAAAAATTTAAACGTTAAATTATTATTTATAAGAAAAAAATTAAAAATAATTCATGAAACTACATCATTGGGAGCTTTAAAATGCTTGTCAAACTCTTATCACCAAGGTAAACGTCTTGGGGGAGATATGGAGTACTATATATAAAGATATAGACATATATCAAATCATTAAAAAATTACAGACTACCACTATATTTTAATAATGCTACCAAAAATTGACATAATGCTAATAATCAAATCTGAACCTAACGTTAGTGACTAAAAACAAATACGAACCTAACATTAGTGAGTAAAAGAAAAAAAAATAGTTGAATGGAAAATTCCTAAAAACACGTTAAGTTGGGTGAAAAATTTACCAAAGGAAAATTCTTGGGAAAAAATCCCGAGAAAAGATTCTCATAAAAAATTTCTCAAGAAAAATTTTCACGAAAAAAGTTTCTCGGGAAAAATTTCCACAAAAAAAATATTTCGGGAAAAAGTTTTAGGGAAAAGTTTTTTGAAAAAAATTCCTCAGAAAAGTTTTTCGAGAATAAAATTCCCAGGCAAAAAATCCAAGAAAAAAAAGATTCCGAGATATGCTTCTCGGGAAATAGTTTTCGGAAAAATTTCCTCCACTTTTCTCGGGAACAAATTTACTGAAAAAATTCCAGAGAAAAAGTTCTCGGGAAAAAATTACTGAGAAAAAATTTTTGAGAAAAAATTCTCGAGATAAATTTCCCAAGAAAAAGTTTTTCGGAAAAACTTCCCGAGAAAAATTCCTCATAAAACTTTCTCGAGAAAAGTTTCTCTGGAAAAATTTTCGTAGAAATTTTTTTCGGGAAACTATTTTTCAAGAAAAGTTTCTCGGGAAAAAGTTATCGTGAAAATTTCGCAAGAAAAGTTATTTTCTCTAGGAAAAAAATATCCGTGAAAAAGTTCTCAGAAAAATTTCCCGATAAAAAATTTCCGTAAAAAAAATTTCCGAGACAAGTTTCTAATAAAAGTAATATGCAAAGATAACTCCCATAATACATGTGATAATTATTTATATTGATCGGTTTTTAAATTATTTATTCTTCATTATCTAAATTATAATAGATATGATAATATTAATATGCACTCAAAGTAATGTGAAGTAAATGATTAATAATAATTTGTATGTATGAAATTGCCACTTTTTCATTTTAATTTAAAATTTTGGACTTTGCCTACTATACTTAGAAAAAAGGTCTTGAAATAATAAATTAAAGTTAAAAACTAGTTTTCTTTTTTTAATTTATTACATAAAATTTATATTTTAATGTGTACGCTTATATATATATTTTTAGTAACAACAAAATTACTAAAAAAATATATGATCTTAAAAAAAATTGAATTATAACTTGTCTTTTTCACTTCCCCGAATGGAGTTTAAACCTACACTTTGTTATAAATAAAATGAAAGAGTAAATTTGCCAGATAATTGATTAAGCATGAAAAAAGAGTTTTAGGGTATTTTAGTCTCATCATCAATTTTGGGTGTGCACACATAAATGGAGGTGTTATTGGAAATAACTAGGGTGTATTTAATGCTAAAGTTCGTGAACTCAAGACTCTATTTGACTGCTCTCGTGTTTCGTCACTCAATCTGCCTTCACAAGATGCTTATGTACCTTGCTGTATGCCAATAATCAAGCAAAAAATGTAGTCCTGATTTGTGAGGTGAGATCCCTTATATAGGTGTGTGAAACCTCGACTTAGATTAAGATTAGGAGACTTGGTGGACAAGTCTCAGACTTAGAGTGTAATTTGGAGTCTTAGAATGTAGGAAATTGATTTCTTATCACATGAGGTTTCTTGAAGGCCAATCTCCGAGGAATTATATCCTCAATTGACGAATATTTATAAGCTAATTTTGCCTATATTTATTAATTACAAAAATAATTAATATTTAGGATTTTGGGACACCTTAAATGGGCTTTATTTGTTGAACAAACTGTGTATAATTAATGTGATATCAATTACTTAATCAAGGTCTATTTTTTCCCTATCATTTGCCCCCCAATTTCTAGGAAACTGTGCAAAATTTCGTAGAAGTTAAGTTTCTTTTATTCCCTTGCAGGGTATCATTTTTAGCGTCAAGTGTGGAGTGATCTACACTTTTACAAGGATTTGCCTTTTCGAGGCTTCAACATATTTTTCGGGATGTAAATAACATCCCATGCTCATTTTGAAATCTTCTGGTATTTTTTCTAATTTTTGATATTTAATCAAAAAATATTATTATACCCAAAAATAGTTATTACTTGATTTTCCTGAATTTTTCCTTCTATTTTTCCCATTTCTCGGGTATTAACTAGAAATATTCTTTAGGAAATATTTTCAATTAATTATATCTAATTTTCTGAAAATTTTCTTTGAATTTTTCTAAAAAATCCTTCCCTTTTTCCATAAGCTTATGGAATTTCTAATTTCCATAAACTTGAACTACAATATAGATTGAATCTATCAGTGTTTGAGATTTAGATTCTGTTAGGTCCTGAATTATCGTAGAGGGGGGGTTGAATAAAATTAATCACTAAATTAAAATTCTTTTTAATCTTTAGCGAATATAGATTTAGTGCTCGGTTAGTGGTTTCGTGTTCTTGAGGTGAATAGTGTTTGTGAATATAAAACGAGGAACACAAGATATTCGGGAAAATATATATATTCGTATATAAATCCTCGAGGGTGTTGCTACACTCTGGTAAATAAATTAACCGGTTACAATCTAAGAACAACAAAGTTCCTAACTACTACAAAGATTTACAAATCAAATCCTATACAATGATCTAGCTTTTGTTTGTACTAGGATTTAATTATCGGGTAACGATTATAATACCCCTATGAATATACAAGAATTAAATCGGGTATTATAACGTTACTCCGGTGAGAAGTTAAACGGATATACAAAAAATTTGAGCTTCTCTGTAAATCTTTACTGTCATTTCACTACTCTCTTGGGAAAGAAGATGAACATAAATTAATCCAAAATGAATGGCTGAATTCTTCTGCTGCAAAGTGTAGTCTTTTTATCCAATAAAATTGTGTGGCTGAGGAGAGGAGCACTTCTGTGGCGACAGCTTTAGTTCCTCTATGGCGACCAGGTAAATCATTTGCCTGTATAATTATTTGCATTTCTCTGTGGCGACAGGGGGAGGGGATATTGTCTGTGGCGATGTGGCGACCAGGAGTAATTAATCTATGGCGACTCCTGCTTTCCAAGTACATGTTTATGTACTTCACTTTTATAAACCAAAAACTAAACAAACATTTGTTTGTTTATTCTTTTATTCATTTTCCTTTTTTCTTTTCTTTTCTATTTTTCTATTTTTTTTTGTTTTTCCTTTTTGTTTTCTTTCTCTTTTCTTTTTGTATTTTCTTTTTCTTTTCTCCTTTTTTTTGTTTTCTTTTTGTTTCTTTTCTTTTTAAGTTTAAATTGTAATTAAATTAATTTATAAAATTAACTTAAATATAACTTATATAAATAAACTAATTTAGATTTATAAAATAAACTTATTTAAAATTTATAAAATAAATCATTTTAAGTTTATTAAATAAATTATATTAAAGTCTTTTAAATAAATTTATTTAATTTAACAATTAAAATTTGAGCTTCGCCAGTCCCCTGAGCTGTTTAGCTGTATACCCCGCACACCTCTTCTCGTACTTTAACAGATAAATGTTCAATCCAAGTACGTTCCTCAACTTAACAATTCTTCTAAAAATAATACTCAGATTCCTTTCACGAGCTGTTGACGCCTAGTGCAACTGGTCTGGTTCACAGACGACTAACCCCAATTCAGGTCTTCGTATTATAGCCTTGATTACATTGTTAAGCTTGCAACAACTTTATCGCTTCAGACACTGACTGTCAATAAACAACTGTACTTTAACTGGAATCCTTTATGGTACTTTAAACAACGTCTTCATTAACCTCTGTTTATACCCTATCTTCAATTCTTCAGATTTCTATGCTTCATACACTGTCTATCTTCAGTCAATGCCAATACACTGAAATCTTCTGGTAGAACTTATACACTAAATCTTTAACATTTCTGAAACCTTGAAAGTCTCTAATTTTTATTCTTCAATGGGGCATGAACATATTAATGAGCTTCTTTCAGTGACCTGTAAACAGACTTCAAACTTTCTTCTAATCTTTTGATTCTTTATTTTTGCCTTGTCTTCATTCTTCCTGATTTCTTGTGTAGACGTAGTATTATTAACTTGTCTTGTTCTAGTATTGTTATCGTGTTGAGTTATCACGTAACTATTCATACAGCTACGCAGTCTCACCAACAATCTCCCACTATTTGATTGTTAAACCTAACAAACAAATTAAATAGAGAGGATAACTCAACTAACAACTAAAAAAAATGAAGTACCAGGACTTGTAAATAATGCTACTGGTTTTCTGGATCAAATACTGCATTTCCAGATTTCTTGAGTAACTGAAATGAAAGATGCTTGTTCCTCTAGCACTGAACTGATCTTCAAGTATTTTCATCTTCATTTTCTTGGTTCTTCAAATCTCTGCCAGATAACACTTCTCAGTCTTGAAGTAATCATCAGCAGCTTCTTTTGTACAACCATATTTCCTGTTGAGAAGCGCATATCTCTCTTGCTTCTCCCCTTATGAGAATCAACTGCTTAAAGGAGATTACCTTCGTCTACCACCTCTCCCGTACAATAGGATCCGCAGATAAGAACTAATGGTACTCCCCTTTTGGAAAACAGCTTCTCCTCTTATGAAGAATAGTGATGAACCAAACCACTTCTTCTGATTACTAGGAAATCACCTTTTATTTTACCACCTCTCCCGTACAATAGGATCCGTAGTTACAAAAATCAATGGTATGGTGTAGTGTACATGTGCTTTACCTTTTTTCTCCTCCCTGCTATTTCTCCCCCTTAGTTGAGGAATCCTCCAAACTATTATATAAGATTTTATCTCCCCCTTAGAGAAGGAATGTATGCTGTTATCTGAAGGAGTTCTCATATTTTACTTGGTTGGAAAAGAAATAACAAGTCATAGTCTGATCAACCATGTTCCTTTAAATGTTGCAAGAATGACTTCACTGTTGATCATCATGTTCACCAATCTTCCCAACTCATTATACCTCCCAAATGTGAGATCACCAATTGTTACCAATTGTTAGCTCCCAAATTGTTGAGTCCTGAAGTATTCTAATCCAATCTGTAAATATTAGGCCCCTAAGAGTTAGGTTCCAATCATAAACAGATTCGAGACCCGAAGTATCGAGAACCATATTTAGGGATAGGGAATGGGATATGGTGATTGTCTTGCTTCCTCACTGTGAGTGTGTGATTCTATTTCGTGTACCTTACATGTGTTTCACTCTTCTCTCCACTCGTGTTTACACTCATTCTCACAAGTGTATCACTCCTCTCATAGCTCCAAAATCCAGCTCTACCTGCAAGGAAAATCACCTTAGCCATCCTTAAGGAGGTCACATGTGGTGCAATGGGAGTTCGCAAATCCCCATCCTTGTTAGACTCGTTAGATGAATCTGAGTCATAATCTACAAGTTGCTATTTTCCCTTTGAGGGTTCTAGATTTGAACTTTGGGAAGGTAAACAATGATCCGAAGAATTTAGCATAAAGATCAAAGTTCCTTTCTAATATCTGTGAAGACATTTCCTTGTGATTCATCAGGTAATATCTGAATCATTGTCAACAAGTTGCCGATCTGCACATATGTCAGATCCCCTATCCGCAGATACATCCAGGTTTATTAGTCCTGGGGAGGTAGACACTGACCACTGACATATGGCTATTGGACCAGTATCCTCTCCTAACACATGTAAAGGCAATTGGTCCATTAAAGAACCTTAAACAATCGAATCTGACCGTAAAATGTTCGAAACTCTTGTTTCCGTCTACTCATTCTTTATGTGTGTAACATTTCCATGTGCATCAAGAATTGCTTATGTTTGAGGTGGTGACACTACATTGGATACCCTGGCCGACAGGCGAATTTCAATAGACGCACCCTGTTGAGAGGATGAATCTAGTAACTATTTTTGTGCCTTTTCAGCCATTACATCTTTTTGAGAAGATGTATGGGGGCTAGCAGTTGTCTTAGTTTCGATATATCTCAATTTTGTAGGAGATAAAGCTGGTGGGTTGACTTCAGAACCTTCCTTATGTGGTGCACTAAGGCACTTTCTCCCTCACGCTCATTCATACTTCATTTTAGGGGTAAGAGAGTGTTGGTTGGTTCTGTTTCTGTGTTTGTCTTTACAGTCTGGGATAGAAGTTGTGGGTTTTCAACCTCATGACTATCAATGAAAGAAGGCCATTGGAGGCTGAACCCGTATTACAGAACATATGAAAATATAGAGATAAAATGCACTTAAGATCTATAATGAATGAAAATTATGCATTTAATCATTTGAGAAAAATGATGTACAATAGTGATTTCAAAAGATTTTAATGAAATAAGAAACCACCACTGTGAAAAGAAGTTTGATTTTTCTCTTAAAACTGTTCGAGTGCATGAGTCTGTTTTTATGCATAAAGAGATAAATGATTTGATAAGACACAGACTGATGACCTAGCAGTATTAAGAAGAGAAAGAAAGATTTATCTTTTAATATGGATGAGTTTTTGTAAAAGCATTGATCACTTAGGGTAAAGTCTAAGCGATTCTCATTCATGTCAAAAGCTCCATAATCTATATTAATAAAATTATAATCAACAACACTGTGTATTGATAATTAATCTTAATAAGAATGACTATGCTGCTGATTTCAAATTATAGTGAATCTTTCAGATATAGCAACTCATATAAATCCACTAGAACTTAAAATCTCACAATTATCTGCAACAAAATATTTAAAACATATCATTGACTAATACTTGTCAAGTACTTTGGATACCAATAATTATGTTCCATCCTATTTTAAATATTAAAATAAGATATCAATGAATTAAATACCAATTATCTATCAAATAGACATTAGCATTCAATTTCATATGCTATACAATTGTTAACTCCTAATAACTATAATATCTCAAATAATATTGGTTCGATAAATAAAACAACATTAACCAACATTGTCTTATTTGCAATCTTAGAAAAATATTCTAAGTTCCATATACTTTGATCCATTGAGTATTGCATCTATTATCAAAGTGTTTAGGAATTTGCAAATAAGTATAAATATTATTCTAACTTGACAACATATGGTTACTTCTAATAAAGCAATCAAACATTTTAACCACAGTTGTACTTAAGAAAAATTTCAACACTTTCTATATTAGTATAAGTGAATGAAGATAAGCATTGATTACTTAGAAGAGTTCTAAGTAATATCATAAATACTAATACTTCACAATTAGTTCATAGTTAAACTCTTAACTAAGTATCATTGACCGACATAAGTCAAGAATTAACATACAACTAATCATGCTACAATCATATTCTGATTTCAGTGGAAATGTAAACATTGGTAAATTCACTAAAACCAAAATCTCATAATTCACTTATAACACATAAGTTACAATCAATATACTAGATATCAATTGTTGACAGATTTAGTTATAATTAATCATGCTGCTCATTTATTTTAAGTTAGTTTGAATTATGGAGCAAATAAAATCATTAAATTGCTTCAAATTCCATAATCCAAACAACCCAAAATAAATATTAAATAAATAAATACTAAATATCTATGAGTTAGATACTAGCACTTAAATGCACTTAAATATTTATAATTATCCTTGAGTAAGCACCAATAGGATATATGACTTATATGCATGGCAATCACTCTTTGGATAATTAGTAATTTTAGAAATACTTTCTACGCATATAAAATATTGAGAGTTTTATACAGATGACTTAGAAAATACTTCAACTTTCATTATCAGTGATTTTAGAAATAAGCATTGATTACTTAGAACAAAAATTCTAAATAATATCACTAATACTAAAAATATCACAATTATTCGTACAAGATACAAATAACTATGCTACATATTATTTTAATATAATTTAAATTATGAGACTGATATAGAATGGATTTGTCTACAGTCATAATTTAAATCAAATAAAATAGTATTCAAACTTAATGCTATAATGCTTAAATACCACAAATGTATTTGACATTGTAATTATGATAATCAAGATAGTAGCACTAAATACGAGGTACTGAATTACTGATAAATTCACAAGTCCTTTAAATATTGAAGATTTAATACTTGTGAACTTATATTAAGAATTCCTTACAGATGAGATTTCCAACTAATATGCAATGAATGATATCCCACACTTACAAACCAGTCTTGAAAGATTAATTTTAACAAGTGATTTAATAAATGTTTCTACAAGTAATTCTTTGACTAAAAGACATGCTCTCTAAACTAATGATACCTGGTGTGATGGTGCCTTGTCATAGAGTGTTCCAAAGAGTTGTTGGATTTGAAGTTGTTTCTCATCATAATAGGAAATCAATCTTCTTCCATTGTAACACCCCCAAATCCGGGGTCGGGGATCCGGGTTGTCACGAGTTCCATTTACCTTAATAACACCCAATCTTAATAAATAATCAACTACTCTGTACTGTGACCCCACAATAAACACACACACCACAAGTTATAGTCTCAGAGATGAACACTCAAAAATAACACAAGTCCTTATATTCCACAATTATAAACCGTTACACCTTAAAAAGGTTCTGAATAAATTTACATATTCCTTGCCATTATTACTATTCATATTATACATAAGTCTGGTTCATCAATAGTTGAAAACCTAGCCTATTGGTAGCTCCTACCTCAGCTACGGCGGCATCAACGCTTCCAGAAGACTGCAGAACGTTTTCTAACTGCTTGCGAATCGGGAGCTTGGTCCTGTTCATCTTTTCTATCTGTTGTTGTGTGATGAAAGAAGAAAGCAAGGGTGAGCAGCAAGCCCACCAAAATAATATGTATAATGATTAACAATATATGAGCCTTCTCATAGTACTCATGAAAGTCTTGGTCAAAAGAAATGAACCAAATTTGATATCTTAATGCGATGAAGTCGCAAAATATTCAGTATATATACATATATACTTTTCAAAATCTTGGAAGTCCTCTTCCATGCATAATATACACAGAGTTCCAGTTTATAACTGTATAAAAATATCGTTGCAAGGTGATCTCATATATCTACCCTTGTCTCAACATTTTTCTGAAAATCTTTGATATGCATAAGATAATCATTAACTAGATATAAGTTGAAAATATGAAGTTACAAGATACCCCAATATACTTATATCTTTTCCAAATATTACTTGAACTACCACCGTTCAAGTTATAATCAGTTTCAAAAGTTCATCACATAGATGAGACTACAAGATAATACTTGAATAGATTCAATCTTTGAAATATTATTGAATGAATGAAGTTACGAGATACTTCATTAAGTCCCGATATATATATACACCTATATATATCTCTCATACATTTCCTGAAAACCTCTGTCATGTAAAGCATGAACAGAGTTGCAATATCCAATGAATTAGGAAAGAAAAGAAATTTTGGCATAAACCTGATATCTTGCTGATCAGGCAAAGATACCAATAAGTAACCTTTTCTACTAGTAGATGGATGAATCCCCCACCGGTCATCACCCTGGCCACATAAGGACCTTGTGCTGGACCACCACCCGACCTCTTACGCGTTGATGGACTGCCACCCAGCCACTTACATTTTGATAGACCGTACCCCGGCCTGTCGCTTATGCCGACTCAATTAGATGGGATTACTTCCCGAACATTGGGTAAGTAATCAATTCATTTGTTTTCTCAAAATAGCAACCACGTTGCGAATGTAAAATGCACCACAGAGCTGGATCCCCCAGGTTTTGAGCGAGTATTTAAATCCCCTTTGAAAGGAAGATCTTAAATATAAAAAAAAATGAGTTTTGGGGTCCACTCTAACTTTAAAAATCATTTTGAAAACTCGAAAACATTTTTAAGAATGTTTGGAGTACTGCTGATTTATTAAAATAAATCAGTCCCGATATATTAGAAAATATCTGAATATTATTATTTAAATAATATTCTCATAAAGATAATCCTTATAAAAATAATCGAAGTAGAAGTTTTAAAACTTATACTGGAAATGGATATTAAATAACCAAAGATATACTTATATGAAAGTACTATCTTTATTTGAATAATCGAAAATAAGTTTGATTATCGAAACCTTATTCTTTAATAAAATAAAGAATATTATTAAATAATAAGCGGAGTCATAATACCTCAAATGAATATTATAAATAATATTCATTAAATAAAATAAACGGAGTCATACATCCTCAAATGAATATTCAAATAATAATCATTAAATAGAATAAACAGAGTCATAAGTCCTCGAATGAATATTCAAATAATATTCATTAATAAAATAAAGTTATCGAATAAACCTTATTCGATTAATAGTTTTGAAAACTATAACCATATATATAACCATATATATAACCATATATATATATATATATATATATATATAAAATCTACTCGGGATCCTCGACTCCCGGTTTTAGAAAATATTTTCACCTTTGGGCCCCTATACTAAGGGTATATGCAAATTACCGCTATTCTCTAGCATAGGTATTATCAACTGAACCAACAGATATATATGGCAAGAATACGAAACAGGCATGCATATGTACCATATCACATGCTACAATATATCGCAATAATTTGCTAATTTAACCAACATGCATCTATCACAAGATAATGCATATATATATATTTACATCACAACAACAGTATAATGGGTAGAAAACTTGCCTGAGCGACTGGGGGTTACAAATGGCTCGGGACGAGTCTGGTAACCTATAAACAACATATAAGTTGGAATTAAACCGAAGTCACTTGTAAATCTATACTTTAACCAAATTAGACTCTAACGCTCGCTTTGCGCTTACTGATTCTCTTAAGTCGCTCGAGTACCCTTGGCTCCACTATTTTTAATAAATTAACCATTACGAGTTTTAAGGCGATTCCTTCGTGAGTATCTTACCAACTGCCTATTACACTTTACATAAATATTTCATACTCCAATTAGTCTTTTAAGGTCTTTAACCTATGTTTTAAAGTAAGGCGAGGGGTAATGTTTCGTTCGCGAAACGTCGTTACTTAAAACGGCCGTTTCTCCTAAACCGTACATCGGAATCAAACGAACCACATATTAAAACGAAGCTCGTAATATGAACTATCTAAAGACGGCAATGGTCAAAACCTAGAAGGGAGTTCTCGGGTCCTAATGTTATGAACAAAAGCAGTCTAAAGTAAATCGGACATTACGAGGGCTATGTTTACGCGATTTCCAATTTTTTTACCATTCCAAATCATATCAATCCAACTACCAATCAACAAAAACTCAAGATACACCTCAATGCTACTGATTTCAGTCATAATAAGCTCAAGGATATCAATCCAATCATATATTATAACATCTCCAAATTCAACTAAACTACTTAACAATTAAGCTCGAATCATGCTTATCATTCAAATTACTACTCAACCACCCAAACCATCTCCAAACTTCAACATTCAAACTTATTACTAAAGGGTTTGAAGATTTATACCTTTATTGGAGGGTGGAAAGTTACTAGAAAGCCTTATGGAGCCTCCTACAAGCTTGATCTTTCCAAAGAAATCAAGAATACAAAGTTAGGCTTTGAAGTTTCTAAAAGTCCGATTTAAAGAACTGTAAAAATGAGGGTCTTACCTTGCTTATTTGGAAGAGACTTGTGAACAAGAGTTGTAGGCCATCTCAATACCTTTCCAACGAGCTATAGAACACAACATTTGAGTGAGTATTGAAGGAGATATGGCAGTTTGAAGTTGCTGGGTTTGTTTTAGCCGAGAGCTTTCTTCTTGAAATGGGAAAGTCAACTTTCAATTTGTATTTGTGTTATGATATTTGTTGGTTGGTTGCTTCCTTTTGTTTTGGAATTAAATTAAATTTTTACCATGGTGAAAAATGTGTGGCTCACAATCAACCAACCAATCTTTCCCACTTGTCATGCTTAGGTCATCAAGCTTAGGTCATCTTGTTACACTTGTCTTCTTCTTGTTGGTTTGATGACATCATCATCCCTAACCTCCTTGATTAACTCCTAATTGCTTGCCTAATGACCGCTGATCTGTTATACGGTTCGCTTAACTTTCGTTCTCGTTTATCGTTTGAGGAATCATATCCGGGATCTTATCACTTGGGTTCCCCTAAACCTTCCTCAATATTTTATATTCCTTTTTATGATCCCCTCTTAAAATCCTTGAATTTAAATCTTATTTATCCTGTTACCTGATACTCACTTCTTTCTGTATCTGGTGGATTTCTGGGAAAAATCAAAGTGTTCGGAATTGGATTCTGACGATCTTTACATACACTTATATACCACATAGAGTACTAATAATATCCCAGAAGATCAATAACAGAACCCCTACATAGTGTGGCATGAAAAGTTTTCTCATTCAGCATAATCTGCAAAATCACTATTTATAAGGGTTTCAAAAATTTCCAAAAATTGGGGTTATTACAGTCTCCCCTCCTTAAAAGGATTCCGTCCCGGAATCAGATAGAAAATGAATAGGGATACTTTCTTAACATTGCACTTTCTAATTCTCGAGTAAATTTTCCCACATTGTGGTTCTTCCATCAAACTCTGAATAGTTTGATAACCCTTCTCCTAAGCACTTGTTCCTTTTTACTCTATAACCCTTCCTGGTTGCTCCATATAGGTTACGTCGGGTTGCATGTCTATGCGCTCATATGCCCCTATTTATCTGGCATCCGAATTATACTTCCTTAATATCGATATGTGGAACACGTTATGACTTTCTACATGTTCGGGGGTAGGGTTAGCTCATATGCTAACTTCCCAAAATGTCTTAATATATCCAAGGGTCCAACAAATTGTAGACTTAGCTTTCCTTTCTTTCCGAACCTCATCAATCCTTTCCAAGGGATACCTATAACATTACTAGGTCCCCTATTTCATACTCTTTGTCCTTTTGAGTCAAATCAGCATACCTCTTATGTCCATCTTGGGTTACTACCAGCCGTCCTCTGATTAGATCTATTATATCCATGGTCCTTTGGACTACTGCGGGTCCGAGCATCTTGCACTCTACAACTTCATCCTAACATAAGGGAGATCGACATTGTCTTCCCTCAAGGATCTCATAAGGCGATACCTCAATACTGACATATGATCTATTGTCGTAAGAAAACTCAATCCGTGTTAAGTGATCATTCCAATTTCTTTCAAGTCTATTGCACAGACTCTCATTATAGCTTTTAGTATTAGAGCTTTTGCTTCTCAATACCTATTCTTTTCCAGTTCGTAATCTCTACTACCTTCCGTTCCTAATATTATACTGGTTATACTTTTGCTCGTTAGCGTTCTATAACCTTTTAATAACCACGTCAACCTTAGTATCACGAATGTGTTTCCATTCCGAATACCACCACAACTTTACTACTCCTTTTTCAACTGTTTCTATTTCCCAAAGTTTGATCAATCATATAGAAGTAAAGGAATTTATTGAGAGATCACTATGATCATGAACACTTGTTATATCGCATAGTTAGTACAGAAGGTGGCCAGCCTTTAGTACTTGACAAGCAATTAAACAATAGATGGTATCCTACTAGGCTTCTATCACACAGATAGATAGTCATTCGGAAATACCTCCCCTTCTGGAAGGGTTGTTCTTCTCAGCTTACATGAAATGAAAAGAAGAGAAAAGAACGAATTGAAGAGAATTGTATATATGAAAAAAAAATATAATGCCACAAAATATCTGGCTTGGAACCTACCTCTAAATTATAGAGGTTTGTCATAGGAGAACAAAAATATGTGTATATATATCAACATCAAGTATTATCGCATCGCATTTCGCATGCTTAAATATTTTTGCTATTCCGTCCGTCATTCTATGGACCCATGCTCTTCCTCGAGCTTATACACAATCACCTTTGAAACTCCCTCGATATCAAAAATCGAACCTGGGATCTCATTCTAGACATCATCGTTACTAGAATTATATGCTTGCACCGCAACCTTCCTCATATAGTAATACGACTCTCTTTTCATAAGAGGGAATAAATATTCAATAGGTAGATACTCTACTTAATTAGTCTATCAATGATAACTTATACACTACCACGACCCGATTAGTGGTACTCAATCTCAACATCCATTCCAATACAACTCTCACGGTTGTAATCAGCTTATTACTCGCAGAATCATTGCTGCACTACTATGGTCCACTACTGAGCTACCGTCGTCGTTCACTTTCCATGAAATCTTAACATCTAGCCATACGGAGTCCATACATCTCGTATAGAATTCTTCTAAGGAGTTAACATAACCACCAATCACAATTCATGAAGAACACTCCAAACTCTGACGTACTTTCATGACATGAAGTAGATAAAATTGCAGAAGAGTTCCCGTCAAAGCAACGATAGCAGGTTAATACCATTCTTAATCGTATACCTTAAATAGAAGACTTAACTCAAGGGTTCGTCTAGTCCTTTTTGAAACATGGTCCTGGCTTATCTCAAGATAGTATCTTCTGAGATAGATAGCCCGCTCATGGCGATTACACGAATTAAACCTTTACCAACTACTATTACGGATGGGTATTGCACAATCATCAGAAGGAATGTCAATCTTCCAAACCATAATACAACCTGCATAGCTTTAACCATCATCACTGTATTCCTTTGGCACAAGTGCCTATAATTATCCTCTTACCTTTAAAGTGTCGGCCACCTCTTTGGCCTTTCCTTATAGTAAAATTTCCTTACAGTCAATGTCATTTTAACCACCTCCAAATAATTTTCTACCTCATTTCAATCACAGCTTATGTGAAGATGTTTTCCTTCAAATCTGATGAGAAAAAAAATATCACCATTTTTCCATAAGTTATTGTCTCAGTCTTTAGAGGTTAATCACTGTCACGACTGACTCTCAATCATACTTAGAACATCTTTTATCTTAAGTCCTAATTGCCCTGAACAATTTCGACCCTTACCGGTTCGATCCATATTTTCTCGTGGTTTAACACGTGCCCCACTTGGCATCATTATAATTACGTCATATTTCCTTTATCAACATTTCTATTCTTGAGAATTTTGAATATTACCTTTCTCCTTGTAAAACCTCTAAGGTTATCCTTGAATCGTCCCTCCTGTATTCCCTAGATACAGGGCATATCAAGATACCATTTATTAATACCAGAATCATTGTCTATATACTTCTGAAAAATTTCTCCACTGATTCTTAAATGTTGTTATTACCTTAATCCTTTCCAATTCATACTGTCAAACTCATACTATCCCTATTACGGGTGAAATGCCAACCTTTATGCATTCCCCTGGGATTCATTTTAAGTTACCGATATTCTATCCTTAATTTCACCTTTAGAAAAAGTACATGCATCCTTCCATGGATAAATCAAGTCATATATCCCTGATGAGGGTGTCTTATTCAATCATTTCCACCTCGATAGTATATGCCTAATTTTACAATAACATATGTATTCCAAATGAGGTCAATCAATATGGCCTCCAAAAGATAACAACGGTTATCCGCTTTTCGTGCCTAATTTGGTAACGATAACATGGATGTTCTGGAAGATATTGGTCATGTTCAACGTGAACTTCTTCTTAATAATTCCTTATTTACTTTTGTTGTTTATCTCAACAGTCATCTCAATGTTGGGATATCTTTCATATCTGGCGTCTCCCTTTCTGGGTATCAAGCCACCGGTCTTACACTTCATATTCTTGAAGGTCACTTCCTTCATCCAATTTTCCTAATTTCTTACTTCCTTGTCTCCTCAGTCTATCCGCGTCTTATTATTTATCCTTCGAACTATCTCAAGGTTTCCTCGAATCCTCCCAACTTACAGGGGATAAAATATATGTATCTCTTATGCCTTCCACCATCAATTTTAACTCATGGCGAATCACCCTCATCCTGACGATTACATACTTTTCTATTTCTATTGCTACGGATCTTTAGGGTTTCTTCATACCCAACTCCTTTATCATTCCTCACACTCTACTGCCTTTATATTCCTTTCCACTTCAGTTTCTTTTTATTTTCCTTTCTCTTATCATTATTTCATGAACCCACTAATCATTGACTTCAAGCATCACATCGTTCTGGGATTCTTGTCATCAGAACGAATCTTGACAACTTTTACAACTTAGCTTCATATTTCATCATACTCGTCCGCTTTTGTTCTGACTCTAAAGCTTTTACACTATCTCCATAACCTTGGGAATTACTTTCCCGAAAATAATTGACTGAACTTTAATCAGTTTATTCTAACCTCTGGCTCCGTGCCTTTCTTGGTCTTTCACCAGTGGTGGCCCTTCTCTTAGGAGGGTAAGTGACAAAAATAGTCTTTTGTGATTCGTCCATCATTTAGAATCTCAAATGATTCCTATATTTCCTTTAGCCAGGCTCTTGCCTCGACTGGGTCAAACTGTTCCTTGGAACTCTGAGAGCTTAGCGACTTAAAGGTCATGAAAGGATTTCCTACCGCATTGTTTCCTCAAGGTGGTGGTTGGGAATAAAAGTATAAGTTCTGTTTAGACAGGTCCATGAATTTCCATATAGGAGTACCGTCTCGGGTCTCCTTATCTTGCTCGACTTCTATTTTCTCAGTATGAAATGTTTCATCTTTCTCCCATACTTGGGGTTATCTTATACGTTAAAATTCTCATTTTCCACTTCATTATGTTATGGGTTCCTTCTATCTTGATGGCGTCCTCCCTGACTATCACATTCAGGGTTTGCCCTAAATCTTATTCCTTGAACTATGACTTTCATCTAGGATTTCATCTTTAAGCTCTTAAACATTTGGAACCCAAATTCTATAGGAATACCTCATTATTCCCTTATCATCTTTCTCGGTATTAATCTCATATCTATTTGTTGGCTCTCTACCTTCATTCATCACTTTTTCTGGCACAATATGTTCTTTTCCAATAATTCGGTCTGTCTTGCAATCTCAAACAGCTTTTCGGTACCGGCTCCGGTTACCTTCACTTCTATTTCCATTTTCTCAAAATCTCTTATAAACTCTCTCAAAGACATTATCATCTTGAGTCTCTCCTTTTTACTAAGGGCATCAGCCACCACATTGGCTTTCCCCGAATGATAAAGAATCTCATAATCGTAATCCTTGATTAGCTCTAACCACCTCATTTGGCACATGTTGAGCTCTTTCTGCGTGAAAATACACTAGAGCACTTATGGTTTGTGTAAATCTCGTACTTCTCTCCATACAAGTAGTGCCTCCAATATTTAGGGCAAAACTATTACCACGAGCCCAAGCTCATGGGTGGGGATATCGAATTTTATATTCCCTTAATTATCTTGATGCGTACGCGATTACCTTGTTGTGCTGTATAAGAAGCACCCTAATTCCTTATGCGAAGCGTCACTACACATCACAAAATCTCCTTTTCCATCCGGCAACGCCATCATAGGGGTCGTCACCAATCTTTGCTTCAATTCTTAAAAGTTGTTCTCGTATTTCTCTGTCCATTCAAACTTCTCAGTCTTATGAGTAAGCCGCGTTAAAGGGGGCTACTATCTTTACAAACTTGAACGAACCTCCGATAGTGACCGACCAATTCTACCTCTGGTAGTCGACCTAACCATGGTCATCAATTCATCAGTGGTCCTTTATTCATTCTTGTCAGAATCCTTCACGGGATCCTCCTCAGCAACAATCCCTTCTAGGACAACATCCTCAACCGCTACATCCTCAATATCAACATAATCCGGTCCTGCGTTAGGACGCTCTATCGGATCCACAATCCGATCTCCAATTAGTAATAAAACATCATCGCGCTTTTACTCCTCAACCTCAGGGTTCGGAGTCCCGCTACCATTTACGATAACGAACTACGCTTCTATCACGATATTTATAAGGGTTCCCATAAGGGTTTTAACTGTCAGTACTACGTTAGGTAGCCCGACTATGAACTTGGCAAGAGTTCTTATTATCTTTGTGAACTTATTATCTTAACGTCACATCATCTCTGAGGTTTATAATGCTTAGCTCTGATACCACTTCTGTAATACCCCCAAATCCGGGGTCGGGGATCCGGGTTGTCACGAGTTCTATTTCCCTTAATAACACCCAATCTTAATAAATAATCAACTACTCTGTACTGTGACCCCACAATAAACACACACACCACAAGTTATAGTCTCAGAGATGAACACTCAAAAATAACACAAGTCCTTATATTCCACAATTATAAACCGTTACACCTTAAAAAGGTTCTGAATAAATTTACATATTCCTTGCCATTATTACAATTCATATTATACATAAGTCTGTTCATCAATAGTTGAAAACCTAGCCTATTGGTAGCTCCTACCTCAGCTACGGCGGCATCAACGCTTCCAGAAGACTGCAGAACATTTTCTAACTGCTTGCGAATCGGGAGCTTGGTCCTGTTCATCTTTTCTATCTGTTGTTGTGTGATGAAAGAAGAAAGCAAGGGTGAGCAGCAAGCCCACCAAAATAATATGTATAATGATTAACAATATATGAGCCTTCTCATAGTACTCATGAAAGTCTTGGTCAAAAGAAATGAACCAAGTTTGATATCTTAATGCGATGAAGTCGCAAAATATTCAGTATATATACATATATACTTTTCAAAATCTTGGAAGTCCTCTTCCATGCATAATATACACAGAGTTCCAGTTTATAACTGTATAAAAATATCGTTGCAAGGTGATCTCATATATCTACCCTTGTCTCAACATTTTTCTGAAAATCTTTGATATGCATAAGATAATCATTAACTAGATATAAGTTGAAAATATGAAGTTACAAGATACCCCAATATACTTATATCTTTTCCAAATATTACTTGAACTACCACCGTTCAAGTTATAATCAGTTTCAAAAGTTCATCACATAGATGAGACTACAAGATAATACTTGAATAGATTCAATCTTTGAAATATTATTGAATGAATGAAGTTACGAGATACTTCATTAAGTCCCGATATATATATACACCTATATATATCTCTCATACATTTCCTGAAAACCTCTGTCATGTAAAGCATGAATAGAGTTGCAATATCCAATGAATTTGGAAAGAAAAGAAATTTTGGCATAAACCTGATATCTTGCTGATCAGGCAAAGATACCAATAAGTAACCTTTTCTACTAGTAGATGGATGAATCCCCCACCGGTCATCACCCTGGCCACATAAGGACCTTGTGCTGGACCGCCACCCGGCCTCTTATGCGTTGATGGACTGCCACCCAGCCACTTAAATTTTGATAGACCGTACCCCGGCCTGTCGCTTATGCCGACTCAATTAGATGGGCTTACTTCCCGAACGTTGGGTAAGTAATCAATTCATTTGTTTTCTCAAAACAGCAACCACGTTGCGAATGTAAAATGCACCACAGAGCTGGATCCCCCAGGTTTTGAGCGAGTATTTAAATCCCCTTTGAAAGGAAGATCTTAAATATAAAAAAAAATGAGTTTTGGGGTCCACTCTAACTTTAAAAATCATTTTGAAAACTCGAAAACATTTTTAAGAATGTTTGGAGTACTGCTGATTTATTAAAATAAATCAGTCCCGATATATTAGAAAATATCTGAATATTATTATTTAAATAATATTCTCATAAAGATAATCCTTATAAAAATAATCGAAGTAGAAGTTTTAAAACTTATACTAGAAATGGATATTAAATAACCAAAGATATACTTATATGAAAGTACTATCTTTATTTGAATAATCGAAAATAAGTTTGATTATCGAAACCTTATTCTTTAATAAAATAAAGAATATTATTAAATAATAAGCAGAGTCATAATATCTCGAATGAATATTATAAATAATATTCATTAAATAAAATAAACGGAGTCATATATCCTCAAATGAATATTCAAATAATAATCATTAAATAGAATAAACAGAGTCATAAGTCCTCAAATGAATATTCAAATAATATTCATTAATAAAATAAAGTTATCGAATAAACCTTATTCGATTAATAGTTTTGAAAACTATAACCATATATATAACCATATATATATATAAAATCTACTCGGGATCCTCGACTCCCGGTTTTAGAAAATGTTTTCACCTTTGGGTCTCTATATTAAGGGTATATGCAAATTACCGCTATTCTCTAGCATAGGTATTATCAACTGAACCAACAGATATATATGGCAAGAATACGAGATGCTATAATATATCGCAAGAATTTGCTAATTTAACCAACATGCATCTATCACAAGATAATGCATATACATATATTTACATCACAACAACAGTATAACGGGTAGAAAACTTGCCTGAGCGACTGGGGGTTACAAATGGCTCGGGACGAGTCTGGTAACCTATAAACAACATATAAGTTGGAATTAAACCGAAGTCACTTGTAAATCTATACTTTAACCAAATTAGACTCTAACGCTCGCTTTTCGCTTACTGATTCTCTTAAGTCGCTCGAGTACCCTCGGCTCCACCATTTTTAATAAATTAACCATTACGAGTTTTAAGGCGATTCCTTCGCGAGTGTCTTACCAACTGCCTATTACACTTTACATAAATGTTTCATACTCCAATTAGTCTTTTAAGGTCTTTAACCTATGTTTCAAAGTAAGGCGAGGGGTAATGTTTCGTTCGCGAAACGTCGTTACTTAAAACGGTCGTTTCTCCTAAACCCTACATCGGAATCAAACGAACCATATATCAAAATGAAGCTCGTAACATGAACTATCTAAAGATGACAATGGTCAAAACCTAGAAGGGAGTTCTCGGGTCCTAATGTTATGAACAAAAGCAGTCTAAAGTAAATCGGACATTACGACGGCTATGTTTACGCGATTTCCAAATTTTTTACCATTCCAAATCATATCAATCCAACTACCAATCAACAACAACTCAAGATACACATCAATGCTACTGATTTCAGTCATAATAAGCTCAAGGATCTCAATCCAATCATATATTATAACATCTCCAAATTCAACTAAACTACTTAACAATTAAGCTCGAATCATGCTTATCATTCAAATTACTACTCATCCATCCAAACCATCTCCAAACTTCAACATTCAAACTTATTACTGAAGGGTGTGAAGATTTATACCTTTCTTGGAGGGTGGAAAGTTACTAGAAAGCCTTATGGAGCCTCCTACAAGCTTGATCTTTCCAAAGAAATCAAGAACACAAAGTTAGGCTTTGAAGTTTCTAAAAGTCCGATTTAAAGAACTGTAAAAATGAGGGTCTTACCAAGCTTATTTGGAAGAGACTTGTGAATAAGAGTTGTAGGCCATCTCAATACCTTTCCAACGAGCTATAGAACACAACATTTGAGTGAGTATTGAAGGAGATATGGCAGTTTGAAGTTGCTGGGTTTGTTTTAGCCGAGAGCTTTCTTCTTGAAATGGGAAAGTCAACTTTCAATTTGTATTTGTGTTATGATGTTTGTTGGTTGGTTGCATCCTTTTGTCTTGGAATTAAATTAAATTTTTACCATGGTGAAAAATGTGTGGCTCACAATCAACCAACCAATCCTTCCCACTTGTCATGCTTAGGTCATCAAGCTTAGGTCATCTTGTTACACTTGTCTTCTTCTTGTTGGTTTGATGACATCATCATCCCTAACCTCCTTGATTAACTCCTAATTACTTGCCTAATGACCGCTGATCTGTTATACGGTTCGCTTAACTTTCGTTCTCGTTTATCGTTTGAGGAATCATATCCGGGATCTTATCACTTGGGTTCCCCTAAACCTTCCTCAATATTTTATATTCCTTTTTATGATCCCCTCTTAAAATCCTTGAATTTAAATCTTATTTATCCTGTTACCTTATACTCACTTCTTTCTGTATCTGGTGGATTTCTGGGAAAAATCAAAGTGTTCGGAATTGGATTCTGACGATCTTTACATACACTTATATACCACATAGAGTACTAATAATATCCCAGAAGATCAATAACAGAACCCCTACATAGTGTGGCATGAAAAGTTTTCTCATTCAGCATAATCTGCAAAATCACTATTTATAAGGGTTTCAAAAATTTCCAAAAATTGGGGTTATTACATCCATGAAGTTAGAGTGCCATACCATGTCCTTCCTTGACTATTTCTTGAGTAAGATACCAGTTCATACCATCCTGAAGTGATCTTGTGAAGAAGAGATATACAGAGTCCAATTGATCTGCTACTGCAAAGTCCATGAACTATTTTGCATTGACTTTCTCTTTTGACTCACCAACCAGGTGTACACTTGTACACATCTAATAGAGTCCAATTCCAAGTGTACTGTGCATCAGGTACCTGATATGTTGTAATATCCTCAAGTCTCATCAATGGTGATATCTGTTAGATACTGCTTCCTGATAATATCCTAACATCCAGTTTGGCCTTGTCCCTCGTAACAATGCCATTGTTATCCAATATTGACTTCTGGTTATCCTTGTACCAATTACAAGATTGTCATTTGGTTTGGATACCAGCTTCCCTAGAATCTGCTTGCTGACTAATTGAGTTCATCTTGCTTTGTAATCACCCAATCAATCCGGATCTATCAGAGCTTCCGTAACTTTCTTAGTTTCTTCCTTAGATAGAAAACTAGAGAGATACTCATTTATACTCAGTACCCCTGCTAATCATTAGTCCACCATCTGGATCACTTAGAACTAGACTCTGGGAATAATATTGACATCAAATCCTTTGTCTCAGCAGATATGTTCTTGTAGTATCCTCTTGATATTCAATGTGGTGTTGTGTCTGAATAGTTGATCCTTCTTTTGCTCCCCCTAAGCTGTTGCTGTGATTTCCTAAAAATCCTTACCATTGCTGTCTGGCTTCATTAAAATAATGAGTTGTGTTATACACTGCCATTCCACTGCTCGGATATAAATTATCAATACCATTAATTTCTCCTTTAACAGCTTGGAGCATGTAGTTGTTGAACTGTGCACTTAGACTGTCTATCAACTTTTGTTGATCAACCACAAATGCCCTGTAGGTTGTAGACTCCACTGAGTAGCCATGAAAAATATCCTAACTAGTCTTAGCTGCAAATGCCAAGATCTTCAAACAACTGAAAATATTTCATTGTTTATTTCTGCAGAACATTCTCTCCAAACACTTTCAGGTTATCCAATATTTGCTTCTGTAGGCCATTAACTCATTTGTGGTCTTCATGTATACATCCTGATCAAGGCTTGATCTTACTTGTAGCAAACTGTATTGACTGCTCCAGCCCTTTGGTATTTAGAAAGTCTTGTTTAGCTTGATATTTCCATTATAGCTTTAATCAAGTTCTGATTCTTCCTTTGTACCACTCCATTCTGACATGGAGCTCCCAGTGCTGAATATGTCTCAAAATATTTTTGATGTTACAGATATTAATCAGAACTGCTTCTTGAATTCAGTCCCATTATCTGACCACAAGATCATTTCTTTTACAGTTGGTTCCAGCTTGATCTTCTGATATGATTAATCACCATCTGTGATGTCTTGTCTTGAGAATGCACGAACAACAACTTTGTTTAATAAGGGTAGTCAACCACCATCACTAAGGTATATATTTACTTTGATGTGATGTTGTCTTTGACTCCTCTTTCTGACATGCCTCACATTTATCATCTTCTGAATTCCAGATGAGGCAGTCCTCTCACTAACCCTTTTTCACAAAAGAGTTCATTGAGTTGATGTTCAAGGGTGAGAGCTTCTAATGCCATAGCTAAACTTTTGTCAGATGAAGCTTTACAGTAGAAACCATTGACTTCACCTTTTCAGAGTTTCCAGTCCAGCCACGAGCATTTCCTTTCCTTACTCTAAGAAGAGCAAGCTTCTCAACCTTCCTGCTTTAGATGAGACACTAATCCTTCTTTGAATTGACATTTTGTCCTTTGATACAAACTGTCCGATAAAAGGATTTGTGCCTTGATTCTCCAGTAAGAAAGATGCTTCAATTGTCAGTGACTCCAATGATTATTATCAGTGATAGCAATTGTTGAGTCCACGATGACATCCCTTTTTCTGCATAGCTTGTCCCGTAATGAAAACCTTTGCTCTCATCTCCAAAGATTATTGACGGAATAGCTTTTGTCAATCACATTTGATTGTGAGGCTCTTTCTTTGATCATATGCCCTGAGTATGAATTACCAAGAATACATATGAATCAATTGACCTGTTATGTCCTGCACTCACAAATGTATTAACAGTTCTTGGTACCCAACTTATCAGTTTGGGTCCAGTTGGATTAGAGATTTTACTATAAACAGGGATAACAACAGCTGCAACCTTATCATGCTAATTCTTATCTTTTACTGACCATTTTCTCCATTTTGATACCCTTGACAAAATTATCTCTAGGCTAGAGGAAAAATCATCCCAACCTTACATAAGGAGGACTAGCAGTCTTTGCCCTATTGTAATCCTAAAACATGTTTTTTCTATAATTAATGCAAGTACTAAGAGATGAAATCATGGAATAGAAATAAACAAACATTGCATTGAGAATACATGGCATTCATTCAGAAATATTACGCATAAGAATTAAGCAAGACATGCATGATATGGAATAAACAGAATTAACAAGTAAATCACTAATTCTATCTAGTCCAATCATGTTGATGTATCTCATCTAGCCATCTTAATCCAAATATAAACTAATACATCTTAACAAACAATTTAGATTAAATGGATAAATCACATTATAATAGGATACAGGAGATGAGCATAAACAAAGGTCTTATATGCTGGAAAAACATATACCTCACTAAAGCAATTAATCATGTTCAACAAATATTCAACCACATATAAGATTGGTCCTAATATCTTGTGTTCTCCGACTTCGTCCCAACATAGGGGAGAGCGACATCTCCTTCCGTAAAGAGCTTCATACGGGGGCATTCCGATGCTAGCGTGATAGCTATTGTTGTAAGCAAATTCGATCAGGGGTAAGTGGTCATCCCAATTTCCTTTGAAATTAATGGCACATACTCGTAGCATATCTTCTAGGGTCTGCATTGTCCTTTCGCTTTGTCCATCAGTCTGGGGGTGGTAAGCGGTACTCATGTTTAGTCTGGTGCCTACGCATTCCTGGAAGCTTCTCCAAAATCGAGAATTAAACCTTGGGTCTCTATTTGACACTATGGCTACAGGAACGCCGTGTCTTACTACAATTTCCTTCAAGTAAATATCTACCAACTTGTTTACGGTGTATCTTTCGTTGATTGGTAGGAAGTGTGCCGACTTGGTCAATCTATCTATGATAACCCATATGGCATCGTGACTGGTCTTTGTTCTTGGTAAGCCTGTCACAAAATCCATGGCTATATGCTCCCATTTCCATTCCGGAATCTCTAGGGGTCGTAATAGTCCACTAGGTCGCTGATGTTCAGCCTTCACTCTCTGGCATGTCAAGCACTTGCTGACCCACTCTGCTACTTCTCTCTTCATGTTAGGCCACCAATAATATTCCTTAAGGTCACGGTACATTTTCGTACTTCCTGGGTGGATTGAATATCTAGAGCTGTGCCCTTCGTGCAACAGCTCATCTTTTAACTCTTGCACATTTGGAATACAAATTCGGGACGCATACCTCATGATCCCTTTCTCATCCTTCTCGCATCTCACTTCTTCACCGGTCAAAGTTCCTCTTTCCTCACTCATCTTCTTTTCCTGACATACTCGTATCTTTTCAGTCAGCTCCGGCACTAGCTTAATCTCAAATAGGTCATCCTCACGTCAATTTCCATCTTCTCAAATTCCTTAATCAACTCCTCCGATGTCATTATCATCTTGAGTCTTTCCTTCCTACTAAGGGCGTCAACCACCACATTGGCTTTACCCGAGTGATACAAAATTTCACAGTCGTAGTCTTTTATCAACTCTAACCATCTCCTCTGTCTCATGTTTAGTTCCTTCTGAGTAAAAATATATTTGAGGAGTGTAGATCTCGCATTTCTCACCGTATAGGTAGTGTCTCCAAATTTTTAGGGCAAATACTATGGCTGCTAATTCTAGATTATGCGTAGGGTATCTGCTCTCATGTTCCTTCAATTGTCGAGAGGCATATGCTATAGCTTTGCCGTGCTGCATTAGTACACATCCTAATCCTTTAAGCGATGCGTCGCTGTATATCAAACTCTCCCTTTCCATCGGGAAGAGCGAGCACTGGTGCTGACACCAGCCTCCTTTTCAGTTCTTGAAAACTCTCCTCACATTTCTCTGTCCATACAAACTTTTCTGTCTTTCGGGTAAGTCTAGTCAGTGGACCGGCTATCTTAGCAAAGTCTTGCACGAATCTTCGGTAATATCCTGCTAAACCCACAAAACTCCTAACCTCTGTTAAGGTAGTTGGTCTTTCCCAATTGGATACCGCCTCTATTTTGGCAGGGTCAACTAAAACTCCTTTACTACTCACCACATGTCCTAAAAACTGAACTTCTCTCAACCAAAACTCGCATTTCAAGAACTTGGCATACAATTTCTCATTCCTCAAGATTTCCAAGACCATTCTCAAATGTTCTGCGTGTTCTTGCTCTGACTTTGAGTAGATCAGAATATCGTCTATAAAAACTGTCACACATATATCCAGGTACTTTTTGAACACTCTGTTCATCAAATCCATAAAGGCTGCGGGTGCATTGTTTAACCCAAACGATATAACTAAGAACTCATAGTGTCCATACCTAGTGCGAAAAACAGTCTTTGGTATATCTTCCGGTTTGATTTTTAACTGGTGATATCCTGTTCTTAAATCTATTTTGCAAAAATGTACAGCTCCCTTGAGTTGGTCGAATAGGTCATCAATCCTGGGGAGAGGGTACTTATTCTTAATAGTCAGCTTATTCAGCTCTCGATAGTCTATGCATAATCTCATACTGTCGTCCTTTTTCTTTACGAACAGCACTGGCGCTCCCCATGGCGACACACTAGGCCTTATCATTCCATTATCTAATAACTCTTGCAGTTGAGAAGCTAGTTCCTTCATCTCAACTGGGGCTAGCCTATATGGGGCCTTGGATACTGGCGCCGAACCTGGTGCTAACTCTATAGCGAATTCTATTTCTCGGTAAGGTGGTAATCCTGGTAAGTTCTCTGGAAATACATCCTCAAATTTGTTTACTACGGGTATGTCCTGTATATTAGGGACTTCCTTCTTGGTATCTATCACATAAGCTAAATAGGCCTCGTTACCTTTCCTTAACAATCTTTTTTCCTGTAGCATGGTTAGAAATTTTTGGTTCTGTCGTTGACCTTTAAACACTACTTCTTATTCATTCTATACTCTTATCTTTACTTTCTTCCGTTCACAATCTATTTGCACTCCGTTACTGGATAACCAATCCATTCCTAAGATTACATCAAATTCTCCTAACGCGAATGGGATTAGGTCAGCCTCGAAGATCTTCCCTTCTAATTTCAACTTGCACTTAGGGTGTACTTGATTTACAGGAATTATTTCTTTGTTTGCTATTTCCACTCGTAATATCTCACGTAAGGGTATGGCATTAAGTTTTAACTTTTTAGCAAAATCTTGAGATATAAAAGACTTGGTTGCTCCAGAATCAAATAGGACATTTGCATGTTCGGAATTTAACAAAAGGGTACCTGCTATCACGCCAGTGTTTCGAACAGCATCTTGAACGGTCATGTTGAAGATCCTAGCAGCTGGGGGTCGGTTGGATGCATCTTTGCTCATCCCTGAGGCTGGGGGCTTCAACGTTGGGCAATCCTTTCTCATGTCTCCTACCTTTCCACATTGGAAACACGTTACATTGGGCCGGGTGCAGTTGTTGGCAACGTGTCTGATTTGGTCACACCGGTAACATCTCAGAGGGGCTCTTGTCTGGGTACACATTCCAAGGTGTCTCTTCTTACAGGTTTGACACTATGGTATTGGGGCACGTGGTTGGCTATAAAATGTTTCCCTAGATTGTTCGCCGCCCTGGCCAACACTCTCGCTTGGGGCCTTTCTGAATCCAGGGCCTCGTGCAGGTTGGGACACCGCTCCCCTGACGAACCTGCTCGGAAGGCTCCTGTTCTCGGTTCCTATTCCTTGGTTTACTATCGTCCTCTTCCAATTTTCCTTTTCCTTCACACTATGCTCACTGCCAGCTTCAACAATCGAGGCTTTCTGTACTAAGGTGGCATAGTCTGTCAGCTCTAATACTGCTACTCAGTTCAGTATCCACTGTTTCAGACCAAGCTGAAACCTTCACGATTTCTTTTCTTCGATATTCACGAACTCAGGCACAAATCTCGACAACTCAGTAAATTTGGCCTCATATTCTGCTACAGTCATCTTATCCTGTTTCAACTCCAGAAACATAATCTCCATCTGGGTCTCCATAAACCTAGGGAAATACTTGTCTAAGAACAGTCGGGTAAATCTATCCCATGTGATCACAACATCAGTCTCTAGGTTTCATTTGGACTCCCACCAGTAGTTAGCTTCTCCTTTCAGCATGTAAGAAGCAAAAATAGTCTTGTGTCGTTCCTCAATACCTAGTATCTCGAAGGACTTTTCTATTTCTTTGATCCAGGCCCGTGCTTCAACGGGGTCGGCCGATCCTAGAAACTCTGGAGGTTTGAGAGATTTGAAGGCTCTAAAGGCAGTAGCTGCAGTCTGTTGGGCAGTATGTGGCTGTGGTGGAATAGGCTGTTGGTTCAGATTTGCTCTTAACAGTTCCATAAATTCATTCATGGGGTTCCCTCCCTGATGGGTATCCTCAGCCTCTTCTTCTACATATTCTTCCTCATCATATTCATTATAGTCTAGGTCTTCTTCACTTTCCTCATTCACTACAGGGTCAGGTTCACCTCGTTGTTGGTTAACAGATTCTGTGGGCTGTGCCCTGGTTCCTCTTCTACGGGGTGGCATTGTTCTGATATTGAAAATTGGTCAACATAGTTGTAATTATAACAGTTGGATTATTTTATTCATATATAAGCATGTCATTTATTATCTAGCAGGTTTTTATAAAGTGCAATAATATAGACATCATTTCTTAATAACTGCTTAGATATATATTAATAAGATCTCCCACTTATATCTTGGGGATGAAACAACTAGCCGAGTTCATACATGCCTGATTACAATCTATCACTACTAGTTCTGAATATTGAAATGAAAATACATAAGCCGTGTACCCTGAAAGGCTAGGAACGCTATCTATTACTAGCTATCCTTTCAAAATTGCTGACAAGTCACCCAGCCTTCTTCAAGGTCCATATCTAGGGCTGTTCACGAACCGAGTCGAGCCGAGTTTTGACCGAACCGAGCCGAACATTATTTTTATTCTGACGAATCGAGCCGAGCCGAGCTTCATTATCGAACAGAAAATCGTGTTCGAGCTCGAGCTCGTTAACTAACGAGCCGAACACGAGCTTCTTCAAGAACAAAAACGAGCCGAACCGAGCCGAACTGTAATCGAGGGGCTCGTTAACAATTTAAAGAACAGCAACCCTGGTTGGCCCAGCCCAATTGATTTAAACCCAACCCAATTATCAAAATATCTGTTTGTAGAAATCTTAACACCCATTTTCTCCTAATTATCTCTTTATCCTTCCCTCATATCTCATAAATCCCTAAATTCCCCAATCCCGTTTTATTTAGTCCAATCTTCTGCCTATTTTGTTTTCTTTTTTATTTTAATGGTGAGCATTGTATGTATGTTGTGTGGTGAGTTTTGTATGTATATGTGTGAAAGACTAGATTTTGGAGATTCTGGATGGTTCGATCTTTGTTGGTTTTGTAATAACCCTAATTTTTGGAATTTTTGAAACCCTTATGAATAGTGATTTTGCTGATTATGCTGAATGAGAAAACTTTTCATGCCACACTATGTAGGGGTTTTGTTATTGATATTCTGAGATTTTATTAGTACTCTATATGGTATATAAGTGTATGTAAAGATCGTCAGAATCCAATTCCGAACACTTTGATTTTTCCCAGAAATCCACCAGATACAGAAAGAAGTGAGTATAAGGTAACAGGATAAACATGATTTAAATTCAAGGATTTTAAGAGGGGATCATAAAAAGGAATATAAAATATTGAGGAAGGTTTAGGGGAACCCAAGTGATAAGATCCCGGATATGATTCCTCAAACGATAAACGAGAACGAAAGTTAAGCGAACCGTATAACAGATCAGCGGTCATTAGGCAAGCAATTAGGAGTTAATCAAGGAGGTTAGGGATGATGATGTCATCAAACCAACAAGAAGAAGACAAGTGTAACAAGATGACCTAAGCTTGATGACCTAAGCATGACAAGTGGGAAGGATTGGTTGGTTGATTGTGAGCCACACATTTTTCACCATGGTAAAAATTTAATTTAATTCCAAGACAAAAGGAAGCAACCAACCAACAAATATCATAACACAAATACAAATTGAAAGTTGACTTTCCCATTTCAAGAAGAAAGCTCTCGGCTAAAACAAACCCAGCAACTTCAAACTGCCATATATCCTTCAATACTCACTCAAATGTTGTGTTCTATAGCTCGTTGGAAAGGTATTGAGATGGCCTACAACTCTTGTTCACAAGTCTCTTCCAAATAAGCAAGGTAAGACCCTCATTTTTACAGTTCTTTAAATCGGACTTTTAAAAACTTCAAAGCCTAACTTTGTGTTCTTGATTTCTTTGGAAAGATCAAGCTTGTAGGAGGCTCCATAAGGCTTCCTAGTAACTTTCCACCCTCCAAGAAAGGTATAAATCTTCACACCCTTTAGTAATAAGTTTGAATGTTGAAGTTTGGAGATGGTTTGGATGGTTGAGTAGTAATTTGAATGATAAGCATGATTCGAGCTTAATTGTTAAGTAGTTTAGTTGAATTTGGAGATGTTATAATATATGATTGGATTGAGATCCTTGAGCTTATTATGACTGAAATCAGTAGCATTGATGTGTATCTTGAGTTTTTGTTGATTGGTAGTTGGATTGATATGATTTGGAATGGTAAAAAATTTGGAAATCGCGTAAACATAGCCGTCGTAATGTCCGATTTACTTTAGACTGCTTTTGTTCATAACATTAGGACCCGAAAACTCCCTGCTAGGTTTTGACCATTGCCATGTTTAGATAGTTCATGTTACGAGCTCCGTTTTGATATATGGTTCGTTTGATTCCAATGTACGGTTTAGGAGAAACGGCCGTTTTAAGTAACGACATTTCGCGAACGAAACATTACCCCTCGCCTTACTTTGAAACATAGGTTAAAGACCTTGAAGGACTAATTGGAGTATGAAACATTTATGTAAAGTGTAATTGGCAGTTGGTAAGACACTCGCGAAGGAATCGCCTTAAAACTCATAATGGTTAATTTATTAAAAATGGTGGAGCCGAGGGTACTCGAGTGACTTAAGAGAATCAGTAAGCGCAAAGCGAGCGTTAGAGTCTAATTTGGTTAAAGTATAGATTTACAAGTGACTTCGGTTTAATTCCAACTTATATATTGTTTATAGGTTACCAGACTCGTCCCGAGCCATTTGTAACCCCCAGTCGCTCAGGCAAGTTTTCTACCCGTTATAATGTTGTTGTGATGTAAATATATGTATATGCATTATCTTGTGATAAGTGCATGGTTGTTATTAGCAAATTTTGCGATATATTGGAGCATGCTGATATGGTATATATGCATGTATGTTTCGTAATCTTGATATATATCTGTTGATTCAATTGCTTATAAGTTGCATAATACCTATGCTAGAGATAAACAGTAGTTGCGTATACCCTTAGTATAGGGGACCCAAAGGTGAACATTTTCTAAAACCGGGAGTCGATGTTCCCGAGTATATTATATATATATATATATTTAAATATATATATATTGATATAGTTTTCAAAACTATTAATCGAATAAGGTTTATTCGATAACTTTTATTTTATTTAATGAATATTATTACGAATATTCATTCGAGGGCTTATGACTCCTTTTATTTTATTTATTGAATATTATTCGAATATTCATTCGAGGGCTTATGACTCCTGTTATTTTATTTAATGAATATTATTACGAATATTCATTCGAGGGCTTATGACTCCTGTTATTTTATTTAATGAATATTATTACGAATATTCATTCGAGGGCTTATGACTCCTTTTATTTTATTTATTGAATATTATTTGAATATTCATTCGAGGGCTTATGACTCAGTTTATATTATTTAATGAATATTATTTGAATATTCATTTGAGGATCTATGACTCCGATTATTTGCTGAGATATATTCTTTATTTTATTAAAGAATAAGGTGTCGATAATCAAACTTATCTTGATTATTCAAATAAAGATAGTACTTTCGTATAAGTATATCTTTGGTTATTTAATACTCATTTCAAGTATAAATTTTACAACTTCTACCTCAATTATTTGTATAAAGATTATTCTTTATGGGAATATTATTTGAATAATAATATTCAGATATTTTCTAATATATTGGGACTGATTCACTTTATTAAATCAGCATTACTCCAAACACTCTTTAAAGTGTTTTTGAGTCTTTAAAATGATTTTTAAAAGTTAGAGCGGATCCCAAAACTCATTTTTATATATTTAAGATCTTCCTTTTAAAGGAGATTTAAATACTCGCTCAAAACCAGAGGGATCCGGCTCTGTGGTGTATTTTATATTCGCAATGAGGTTGCTGTTTTGATAAATGAATTGATTACTTACCCAAGGTTCGGGAAGTAAGTCCATCTATTGAGTCGGCATAAGCAACATGGGCTCAGTGGGCGTCCATGAAAGTGTAAGTGGCTCAGTGGGAGTCCATCAAATGCGTAAGTGGCTGAGTGGCAGTCCAGCATAAGGTTCTATTACGGCCAGGGTGATGACCAGTGGGGAATTCGTCCATCTACTAGTAGAAAAGGTTACTTATTGGTATCTTTGCCTGATCAGCAAGATATCAGGTTTATGCCAAGGTTTTCTCCTTTCCAAATTCATTGGATATTGCAACTCTGTTTATAATTTTCATAACAGAGGTTTTCAAGGAGTGTATGAAATGTATATATATAGGTATATATATATCGGGATTTAATGAAGTATCTCGTAACTTCATTATTTATAATGATATTCAAAGATTGAATCTATTCAAATCTTGTCTTGTAGTCTCATCTATGTGATGAACTTTTGAACTGATTATAACTTGAACGGTGGTAGTTCAAGTAATATTTGGAAAAGATATAAGTATATTGGGGTATCTTGTAACTTCATATTTTCAACTTATATCTAGTTAATGATTATCTTATGCATATCAAAGATTTTCAGAAAAACGTTGAGACAAGGGTAGATATATGAGATCACCTTGCAACGATATTTTTATACAGTTATAAACTGGAACTCTGTGTATATTATGCATGGAAGAGGACTTCCAAGATTTTGAAAAATATATATGTATATATACTGAATATTTTGCGACTTCATCGCATTAAGATATCAAACTTGGTTCATTTCTTTTGACCAAGACTTTCATGAGTACTATGAGAAGGCTCATATATTGTTAATCATTATACATATTATTTTGGTGGGCTTGCTGCTCACCCTTACTTTCTTCTTTCATCACACAACAACAGATAGAAAAGATGAACAGGACCAAGCTCCCGATTCGCAACCGGTTCGAAAACGTTCCGCAGTCTTCTGGAAGCGTTGATGCCGCCGTAGCTGAGGTAGGAGCTACCAATAGGCTAGGTTTTCAACTATTGATGAACCAGACTTATGTATAATATGAATTGTAATAATGGCAAGGAATATGTAAATTTATTCAGAACCTTTTTAAGGTTTAACGGTTTATAATTGTGGAATATAAGGACTTGTGTTATTTTTGAGTGTTCATCTCTGAGACTATAACTTGTGGTGTGTGTGTTTATTATGGGGTCACAGTACAGAGTAGTTGATTATTTATTAAAATTGGGTGTTATTAAGGGAAATGGAACTCGTGACAACCCGGATCCCCGACCCCGGATTTGGGGGTGTTACAGGTTTTGTGGTGATGCTTCTGGTGGGTTTCAAGCCATTCATTCAAATTAAAGATAATGTTCATCAACGCACCGGAGTGAAAGTTGCTAGTAAGATATATACAAACGCTGCAAAAAGCAAGGCTCGTAAGGAGCAATACTCTAGGATTCAGGGAGAAAGTGAATGGAGGTCAGGGAAAGTGTTTACATGTATTTTGTGTCTATAATTCTTATAAAAATATCATGAAAATATTGTATTTTTTTCGAGTTTTAACGAGCCGAGCTCGAGCCGAACGAGTTCGAGCCGAACATACAAAAGCTCGGCTCGAGTTCATTTTTGTTAACGAACACATTTTTATGTTCGGCCTCGAGCTTGAGCTCGAGTTCTTAACGAACCGAGCTGAACCGAGCTCTTACCGAGCCGAGCTCGAGTTTGTTCACGAACAGCTCTGTTCGTGAACAACCCTATCCATATCTAGTCCCTAGTATCTCAGTCACTATCATTGCGAGTGAGGTCACGCACCCTCCTCATCGGTCCTGCAATCATCAGCTCTGCATCAACTACCGGGATGTATCCTCCCACTGCTGTCATCCTCATCTGAACCCTGGTACGGAGCTCAATCCCATCGATCTCTTGATAAGTGGCATTTTATACCACTTAGAACATCTTAAAATGGTTTAAATTGGTGCCTTGAAATCAAGTATTTTGTGTATTTGATGCGTTTTTCTAGTGTTTATGCATTTCAGGGTATTAGTTGCATTTCGGAGGAGTAATCATCAAGAATAAGCGTTGACATGTGTTCACCATTGCGAGAGGAAAGAAAGGGACAAATTACGGCGAAGAAACGGAGCAAACTCAAGAAAAATCCAGTAGGGTCCTGAGCGGCCGCTCAGCATAAACTGAGCGTCCACTCAGCTATGCTGAGCGGCCGCGCAGGGTCGGGAAATTAAATAATTATTTTTAGACTTCTACTTCTGTTTGGCTTCCAACTTCTATGTAATCTGAGTTTTATGGGACTATTATATAAGTAGATTTAGAGACATTTTCACGAGAGAGGATCGTGGTATTAAGCAAGGAGCGAAGGAGATAAGGAAGAAGACCGTTTTAGCACACAGCAACGAAGAGGAAGCATATTTTTTTGTGATTCTTATTTCGTTGTAACGTTGGATGCTAGTTTTCTTACTTTGAACCTATTTACTCTTGTGACGTACTCTGATTTAATATAATTAGTTTAGTTAATATTTTCTTGTGTTTTTTTATCATGATTTCATATGAACCCATGATGACGATAAGTGCTATTATGGGCTAATCGTGATCATGGGGTCGCAACGGATTTACTATGGAATTCTTTAGTTAATTGTTTAATACTTTACTGTGTGATGATTGTATGATATCTAGTATTGGTTGTTCATATTCGTCTTATGTGCGTCGCGAACATATAAGATAGGGTGTTAATCTCTTGTGAAGCGATGGTGGATCTTGAGATTTAGAACTTGCCATGCTAGCATAGGTTCATGTACGATGTGCATGATTAGTGGGTAACTCTAACAGTTTTATTCGCCCTGTGTAATCAAAAGGAATAACTTGTGCTTAAATCATTGTGTTGTCAATTTATGTAGACATATAGGAACTCAACATAATTGATGACTATTCTACTTCTATCTTAATTGTGGATGCTTGGTAGAATGGTATTAGTACAATGAAAGTTGGCTTTTATCAGTTTCGTGTTATTCGATTAATATCATCAATGTCACATGCTAAAGGTAATAACAATAACTATTGAAGGAAGTAGTAATGAAGTTGAGATCTCATGAGTGTTTTAATATTGTTAATTGAAGTGTTATTTAAGTGATAAACTAAGTAATTAATTGTAGTTAATATTTAGTCAACAATTCTAAGTGTTAGTATCTTAACATTGAGAAGTAATCATACGTTGGTGCGTGAGTATAATTAAACAATAATTAGTCTGAGTCTTTGTGGGAACGAACTAGAAAGTATTCTATATTACTTGCGAACTATACTTGCGTGAATATTAGCGCGTGTTTTCGCCCTAACAAGTTTTTGGCACCGCTGCCGGGGACTCGGCGTATTTGTTTAGTTTATGTACTTACCATCATTGGTCATTAGGACTCAGTGATTAGGACGTAGTTGTTACTTATTGTTTCTGGTTGTGTTTCAGGTACTTAAGCGAGCGTTTATGCAAACTCGTTCTCGTACTCATAAGAGGACTTTAGATACAGCTGAGGAGACAGACGAAGTTCTTGATATTCCGGAGAAGATAGATTTTGAAGACTCGGATTCAGGAACTGAGCAGAAAGAACCAGTAAT
The DNA here is from genome assembly GCF_009905375.1 of Apium graveolens. Lineage (NCBI taxonomy): Eukaryota > Viridiplantae > Streptophyta > Magnoliopsida > Apiales > Apiaceae > Apium > Apium graveolens. The sequence goes on from NC_133648.1 coordinate 266,544,366, forward strand.
CATGGGTGATCGTATTGTTCAGGGTGATCATATTGTTCAGGCTGATCTAGCTCTTATGGACTTTTCTCGGCCAAAAATTGATGACATTCAGTCAAGCATTCTTCATCCGGCTATTCAAGCTAACACCTTTGAAATTAAGCCGGGCACTATTCAGATGGTACATAATTCTGTTTCTTTTGGAGGAGCTGCAACTGAAGACCCCAACATGCACATAAGGAATTTTGTTGAGATCTGCAACACTTTTAAGTATAATGGCGTGACTGATGAGGCTATCAAGCTGAGGCTTTTCCCATTCTCACTGAGGGACAAAGCTAAGGACTGCTTACATTCTGAACCAGCTGGGTCCATCACTACTTGGCAAGATCTTGCGCAAAAGTTTCTGGTGAAGTTTTATCCGATGGTAAAGACTGCTGCTATGAGGAGTGCTCTTACTTAATTTGCGCCGCAACCTTCAGAATATATGTTCGAAGCTTGGGAACGCTACAAGGAAATGTTGAGGAAGTGTCCATATCATGGAATGCCCGATTGGATGGTGATCACTGGTTTTTATAATGGTTTGGGGGCCCAATCTAGGCCCATGCTCGATGCAGCAGCTGGAGGCGCCTTATGGGCTAAAAGCTATACTGAGGCTTATAATCTTATCGAGACTATGGCTGCAAATGAGCATCAAAACCCAACTTAGAGGATGATGCCTGGGAAGGTAGCAGGTATTCTGGAAGTTGATGCAGCCACCGCTATTGCAGCGCAGCTCCAAGCGCTGTCAATGAAGGTTGATTCTCTGGCTACATATGGAGTCAATCAAATAGCTATGGTTTGTGAGCTTTGTGCAGGTTCTCATGCTACAGTGTTCTCTTGTCAACGAATCTGTTCAGTATGTGAATAATTATCAGCGACAACAGCAGCCTGTGCCAGCTACTTATCATCCTAATAACAGAAATCATCCAAATTTCAGCTGGGGTAATAATCAGAATGCTATTCAGCCACCATATCAGTAAGGTGTGAGTAAGCAGTTTAATCCACCTGGATTCCAGCAGCCACAGCAGTATGCTCAAAGGCAATCATACCCTCAACAGGGAAGTGCAGCTGCACCTACTAGTGCTGATTTTGATGAACTTAAGCTGTCATGCAAGAGTTAGGCGGTTGCTATCAAGACCTTGGAAAATCAAATCAGTCAAATAGCCAATGCAGTGCACAATCATTAACCTGGAACACTCCCTAGTGACACGGAAGTACCAGGCAGGAAGGAAGCTAAAGAGCAAGTCAAGGCTATTACCTTAAGGTCTGGTAAAGTTGCTGATGCTGAAAAGCCAAAAGAAGGAGAAGCTGAAATTAGAGATGAAGAAGCTAAGCAAAAGGAGAAAGCGGCGGAACCAAGGAAGACTACTGTTGAACACACTCTGCCTGAGGGTAATACAGGGGAGAAACAGCTCTATCCTTCACCACCTTTTCCTAAGAGATTGCAGCAACAAAAGCTGGATAGACAGTTCGGTAAGTTTCTGGAGGTGTTCAAGAAACTTCACATCAATATACCTTTCGCTGAGGCTCTGGAGTAAATGCCTAGTTATGCGAAGTTTATGAAGAGTATTCTTTCAAGGACGGTGAAACTGGATGACCTTGAGACCGTTGCTCTCACGGAAGAATGCAGCGCTGTTCTGCAGCAAAAGTTACCTCAAAAGCTTAAAGATCCAGGTAGCTTCACCATTCTTTGCACCATTGGCAAGTTGACTTTTGACAAGTGCCTTTGTGATTTGGGAGCAAGCATCAATATGATGCCGTTGTCGATCTTTAAAAAGTTGGATTTGCCTGATCCAAAACCCACATACATGTCTCTACAATTGGCTGATCGTTCTATTACTTACCCAAGGGGCATAGTGGAGGATGTGCTAGTCAAGGTGGATAAGCTCTTCTTTCCTGCAGATTTTGTTATTCTGGATTTTGAGGAAGATAAGAAGATTCCCATAATCTTGGGAAGACCTTTCTTGGCTACTGGCCGTACCTTGATAAATGTGCAGAAAGGTGAACTTACTATGCGGGTACAAGATCAGGATGTGACCTTCAACGTGTTCAAGGCAATGAAATTCCCTACAGAAGATGAGGAGTGCTTAAAAGTGGATGTGATTGATTCTGCGGTTACTTCAGAACTCGATCGCATGCTAATGACTGATGCATTGGAAAAGGCCTTAGTGGGGGATTTTGACAGTGATGATGAAGATGGCAACGATCAATTACAATATCTGAATGCTTCCCCCTGGAAGCGAAAGCTGGACATGCCGTTTGAATCTCTTGGTACTTCTGACCTCAAGAATGCTAAAGGAAAGCTCAAACCATCAATTGAGGAAGCACCTACCTTGGAGCTCAAGCCATTATCTGAACACTTGAGGTATGCTTTTTTAGGTGGTGCATCTACTTTACCTGTTATTATTGCATCTGACCTTTCAGGGAGTGAGGAAGACAAGCTCTTAAGGATTTTGAGAGAATTCAAATCGGCTATTGGATGGACCATAGCAGACATCAAGGGGGTCAGCCCTTCATATTGTATGCATAAAATTCTGCTAGAGGAAGGTAGTAAGCCGACTGTTGAACAACAGCGCAGACTTAATCCTATCATGAAGGAGGTGGTGAAGAAAGAAATTCTGAAATGGCTAGATGCAGACATCATTTATCCTATTTCTGACAGTTCTTGGGTGAGCCCCGTACAATGTGTGCCTAAGAAAGGAGGTATCACTGTGGTAGCAAATGAGAAGAATGAGCTCATCCCCACTCGAACAGTTAAAGGATGGAGAGTATGCATGAATTATCGAAAGTTGAACAAAGCCACAAGGAAGGATCATTTCCCTCTTCCTTTCATTGATCAGATGCTTGACAGGTTGGCTGATCATGAGTATTATTGTCTTCTGGATGGCTATTTAGGGTATAATCAGATTTTTATTGCACCAGAGGATCAGGAAAAGACTACCTTCACTTGTCCATTTGGTACGTTTGCTTTTCGTAGAGTTTTGTTTGGGTTATGTGGCGCCCCGACCACTTTTTAGAGATGTATGATGGCTATATTCTCTGACATGATTGGAAATAATGTCGAGGTGTTCATGGACGGCTTCTCTGTCTTTGGACATTCGTATGATGAATGTTTGAATAATCTTCGTGCCGTACTCAAAAGGTGCGTGGAAACTAATTTGGTGCTCAATTGGGAGAAATGTCATTTTATGGTGCATGAAGGCATTATTCTTGGGCATAAGGTCTCTAGCAAGGGTCTGGAGGTGGACAAGGCCAAGGTGAGAGTCATTGAAAATCTTCCACCACCTATTTCTGTGAAAGGAATCCGTAGTTTTCTTGGTCATGCGGGTTTTTATCGGTGATTCATCAGGGACTTTTCGAAGATATCTAAGCCTTTGTGCAATTTTCTTGAGAAAGATGTGCCTTTCAATTTTGATGATGAATGTTTGGCGGTATTCGAGACTCTCAAGAAGAGTTTGATCACTGCACCAGTTATTACAGCACCAGATTGGACAGAGCCGTTTGAGATGATGTGTGATGCAAGTGATTATGCGGTAGGTGCAGTTTTGGGGCAGCGCAAAAATAATCTCTTTCATGTGGTCTACTATGCGAGTAAGATATTAAATGGGGCCCAAATGAACTACACCACTACGGAGAAGGAGCTCTTGGCTATAGTCTTTGGTTTCAAGAAATTTCGATCTTATCTGCTTGGGACTAAAGTAACGGTATTCACTGATCTTGCGGCCATTCGCTATTTGGTTTCCAAGAAGGATTCGAAGCCGAGACTCATTCGTTGGGTGCTCTTACTTCAGGAATTTGAGTTATAGATCAAGGATCGAAAAGGTACTGAGAATCAAGTAGCTGACCATCTCTCTAGGTTGGAGAATCCTGAGTCTACTTCACAAGATAGGACATTAATCAATGAATCTTTTCCGGATGAGCAGTTGTTCGCAGTTCAGGAGGAAGAGCCATGGTTTGCAGATATTGTAAACTATCTTGTCAGCAATATAATGCCTCCTAATTTGACCTCAGCTCAAAAGAAGAAGTTTCTGCATGAGGTGAAGTGGTATATGTGGGATGAACCATATTTGTTTAGATAGGGAGCTGACCAGATCATCAGGAGATGTATCCCGTTCTGTGAGACGGAGGGGATATTACGAGACTGCCACTCCACAGTTTATGGTGGACACTATGGTGGTGAGAAGACGGCAGCTCGTATTCTGCAAGCAGGTTTTTTCTGTCCTACTTTATTTAAGGATGCTCATCAGTTTGTTTTAAGGTGTGATCATTGCCAAAGAGTGGGAAATTTGACGAGAAAGGATGAGATGCCGTTAAATGTGATGCTTGAAGTCGAGGTCTTTGATGTTTGGGGAATCGATTTTATGGGGCCTTTTGTCTCATCCTGCAATAATCAGTACATCATACTGGCAGTCGATTATGTCTCAAAATGGATAGAAGTCAAAGCTTTACCGACAAATGATGCAAAGGCAGTGCTGAATTTTCTTCATAAGCAGATTTTCACAAGGTTTGGAACACCTCGGGTAATCATAAGTGATGAAGGGTCGCATTTCTGCAACCGTAAGTTCACTTCTATGATGCAGCGTTATAATGTGAATCATCGAGTTGCTACTGCCTATCATCCGCAAAGAAATGGTCAAGCGGAAGTGTCTAACAGAGAGATCAAGTGCATTCTAGAGAAGGTTGTTTGTCCGTCAAGGAAGGATTGGTCTTTAAAGCTCGATGAAGCTGTTTGGGCTTACAGAACAGCATACAAAACTCCACTTGGTATGTCCCCGTTTCAGTTGGTGTATGGTAAGGGATGTCATTTACCTGTGGAGCTTGAGCATAAGGCCTACTGGGCGTTGAAAAAGTTGAACCTGGATTTAGATGCAGCTGGTAAGAAAAGAATGCTTCAGCTTAATGAACTTGATGAATTCCGACTTCAAGCGTACGAGAATAACAAAATGTACAAGGAAAAGGTGAAGAGGTGGTACGATAGGAAGCTACATCCTAAGTTATTCATGCCGGGGCAACAAGTTCTCTTATTCAACTCTCGTCTCCGACTTTTTCCAGGGAAGTTGAAATCAAGGTGGTCTGGACCTTTTATTGTCAGAACTGTGTTTCCACATGGAGCGGTGGAAATTTTTGATATTGATCCGGACCAAGCATTCATGGTTAATGGTCAGCGGTCGAAGCACTACTATGGGGACATGGCAAACCGAGAAGTGGTTAGTGCCATTTTATTGACTACTTGAGAAAGGTACGCAACGTCAAGCTAATGCCAAAAAAGAAGCGCTGCGTGGGAGGCAACCCATGATTTGTTGTTACAGGAACCCTTAGAAGTTAACAACCTATTCAAAAACACAAAAAAATCAGAAAAACAGGACTGAATTTTTTTTTTCCAATGACCCCCTGAGCGCCCGCTCAGCTTTGCTGAGCGACCGCTCAGGGGTCGACTGCCAGAAAAATTTTTAAGTTCAGAAAAAATCAAAAAAATCAGAAAAATAAAAAAAAAACCAATTTTAGCCCATAACCCACGATTTTTCCTACTACCCCATCATTTTATCCCTCAACCCCACTCATAATCTAGTTTTAACCTAATTCACATCCTATATATACATACACCTATCCTACATATCCCCCACAAACTTCTACACTCAAACTCTCTCCCAAACACAAAAACTCAGTTCTTAACACTTTTATTCAAGATTCAATGGCACCCAAGCGAGCACGAACTATTGATAGCAGCAGCATAATCCCTACTGCTGATTTATCGAGGGGTACTGCTGTAAGGCCTCGGTTGAATGACAGAGCTGCGGAGGAGGAGTACACTAGGCTATTGGGGAAGCTGATTCTGAAGGAGAGAGGGGTTTTACCATCGGGGATGGATGGTGAGTTGCTACCCATGATTGCAGAGAAGGGGTGGATAGCTTTTTGTGAGTCGCCCGAAGCAGTGCCGATGAGCGTGGTTCGCGAGTTCTATGCGAACGTGAAGGCCGGGAAGAATGGGTTTTCTGTGGTCCGAGGGCTGACGGTTGATTATCACCCAGCGGCGATTCGCCGTGTGATTGGGCAGCGAGAGAGGAAGCCCGATGAGGAGAACTGGAATGAGAAGACTGCTGAGGATTTTAACTTGGATTTGATTTGTGCTACTCTCTGTAGGCCGGGCACAGTTTGGACCTTCAAGACCGGCATTAATGAGTATCGTCACTTCCCGGCGATCGCTATGAACAGGTATGCCCGTGCATGGAACGCATTTATTTGTGCTAATATTTTGCCTTCTTCGCATGCACACGAGGTCACAGTTGAGAGAGCACAGTTGTTGTGGGGAATTCTTAATGAGGAGTACTATGTGGACCTTGGTGAGTTTATCTACCAAGGAATTCTGAAGTTTTTGAGGGGAGCTAAGCATATGAACATCCCTTATGCATCCACGGTCACGAAGCTTTGCCGAGCAGTGGGAGTGAACTGGCCGGCTCATGAGCAGTTGCAGTTGCCGGCCGCTCCGATTGATTTTGGGACTCTGAATGGGATGCGGGAGTGGACCGGTGGTGAGCCCGAGGAGTATGGGCTGGGTTATCATCTTCCAGGAGGGCGTGCAGCACGAGGTGCTACTATGGCTAGGCCTAGGCGTGATGAGGCTGGTTCTTCGAGAGCTCAGGAGGGTGCTGGGATGGCTGATACCCAGTATAGGAGGCTTTCACGGTGGATGGATGCCATGTACGAGACGCAGAGCAGGTTTGCTCAGGAGCTGACCCTTGCGTTAGGAACTGCTTTTCGGGGCTTTGGAGCTGATATCCAGTGGCCAGTTTTTGGTGAGGACTCTGCATACCCGCCGCCTGATACTCCACCCACTGAGGGTGATGATGATGATGACTCCGAGTAGGTATACCCTGTGTTCCTTTCTACTACCTTCACTGGGGACAGTGAAGATTTTAAGTTTGGGGGTGGTAGTTAAGGAATATTTTGTGTGTGTCATATAGTTGCATATTCATGATAGTTAGTTCATATAGTTGCATAATTTTTGCCATATAGTTTTATTTATTTATTTATAGCTTTATTTGTTTATCATGTCATGTAGATATACCATGATCCCTTTTGCGATGATTTATTGACTGAATTGTGATGTTGATGCGAGTGTAGTGATAGCATTAAAGTGATATTGAGTCGTGTAGGTTGATATGCATGCAAGAAGCACTTATATTTGCACTAAGTCTTAGAGAATGCTTAAGGGCTAGATTGTTGTAATGATCTGATTGTTTTCGAGGTTAATCTATTTATTATGCTTAGAATTCGATAATAGGTTCTTAGTGATAAAGGCATGAAAAAGAAAAAATGGAGTATAAATGGAATTTGTTGCTAGTTGTGGCTAGGCATCAAATGGCTAGTAGCCGGCTCGCATGTTATGCGAGTAGTCTAGGGTTGAGCAAGATGGAGCGAAACGCACTTGCTCAGAAATTTAGAAAAAAAAGGGAAAAAAAGAAAAGAAAAAAAAGAAAGAATTTTTTTTTTGTGTTTATGCATAATTGATCACGAGTGGGCTCTTTGGTATTCGAGTTATTAAGTTCTTAGGGGACTTTGTGCCTAGTGACCTAAGGCTTTTAGAGTCTGGGATCCGCTAACCTAACGCTCGTTACATGGATACCATTGTATAAGTCTTTTGTGGACCTCACTCATTGCACGGTCAAATAAGCATTGTTGTCGTGAATAAAAAGTATGATTCCGTAATAAGCTCCAAAATTCTTGTAGTGTTATATGTCACTTTGTGCCTAGAATTTTTATTCTTTGTATAATCATGTGATTGCCTTAATAATAGTTGAGTCATAATAACTGGTCTAGTTCCGAAGCATATCTGTTAAGCATTTGCACACACCACGTTTCTAGCTGTATGTTCGTTTGCATGAGTTTATTGATCTTTAGTCGCCTAACTGCATTTGTTGAGATGTTGCAATTTGGTTGGTTTGTTCGTAGTAAGGGGGATCGCTACATTTTCATATAGATTGCATTCATGCATGTTTTATTTGTTTTTGAGTCTGTGACGCTTGAGGACAAGCATCGATTTAAGTTTGGGGGTGTGATAAGTGGCATTTTATACCACTTAGAACATCTTAAAATGGTTTAAATTGGAGCCTTGAAATCAAGTATTTTGTGTATTTGATGCGTTTTTCTAGTGTTTATGCATTTCAGGGTATTAGTTGCATTTCAGGGGAGTAATCATCAAGAATAAGCCTTGGCATGTGTTCACCATTGCGAGAGGAAAGAAAGGGACAGATTACGGCGAAGAAACGGAGCAAACTCAGGAAAAATCCAGTAGGGTCCTGAGCGCCCGCTCAGCTATGCTGAGCGGCCGCGCAGAAAGCTGAGCGCCCGTTCAGCTATGCTGAGTGGCCGCGCAGGGTCGGGAAATTAAATAATTATTTTTAGACTTCTAATTCTGTTTGGCTTCCAACTTCTATGTAATCTGAGTTTTATGGGACTATTATATAAGTAGATTTAGAGACGTTTTCACGAGAGAGGATCGTGGTATTAAGCAAGGAGCGAAGGAGATAAGGAAGAAGACCGTTTTAGCACACATCAACGAAGAGGAAGCATATTTTTTTGTGATTCTTATTTTGTTGTAACGTTGGATGCTAGTTTTCTTACTTTGAACCTATTTACTCTTGTGACGTACTCTGATTTAATATAATTAGTTTAGTTATTATTTTCTTGTGTTTGTTTATCATGATTTCATATGAACCCATGATGACGATAAGTGCTATTATGGGCTAATCGTGATCATGGGGTCGCAACGGGTTTACTATGGAATTCTTTAGTTAATTGTTTAATACTTTAGTGTGTGATGATTGTATGATATCTAGTATTGGTTGTGCATATTCGTCTTATGTGCGTCACGAACATATAAGATAAGGTGTTAATCTTTTGTGAAGCGACAGTGGATCTTGAGATTTAGAACTTGTCATGCTAGCATAGGTTCATGTACGATGTGCATGATTAGTGGGTAACTCTAACAGTTTTATTCGCCCTGTGTAATCAAAAGGAATAACTTGTGCTTAAATCGTTGTGTTGTCAATTTCTGTAGACATATAGGAACTCAACATAATTGATGACTATTCAAATTCTATCTTAATTGTGGATGCTTGGTAGAATGGTATTAGTACAATGAAAGTTGGCTTTTATCAGTTTCGTGTTATTCGATTAATATCATCACAGTCACATGCTAAAGGTAATAACAATAACTATTGAAGGAAGTAGTAATGAAGTTGAGATCTCATGAGTGTTTTAATATTGTTAATTGAAGTGTTATTTAAGTGATAAACTAAGTAATTAATTATAGTTAATATTTAGTCAACAATTCTAAGTGTTAGTGTCTTAACATTGAGAAGTAATCATACGTTGGTGCGTGAGTTTAATTAAACAATAATTAGTCCGAGTCTCTGTGGGAACGAACTAGAAAGTATTCTATATTACTTGCGAACGCGTATACTTGCATGAATATTAGCGCGTGTTTTCGCCCCAACATCTCTCTACGGGCTATGGCTGGGGAAGCAGCTCTGAAATCTCCTGGGTATCCTAGTCGGGTGGCTCTCTCAGCTGTCAGTGCCTGGCGTAACTTCGTAATGCGAGCAGATGCCGCAGTGATCTCAGTGTTAAGCTGACCCACTATCCAGTCGTGTACGGCTACTTGCATGGTCACCGGTGGTGGTAGAGGTGAATCTGGGTCGCTAGATGATATGTCATGAACCTCGTGGAACTGTGCACGTATCGCCTCCTCATCATCATCATCAGTGTGACGGCCTCAACCCCGGGGTCAGGAGTTGACGTCATCAACAACAATAATGACAATTATAATTCAGTCTAAAACATAACTACAACCCCTTTTATCAAGACCTTTTCCAGGTTTAAGTATGATTTAGGTTACTCAACTAATACAACTCAAAAATACAACAATTATCTCGACGCAGCTAACTTAACACAGCAACTCAACAGACCACCCTTGGTCTAACACAACCATCTCAGAGGAGTCTGACATAAAGGGAACTGGAACTCTGCCCGACTAGCACTGAAGATTCTCCTAGGCATCTGCAATACATATATAAAACATTCTGCAAGGGTGAACAATTTCTTGCTCAGCAGTACCGCTATATGAATAACAAGCAAAACAGTTTAAAGTAAAGCAGTTATAGGAACATAATTCATATCTTGCAGAAACGTGTAAAACAAGTATAAACTGGATATCAAAACTAGCATACTCTGTGAAACAACAACATCAGTAGTGTGCTCTGAATAAATATCAGAAAATAATTCTAGCATGCCATTTTCATTTCCAAATCCACTAGATAAACTCCTTGCTCCGTTATGGAGACCACAAAACTCAAATCAGATACGTAGCGGATATGTGAAGACAATTGATCTGGCTATCAACACCAGACGGCTCAAACTGCCATCCCATTTACCTGTTCCGGAACTTAGAGACTAGCTAGGTCTCTGACCTGCTGGACTAATCGGTTTTATAATGCGCGCAACCGAATTAGCCTCTTACGCCACCTCAATAGGCCTACTCTGGCCCCAATGTATCCCATATCTGACCGTTTTATCCAGTTTTCAAAACACTTGTACCTATCTCATTTTCAAAATCATTTATTTATCCAACACACATATAAAATCCGTTTCGCAAATCATTCCATTTGGGACAGGTACCTTTCAAAGTTACTTTTCCCCAAAGTAATTCGAAAACAGTGATTTATAACTACAGGGGACACGTAACTTAAAACATTTCTGTTCCATTACGAGAATAAAACATTTAGCTATTCATATACACCGAACCATAAAAGAATGGTCAGGGGTACTTGCCTTGCAGAGCGATACAACTCTCTGGTTGACCTTGAACCGATTCGGGACACTCAGCTTTATCGCTTTACTATTTGACTAACCTGGATCCTACTTCAACGCCCAGGTCCTTCGCTTAGGAACCTCGCTGCGCTTGTCGACTGATCACTAGATTTTCTTTAGTTCGATATCACTTTTGGAGTCCTTTGACTAATACCTATAGAGCCGAAATACCCTACGTTAGACGTCTAGGTATGCTTGACATATCCTCGACACCAATCCTATCCAAACTATAACAGTCCCGACTCACACTTATATATACATTATTATAATACACGCATCAACTTAGAGTTCACATTCTCGAAAAATAGGTTCGGTGTTTATTTTCAAAAAATATGCGTACTCGTCCTTGTACGAAAATAGGGTTATTGGTTTTGGCAAAACAATTTATCACTACATGCAATCAGGTTCCGCATAGAATATATATGTATATATTCTTATTCATACTCGCTCGACGTTCCGATAATTACAGGGTATGTCCCGAATTTCCGAAGTTAATTTCCAAAAATTAGGGCAGCACCTCCTCTGTTTATCGGCCTACCCGTCGACCAACTCAACGTCAAATCAACAACACAATCAAATCTAACCACCGATTTTAGTCAACAACGTTAATTCACCATCGTACCAATACCAATTAAATACACTTATTATTCGCTATTAACCGTATTTTACAATTTTTTTCTTTTGCATGTTATATTTATTTATTAAATTAGGACTCAGATAATAATCATCACGGTCCACCGTTCGCTCGTAACGAGTCATTGCGAACGGCGATAAAACTCGCGGGTACCCGTTACATCGGGTTTCCAACGCGAATTCTATCGATTAATCGTTAATAAATCCCGCACGAAATATATATTTTTCACGAAATTTACTCAAAAAAATTTCCTGCAGAAAATCAAACAATTAAATAATTAAAAGATCCCCAACAAAGGCGCGTGCAATCGCACGCACAACATCACACAGTACCCGGAAAGCACAGAAACGGCCGACAACAAACTTGAAATACACGAGCACATGACACACAATCCACACACGAATTGAACACACACATAAGCATATATACACACTTAAGCACACACGCACATATATATTTATATGTATGCATATGACAACAGAATCAAGCAGGCAACTGAACCCACCATAAACGGACGGAAAATAGGGCCATCGGGGAAGAAAATCGGGAACAAAGAAAGGGAATAGAAAGGAGTGAGGGGAGGGAGAGAGATTGTGAGAGAGATGAGAGTTCGAGAAATTAGTTAGATGGGGGATTGATGTTGCTTAGAGAGAAAAGAAAAAAAAATATATCTGTGAAACAAACACGTGTCTGACAATTCACGAGAGATAGACACGTATAAATATTTTGACACGTACTCTTGATGCAAAAGAACTAGTTTCTACCCCTCTAACTGCAATTTAACGATATCATTTGTGCATAAAACAAATTAAAATAATTCCAAACTAATCTTAAAATTCCCAAAATAATTCATAATTAATAAAATAAAATTTTTCGTAATCTTTAAAATATTTTTGGGTCGCACGACATACCCGAAATTTACGAGTAACGAGCAGATTTGCACTTAAGATAAATTCAAGAAATTACGAAAACATTTTTAAAATATTATAATTATCCCAAAGTTAATAAAAACATAAATTTCATAATTTTAAAATAATTTCTGAAATATAATTTATACCCGCTTTTATCAATTAAACGAATCGAGGCGCGGGTGAACTAACTCCGAAAATTCCCAAAATAATTTTAAAATTCTCAGAATAATACAAACTTAATAAAATATAAGTTTCATAATTTTATAAAGAATTCCTGAATTAAATATGGATTTTACAAATAAACACACTCAGAAAATCATCTAAAAAAATAAATAATTAATGAAATATTGATTTCTCAATTTTATAAAGTCCTAAAAATAATTATTAAAATTATAAAGTCATAAAAACAATTTTAGAGACAATCCAAGTATTTATGGAAATAGATCTGCAATTAAATCCACTTTTTTTTTAAAGTGGAACAGAACAATACCACTCACTATTTATTACACAAATAATCCCTATGCGACCACAGTCACATATAAAAATAGTAACACACAATACACTGCTGGCACTACCAATACACATATTTTATTTATTAATTATTTAACAATTACACACTTAAATAATAAAATATACGAGTCGTTATATTCTTTCCCCCTTAAAAAGATTCTGTCCTCAGAATCTGATCTAACCACACAAGTGAGGATATTTGTCAAGCATATCTGACTCTAACTTCCAGGTAGACTTTTCTACTCGAAGATTTATTCATCGCATATTCGCTATAGACATAAATTCATTACTGAGGACTCATCCTCAACGATTTAGGGTTTGGATCGATCATTCTACGCAGAATAATTTTGGATAAGAGCACATTGGCTCCTAATCAATGATTTGATCCAAATCAGATATATTACCTTAATATTGACATGCAAGACACATTATATATATATATACTGCAACTGCAGCAGCCACATCAACTTATGGCAACTATACTTATATTTACCAAATCATCTTCTCACTTTGACCCTCTATCTAAGGGTGATAGATAATACTGATTTTCAATTTAGTTTCCAACATCCTATCACTTCTTACTCATTCTCATTCGTCCAGCTAGATAGTAAATGTATATATTCAAATTTTATCACCTTTTGGTATTCGAACTCTAACTTTTATTCTTTTCAATTTCCTCGGAATCTTAGTCATATTCAAATCCTGGTTCACAACTTCTTTTTAACACTGCTTAATTTTTCCCATTCCTTCTAATTGAAAAGTGATCTCATACACTTACTCTCCATTACTTCCGTGTACCTAAATCTTCAATTCTTAACTTCTTCCATTCTCCCGCTAACTCTTCAATAATCTTAATAATATTCAATTTTCTTTTCCACTCAAGATATTTATCCCCGAAAGGATCCTTCTTGATGGGGAGTCACTTTAACAACCATGGCTCATAATCAATTCTGATCAAAATTCTCATATTTTTGAAGCTTAGTATTCAATTGCTACTTTTCAACCTTTCACATACATTTCTTTAAGTGTTCAACTTAGTCTTCCTTAACCCTTATTAGATGGGCGAGGATGTTATCAATAAATACAATTTGCTTATCCAAATACTCTTTATACACTATGTTATTTAAATCCTTATAGACGACTCACACACTTGTCACTCCACATGATATCACCAGCCTTGCAACGCTCATAACCCATCCTAATTGCAATCTTGAACATGTCCTTAGGCAGTATCTTAAATCAACCCCGTAGAAATCACACACTCCTTGAATTAGGTAACATAAGTAACCAATCCTTTACAGAGGTTACCTACTCTTATTTATCATTCTGTTAAACTCCCGATAATTAGTACACAATCTCATAATTTCATTCTTCTTTCCCAACATCACAGATGCATTTCAGGGGTCTCTACCTATTACACTCACGTCCCTTTTAATCACTTTCACAACTATCGCACTACTTATTTCGTTCCACTGACTTCCAGAGATTCCAGGGCATTTATTTATTACCCAAAATTCCTCCAGCTTAAATATTCTCTTCTTCGTATCCTTACAGATGGTGGATCTACCTTATGTACTTAGCTTATCATTTCTTTTCTCGCATGATTGGAAGAATTCCCTATTTTACTTCTGCATCCAGAAACGTACCTTACTATTGGCTTCTGTACACTTTATACTTCACTTCTTCTAAAAACAGCTCCTTACCTTACTACAGGACAATCAATCCGATCCTAAAATCATATTGAACTCTTCTAGCTCGAAGGGTGACAAATCAGGTACAACTACGTCCAAGTTTTAAATGCTCGATCTCTTGGTCCTTTTAGAAGTTCTGCCTCTAGCTGTGCTGGATATTGGCCCTTGAGATGTAGTATCTTGAGTAACCGTTCTACAACTCTTTGCAATATGCCCAACTTTTCCACAATTATAACACGTAACTCCTGGATTTTCTGGATTACATTCCGATGCATAATGACCCTTATGTCCACACTTAAAACATTGCACATTCTTTTTGCACGAACCACTGTGTCTTCTGGCACAGGACTCACAATCTACTATTGACTTGACTAACTGAGCTGGAGTAAAAGAAATTGAAATAGCACCAGCCCTAGCCTGAAATAAACTCTGTCTCCAAAATCCTTTACTCCTGTTTCGGCCAAACCGATTCTCAAATTCCTGACTGGATTCTCCTTGGTCTACCTTGTCCTTAACACCTCCTGACTTCCTTTTCTTATCACTTTCTTCTTTAACAGCCAACTTATGGTCACTTTCCATTACCAGGGCGGCCTGAACCATAGAGGAGTATGTCTTGAGTTGTAGTGCCACAACTCCTCTACGAATCTCAGGCTTCAACCCTTGCTGAAACCTCCTTGCTTTCTGAATCTCCGTACTTGCATACTCAGGAACTAATCAGGCCAATTCTGTAGACTTGACCTCGAATTCCAACACACTTCTTTCACCTTATTTCAGTGCTAGAAACTCAATTTTCATTTGATTCCGCATACAATCTTGGAAATACCTTCCCAAACCAACTCAGTAAACCTAGCCCATGAAACAGGGCCTTCTCCTTCTAATGCTCTGGTTGACTCCCACCAACAATTCACTTCATTTTTCAAGAAATAACTTACACGAGGTTGAAAACTTCCTCCACTTCTTGTATCCTTGCTCCAACAACTACTGGACTGGATTCACCTTAAGACTTAGGAGGTTTAACACTTTAGAAAGATTTAAAACTAGCACTTTAATTCACTTCTTGCTGTTGCTACTGCAACAGTAGTTACAGTTACTGAACCTGTTGGATTAACTGTAACTATTATTGCTGCTGCTGGCGCAACAAATCTAGAATTTCATTTATAGTTGGACCTTCCGCAATACTACTACTATTTTCTTTAAACTGGGTAGCTTTCTTAGGTGGCATCTTCCTGGAATATATAAATGAGTTTTATTCAAAACATGATAAAATGTTTAACAGAAGGTATCACCGTTTAAACGGGGCACCTATATCAGGAAAATGCTACCCAATCACAGTACCCAAGTCCTTAATATCGGGGTCCATTTACAAAAGAAATCTAGATCAATAGCACTAGCAATCATAGCAACAATAACAGTAGCAGAATCAACAACAGTTCAAGAGATTTAAAATCCAAAGAACTAACACCGTATCATGACTTTTTAGTATAACCACAACTGACTAACCCCCGTCACTACTCAATTACCACATCACCTTTAATATACTATAAGACTTTGCTGGCTATAACAACAACCCATATTGATAAATTAGATCAACTTAAGGAATGCTAAACTCTTCCAGGCACCATAGTCTAAATTTTTAACCAACTTTTTCTCCAGGGATGATTTATTATCACCCTCAAGTGATTCATCAATCACTGAATTACCTTTCCCCAGACTATAACTACATCCTTGGGTCCTGAACTCTCACGGTTACCACTATTCTCCAACAACATCCCGGTATAAAGCTTTCCTTTTTCCTGACAGTTACTCAGACTTGCTTTCAATAACGAGGACCATCCAATCGTAGAAATTTATTATCATAGAATATCAAAAGAAATTTCAACTCAAGGGAATCAAATAAGAAGAAACTGTGAAGAAGATATAGGTATGACTGGGAGAAACAATACAAGTACATAAGATGGCCAGTCTTAGTACCGCACAGTTCACAATACATAACTTGGTGGCGTCCCACCAGACCCTTTTGTCACATAGACAAATGGTCAACTCATATGCATTGTTTGCCCCAATCAACCAAAAGAGCCACCAAGGAAAGAAACAATATTCAGATAAGAAATTCACAAATAGAATAGAAAGAATCTGATTTGTAAGGAGATCAACAAATCCCTAAGTAGCTTACCTCAGGTTCATAACTTTCTCACAAGAAAGATATTCAACTTATAGAATAAGAAACAATTACTCTGGAGATAAAATACATTTCAAGGGAGGAAATAAAAGAGTTCAAAGATATCGCCTCCCGTTCTAATCCACATTCACTACCAAACTTAGTCGTCATAACAGCCCCTGACTATTATCTCGCTATCTGAACTTACCAAGGTCACACATTCTGACTAACCACACTCCTTGCCACAAAAGATGCGATATTTAGGAATAACGTTGGCGTCTTCTCAGCTGACACATCAAGAGCCCGCTCAATACTGAATCCTCGCAATCAAACTCGGTTTGTCGAGGGAAAACTAGAAATCTCTATCGAACATTACTAATAATACACATACGAAGAATATGTACTCTAGGTTAGGGCAGTTCCAGTCAATCACTAATAAACGTCAGGGTTACGTCTCCGAAACCCTTGACTACACTCATAGACTCACTCCTCTGATTGAGTTGCTGACTTACATCTATCTACAAACCCTTCTTCATTCTTTTGACTCCATTCTTAACCTAATTCAGGGACTCAAACCTGTAGCTCTGATACCAACTGTGACGGCCTCAACCCCGGGGTCAGGAGTTGACGTCATCAACAACAATAATGACAATTATAATTCAGTCTAAAACATAACTACGACCCCTTTTATCAAGACCTTTTCCAGGTTTAAGTATGATTTAGGTTACTCAACTAATACAACTCAAACTTACAACAATTATCTCGACGTAGCTAACTTAACACAACAACTCAACAGACCACCCTTGGTCTAGCACAACCATCTCAGAGGAGTCTGACATAAAGGGAACTGGAACTCTGCCCGACTAGCACCGAAGATTCTCCTAGGCATCTGCAATATATATATAAAACATTCTGCAAGGGTGAACAATTGCTTGCTCAGCAGTACCACTATATGAATAACAAGCAAAACAGTTTAAAGTAAAGCAGTTATAGGAACATAATTCATATCTTGCCAGAAATGTGTAAAACAAGTATAAACTGGATATCAAAACTAGCATACTCTGTGAAACAACAACATCAGTAGTGTGTTGTGAATAAAATATCAGAAAATAATTCTAGCATGCCATTTTCATTTCCAAATCCACTAGATAAACTCCTTGCTCCATTATGGAGACCACAAAACTCAAATCAGATACGTAGCGGATATGTGAAGACAGCTGATCAGGCTATCAACACCAGACGGCTCTGACTGCCATCCCATTTACCTATTCCGGAACTCAGAGACTAGCTAGGTCTCTGACCTGCTGGACTAATCGGTTTTATAATATGCGCAACCGAATTAGCCTCTTACGCCACCTCAATAGGCCTACTCTGGCCCCAATGTATCCCATATCTGACCGTTTTATCTAGTTTTCAAAACACTTGTACCTATCTCATTTTCAAAATCATTTATTTAGCCAGCACACATATAAAATCCGTTTCGCAAATCATTCCATTTGAGACAGGTACCTTTCGAAGTTACTTTTCCCCAAAGCAATTCGAAAACAGTGATTTATAACTACAGGGGATACATAACTTAAAACGTTTCTGTTCCATTACTAGAATAAAACATTTAGCTATTCATATACACTGAACCATAAAAGAATGGTCAGGGGTACTTGCCTTGCACAGCGATACAACTATCTCTGATTGACCTTGAACCGATTCGGGACACTCAGCTTTATCGCTTTACTATTTGACTAACCTGGATCCGACTTTAACGCCCAAGTCCTTCGCTTAGGAACCTCGCTGCGCTTGTCGACTAATCACTAGATTTTCTTTAGTTCGACATCACTTTTGGAGTCCTTTGACTAATACCTACAGAGCCGAAATACCCTACGTTAGACGTCTAGGTATGCTTGACATATCCTCGACACCAATCCTATCCAAACGATAACAGTCCCGACTCGCACTTATATATACATTATTATAATACACGCATCAACTTATAGTTCACATTCTCGAAAAATAGGTTCGGTGTTTATTTTCATAAAATATGCGTACTCGTCCTTGTACGAAAATAGGGTTATTGGTTTTGGCAAAACAATTTATCACTACATGCAATCAGGTTCCGCATAGAATATATATGTATATATTCTTATTCATACTCGCTCGACATTCCGATAATTACAGGGTATGTCCCGAATTTCCGAAGTTAATTTCCAAAAATTAGGGCAGCACCTCCTCTGTTTATCGGCCTACCCGTCGACCAACTCGACGTCAAATCAACAACACAATCAAATCTAACCACCGGTTTTAGTCAACAACGTTAATTCACCATCGTACAAATACCAATTAAATACACTTATTATTCGCTATTAACCGTATTTTACAATTTTTTTTTTCGCATGTTATATTTATTTATTAAATTAGGACTCAGATAATAATCATCACGGTCCACCGTTCGCTCGTAACGAGTCATTGCGAACGGCGACAAAACTCGCAGGTACCCATTACATCGGGTTTCCAACGCGAATTCTATTGATTAATCGTTAATAAATCCCGCACGAAATATATATTTTTCACGAAATTCACTCAAAAAAATTTCCTGCTGAAAATCAAACAATTAAATTATAAAAGATCCCCAACACAGGCGCGTGCAATCGCACGCACAACATCACACAGTACCCGGAAAACACAGAAACGGCCGACAACAAACTTGAAATACACGAGCACATGACACACAATCCACACACGAATTGAACACACACATAAGCATATATACACACTTAAGCACACACACACACACATATATATTTATACGTATGCATATGACAACAGAATCAAGCTGGCAACTGAACCCACCATAAACGGACGGAAAATAGGGTCATCGGGGAAGAAAATCGGGAACAGAGAAAGGGAATAGAAAGGAGTCAGGGGAGGGAGAGAGATTGTGAGAGAGATGAGAGTTCGAGAAATTAGTTAGATGAGGGATTGATGTTGCTTAGAGAGAAAAGGAAAAAAAACATATCTGTGAAACAAACACGTGTCTGCCAATTCACGAGAGATAGACACGTATAAATATTTTGACACGTACTCTTGCTGCAAAAGAACTAATTTCTACCCCTCTAACTGCAATTTAACGATATCATTTGTGCATAAAACAAATTAAAATAATTCCAAACTAATCTTAAAATTCCCAAAATAATTCATAACTAATAAAATAAAATTTTCCGTAATCTTTAAAATATTTTTGGGTCGCACGACATACCCGAAATTTACGAGTAACGAGCATATTTGCACTTAAGATAAATTCAAGAAATTACGAAAACATTTTTAAAATATTATAATTATCCCGAAGTTAATAAAAACATAAATTTCATAATTTTAAAATAATTTCTGAAATGCAATTTATACCCGCTTTTATCAATTAAACGAATCGAGGCGCGGGTGAACTAACTCCGAAAATTCCCAAAATAATTTTAAAATTCTCAGAATAATACAAACTTAATAAAATATAAGTTTCATAATTTTTTTAAAGAATTCCTGAATTAAATATGGGTTTTACAAATAAACACACTTAGAAAATCATCTAAAAAAATAAATAATTAATGAAATATTGATTTCTCAATTTTATAAAGTCCTAAAAATAATTATTAAAATTATAAAGTCATAAACACAATTTTAGAGACAATCCAAGTATTTATGGAAATAGATCTGTAATTAAATCTATTTTTTTTAAAGTGGAACAGAACAATACCACTCACTATTTATTACACAAATTATCTCTATGCGACCACAGTCACATATAAAAATAGTAACACACAATATACTGCTGGCACTACCAATACACATATTTTATTTATTAATTATTTAACAATTACACACTTAAATAATAAAATATACGAGTCGTTATAATCAGTATAAGGCATAGGGCTCTGGATCTCTGGGGGTGGTGTAGGAGAGCGAATAGCCTAATGAGGGTACATCTCTACATCCCTCCATACTACGCCATTAGCTATGGGGACAGGAAGGTCAGTCTCCTCCTCTAGGACATCCTCAGTAGGGTCATCGTCTGAATCATCAATGGGTGGACTCTCTGGCTCGAGAATAGGGTCACGCTCAGGAATCATGACATCATCAATATGATCAACCTCCCTCCTAGGCTCCACTGGTACCTGACACAATAGGCAAGGTGTTACTAACTTAGAGTTGGAATTCCCTTGAGGGTAAAACGGTCAAGACTACCCGTGTAGCCCGACGACGAACTCGACTTGAGTTCTAATTGATTATTTTATTATTCTTATGTCTACGTATTTTATATCCTATCGTTTCTAAGATTTGATAACCTAAGGCTCTGATACCATTTTTGTGGCGCCCCAAAACCCGGGGTCAGGAGTCTCGGAAGCCACCCCATCTAAACTCTTACAACCACACAACTCACACTACAATATATAAATACTGACGCTTCACGATCCCACACTTATCACACACACACACTTACAGGTTATTGTCTTGGAAACGAACCATCATACTAGAGTAATTTTATTAAAACCCAAATATAATTAATCTTACCGGGGAGTGACCTTTAGGTAAGGCTAGTCCGCCGGCCAAATATATGTTTCTGGTTTCTTACCTTACATAAGTCATACTTATAAATAAGCCGAACTATAAACAACTGAAAACTAATCCAGCTTATTCTGAATACCTATGGTACATCACCAAACAATCTACGGAACTGCTGGCGATTTCCTACCCGTTTCCTGGCTGTGGTTCTCATGGCAGGCATCTTGATCCACTGTTGTGTTGTGTCAATTTAAGAAAACAAGTGTGAGCTATAATGCCCAACATAATAATGTACAGTATGAAAATGACTGTATGATAACATCATATATGATATTTATGTTTTATTCGAAAATAGTTTTCCTTGGTGATACACACCTTCTTATGAAAACAATTCTTTAAGGGATTTTAATATCCTGCGAATACCTTAATAGTAATCCCAGCACCTAGGCTTGGGTTACGGTATTGCATCTCAATTCCAATTGGAAGATTTAGGACACTCGTTGGAGCCACCGTATATGATGATCAGTCGTAATACGATAATAGTAACCTTTTCTACTAGTAGAAGGACGACACCTTCGTATCCCGGTTATCACCCTTGCCGCATTCGGGCTACGTGTCCCATTTTCGGGTATACACATACTTCACAAGTTCCTGAGTACACAGAGTACTTTCGCCTGCGGCACCTTTGATAGTCCATCTAGCACACATAGTACCAGAGTCTACCCCTCCATTATCCTTTAAAAGAATTCTATCAATCTCGAGAACTCGATCCACATCGAAGTTCCCCAAGCATTTTGCTTGTTGATAGAAATAGCTTATCTCTCTAAGATATAAGTGTATATATGTGTATATACGTACTTCCGAGAATTTCGGAGGAAGTACTAAGCATGTGAGTTGACCGTTGTCAACAGATAATTAATAAGGGGAAAAAGTTTCTCCTTGAACTATATTTAACATATTAAATAAACCGGGATAATATTCACCGACGATCTGAAATTATTCGAATGATATTCTGAAATCAGAAAGTATATTTTAAATCAGGATCTATGATTTTTAAATCAATAATAAACCCTTTAAGAATAATAATTAATTAAATAATAGTCGATAAATAATTAAACCTCGAATGAGTTTACTCTTTAAAAGAATATTTAAAATAATATTCCTCAACTAGTTTGTGTCTCCATAATTAATAATCTATAGTGATTAATCGGGTTTGAAATAAATATTCGTTGAATTATACTACTCCCATAATAAGGAATAAGTATATAGTGTTTATGATTCGAACAATGAAATATAGTTGAAGGAATATGATCTTTGGGAAATCGTTTTAATAAAAGTTCGAGGTGTTTTAGTGTTTCGTAAATGGACGTTGAGTCCCTTTAAAACGTACTATTATGGACTTATAATCGTTCTATAATATCACCGGAATGATTCCCGGAGTTTCATCTTAAAATCTCGACCGACTTTCGGTCTTATAATCATATGTCATGCTTAAAGCGGAATAACATTTCACGATATATACTTTATCATACAACATCGCTACATTATGCGAAATTTCAACAACTACGTATCATGGCAAGCATGGTATTTATGCAATGATAGTAAAACAATCCTTTCACAACACAACAGTAAAAATGGAGTTGGGTTCGGAAACTTGCCTGAGTATCTCGAGGTGGAGGATGCTCTAGGTTCTGCTCGGAAATCTATAACCATAAACACATTTCATTTCGTTAGGTCCCGTTCTAATTTACGGCGACTCGCACTCATGTGCTACTTATTATGCACCCTCTCAACTTATACTACCCTTATTATTCCTTTAAGTTATATTCACATTATGGTCGCTTCATTTTCCTAAGTATCTTAGGTTCATTCTTATTATCGCTGTCGGCTCCGCTTATGGATTCTTACGGTTTCTACTTGCGCGATCTCGGCTCCGATATTTTTATAAATTTGAGAAATCATTATTTTCACTTGAAATTTTTATGGAAGTTAGAAAACTCTCTATTTTACTCTCTGTAAAAATTTAATTATTTATGAACACATTTAATTCTATCCTTTATATTTTTAAAGTTCATAATTCGTAGCAGTTTTTTTCGCGTAAATCACTTTTACTAAAACGGTCATAACTTTTGATCCGTAAATCGGAATCAAGCGATTCAAGCGCCTAAACGATCCTTATAACATTTTCTATCCTAAAAAAAGGTTATTTTTTCAAGAAACTATAGTTTACAACTTCGGGACTTTCTGCAGAAACTTAAAGTTACGATTCGTTGGTTTTAACGGAGTTACGTTTACGATCGGGGTTTCGTTTACGCCCTAACTCTTAACACAACCACGAACAATCATCATATCATCATCAACACACAAACTCCTCTCAAGAATATCATGTTCTTGAGGCAACAACAACCAACCTTAAATCTACTTAATTTAATCATCAAAATTTCATCAATAACACTCATTACACTAGGTTTACTACCACATACTAAATGGATCTTAAAAATGAATCTTAAATAAAGTTGGGCCAAAGATTTTTACCTTTCTTGAAATCTTGATATGTGTTCTTGAGGATGGTGGAGGCTTGGAAGTGCTTGGTATGATTTTTAGAACCTAAAACCACCATTGAAATCAAGAAACCAAAGAGATGTTACTATTCATACTATTCACTAGTGAGTTTCTTGATTTTATTTCACCCATCAAACCTTGATAAAAAGAGATGAAAGAATTTTATTTTCTTAGTTTAATTGCTAGGAGGCTTGAGAATTAATTGGATGATTTTACAAGAGCTAGAACTTGGAGTTTTGAATTTGAATTCTTCCCCTTTTTTCATTAGGGCCGAATGGAGCATCAAGGGGGGTATTTATACTCCTCTTGTTTGCTTAGCTTGGTTGATTTGCTAGGTTGCTTCTAGGAAGATGGGTTGATATCTTGAAATTGATTTTATTCTCCTAGTATAACATTCTAGGTTGATTCTTGGTTGCAAATCTTAGGGACAAATCTTTGTAGCTTGCTAGCTTATAAGCTAACTACAAGGTTTAGCTTCCTTAGCACACTATTTTGCTAGCTAGCTTGGTCATCCTATGTTTAGCTCACTATTTGATGAAGTAACCATGATTACTTCCTTACCATGGTTTAGTTAGTGCGTTACGTTTATTTAATCATTTACGCGTTCGCTCGGTTGCTTAAATGTTCTTCGTAATACTTACTCGTAAATGGTTTGCGATGTAATTCCTTTCGTATTTATTCCTTATATTTTTATTTATCCTAATTGAATATAAATCCATGTTTTAATCTCGTAATTATATTGTGATTCCCGTAATCCTCGATGAGCCGTAAATACGGTCGTTTTTCAAAGTTCGTTTTCTTCGAAAACTAATAGCGTTTACATACACTCATTTGTTACGTATAGTCGTAACATCAACTCCGAAACTCATTTTCTCATGCACTACATAGTGTGGGCTCAAAAGTTTTTCCCGTCCGTCAGGGTTACTATTCATCTAAACGTTTTACAAGGTCTCAAAAATTCGAATTATTACAAAAATCTTCGAGAAAAATTGTACCCGTAGAAATTTCATTCCTTTCCTGCTTCAGAAAACCCAGTGGTATCCTATGCAGTAAGCCTTTGAGGAAATTCCACAATTTTCTTTTGTAGGTCTTGAAATCAATTTTGTTGGAGTAAGAAAACCATTATCTTCAATTTTCATATTCGGGAATTTTCCATCTGAATAGCACAAGGTCTTCATTTTCTTCGAAAGATTAAAATCCACTTTAAAAGCTCGGAGGAATATCGAGTCTACCAATACCTTGGGGACCCTTAATTTAATTTTTAAGAAAAAAATTAAATTTTCAATATTTTAATTTTCTTAGAAAATAAATTAATCAAAAATAAATATTTTACATAAAATCTAATTTTCAAGAATTTCAAATTTTCTTAAAAATTAAATAAAATGTAAATTATTATTTAAGGAAAATTTAAATTTAAGAATTTTAAATTTTATGGAAAAATAAATAAATCAGAAATATTGTTAACAGAATAATTGTAATACAAATCGCCAGAGAAGCTGGACCGCGACTACCGCTTCTATTTGTGCGGCGACTGGAATTCCCTGTGGAGACCTTGGGTTTCCTGTTTTCTGCCTTAGTCGACTAGCTGCCCCTTTCTTCTTCCTTTTTGCGCGATGCAGTCCTCTAATTGTTTTTCCGCGTGTTAGCTGCGCACGTGAATGCTTCTTTTGGTAACGTTTCTGATTGTGCAATTTGCTGCCAAAGGTCATCAAAACCGAAACGGCAGGCAAGTGACTTTGTTATCTATTGATCAAAATAGTTGTCAAATTACATAAATTTGGCAGCCAATCTTTTCTTAATCAAACAAACAAAGGGTGCCATTTCTGTACTGCTAAACCAAGTAAAGGAAACAAAGTCTAAAAATTGGCAGCTAGAAAAATAACAAATCTGGGGGAAAATAAATTTAAATTAGAAATATTTATTTACTAAAATATAAGTGGTAAATAAAATTAGTTAAATTTATAAAATAAATTTATTTAAATTAAGTTCATACAATAAACTTATTTAAATTAAATTTATAAAATACATTTTCTAAATTAAATTTATGTAAATGAAAAATTAATAAAATAAATTATTTTTAAGGATCCTGATTTGTGTATCAATCAGTCAGCTCTGATACCAATTGTTAGGTCCCGAATTATCGTAGAAGGGAGGGTTGAATACGATAATCACTAAATTAAAAAAAAATTCGAATCTTTAGCGGATAAAGATTTAGTGCTCGGTTAGTGGTTTCGTGTTCTTGAGGTGAATAGTGTTTGGGAATATAAAACGAGGAACACAAGATATTCGGGGAAATATATATTCGTATATAAATCCTCGAGGGTGTTGCTACACTCCGGTAAATAAATTAACCGGTTACAATCTAAGAACAACAAAGTTCCTAGCTACTACAAAGATTTACAAATCAAATCCTATACAATGATCTAGCTTTTGTTTGTACTAGGATTTAATTACCGGGTAACGATTATAATGCCCCTATGAATATACAAGAATTAAATAGGGCATTATAACGTTACTCCGGTGAGAAGTTAAACGGATATACAAAAAGTTTGAACTTCTCTATAAATTTTTGCTGCCATTTCACTACTCTCTTGGGAGAGAAGATGAACATATCTTAATCCAAAATGAATGGCTGAATTCTTCTGCTGCAAAGTGTAGCCTTTTTATCCAATAAAATTGTGTGGCTGAGGAGAGGAGCACTTCTTTGGCGACAACTTTAGTTCCTTTATGGCGATCAGGTAAATCATTTGCCTGTATAATTATTTACATTTCTCTGTGGCGACAGGGGGAGGGGATATTGTCTGTGACGACTAGGAGTAATTAGTCTGTGGCGAAACCTGCTTTTCGAGTACATGTTTATATACTTCACTTTTATAAACCAAAAACTAAACAAACGTTTGTTTGTTTATTCTTTTATTTTTTTTCCTTTTTTTTTCTCTTTTTCTTTTTTTTTTCTCTTTTTCTTTTTTTTGTTTTCTTTTTATATTTTCTTTTTCTTTTTCTTTTCTCTTTTTTTCTTTTCTTTTTGTTTCTTTTTTTTTTAAGTTTAAATTGTAATTAAATTAATTTATAAAATTAACTTAAATATAACTTATATAAATAAACTAATTTAGATTTATAAAATAAATTTATTTAAAGTTTATAAAATAAATCATTTTAAGTTTATTAAATAAATTATATAAAAGTCCATTAAATAAATTTATTTAATTTAACAATTAAAATTTGAGTTTCGCCAGTCCCTTGAACTATTTAGCCGTATACCCCGCACACCTCTTCTCGTATTTTAACAGATAAATGTTCAATCCAAGTACGTTCCTCAACTTAACAATTCTTCTAAAAATAATACTCAGATTCCTTTCACGAGCTGTTGACGCCTAATGCAACTGATCTGGTTCACAGACGACTAACCCCAATTCAGGTTTTTGTATTATAGCCTTGATTACATTGTTAAGCTTGCAACAACTTTATCGCTTCAGACACTGACAGTCAATAAACAACTGTACTTTCACTGAAATCCTTTATGGTACTTTAGACAACGTCTTCATTAACCTATGTCTATACCCTATCTTAAATTCTTCAGATTCCTATGCTTCATACACTGTCTATCTTCAATCAATGCCAATACACTGAAATCTTCTGGTAGCACTTATACACTGAATCTTTAACATTTCTAAAACCTTGAAAGTCTTTAACCTTTATTCTTCACTGAGGCATGAACATATTAATGAGCTTCTTTCAGTGACCTATAAACAAACTTCAAGCTTTCTTCTAATCTTTTGATTCTTTGTATTTTCCTTTTCTTCATTCTTCCTGATTTCTTGTGTAGACGTAGTATTATTAACCTGTCCTGTTCTAGTGTTGTTATCGTGTTGAGTTATCACGTAACTGTTCATACAGCTACGCAGTCTCACCAACAGATTTCTTAGATACTTACTTCTTCTTTCCAACAACTTTGGCTTTAGACTTTGAAATCTTCGACTTTTCTTCTATCTTCTTTTTTTCTTTAAGCTTTATGTCAGCAGTTCCAATAACTTGTGATTTGAGATCTTCTGCCTGACTGATTTCCCTTTAACAATTTTCTCCCCCTTTTTGGCATCATCACCAAGCAGTAGAGAAAGAATCAGCTCCATTGAATTATGTACTTCTGTAAGTTAAGCAGACACTTGAGATTGTTTAGCTTCCAATCTAGCTTGACTGGCTTCAATTGCAGTTTTCCTGACAACTATTGGTGCAATTTGTTTATGAATTTCCTGATAAGTAATCAGCTTTGAAGCAATCAAAGATTCTTTAATCTGATTGATTTGATTATTAGTTGCTTCATGAGCTGTGTGTAAGGATCTAACAACTAAAGTTGATGCTTTCAGATGATTCAGCATATCAGGATTTGTAATATTCTGTTCTGCTATTTCCAGATGTGCAATATCTTAATTTCTGGAAATAGGATATGTATCATCTTTCCAATGAGCATTCCAGAGATTATCAAAATAATTTTGCTTCTTCTTAGCATCTAATTATTTCAGTTTTTGTTGTCTCACATGCATAGGCATATCTTCAGGGAAGAAAAGATCATCCTCAGGATCTATAATAGCATTAGAAACATTAGCTTCTTCACCATCATTAGATTCTTCAACAACAACCGGAGATTAACTCCATATCTTCAGGTATTGTAGATAAATGAATTGGAGCTTCGAGATTAACTTCCGGAACCTCAGTTCCTGTAACATACTGTGGTGATTCTGAAATGGATGAAACTTTATGAATGGACAATTGTGCTACTACATCTTCAGAAACAACAGGGATTTGCTCAAGTGATGGAAAAGTAGAGTAAATGGACCATTTTTCAACAAAAATAGGGGTTATCTCATGTGGTGGAATAATAGAATGTATGGACTGTAAGAAAATATCAGTACGTAGACTTGTAGGGAGATTAATAGTGTAACACCCCCAAATCCGGGGTCGGGGATCCGGGTTGTCACGAGTTCCATTTCCCTTAATAACACCCAATCTTAATAAATAATCAACTACTCTGTACTGTGACCCCACAATAAACACACACACCACAAGTTATAGTCTCAGAGATGAACACTCAAAAATAACACAAGTCCTTATATTCCACAATTATAAACCGTTACACCTTAAAAAGGTTCTGAATAAATTTACATATTCCTTGCCATTATTACAATTCATATTATACATAAGTCTGGTTTATCAAAAGTTGAAAGCCTAGCCTATTGGTAGCTCCTACCTCAGCTACGGCGGCATCAACGCTTCCAGAAAACTGCGGAACGTTTCCTAACCGCTTGCGAATTGGAAGCTTGGTCTTGTTCATCTTTTCTATCTGTTGTTGTGTGATGAAAGAAGAAAGCAAGGGTGAGCAGCAAGCCCACCAAAATAATATGTATAATGATTTACAATATGCGAGCCTTCTCATAGTACTCATGAAAGTCTTGGTCAAAAGAAATGAACCAAGTTTCATATCTTAATGAGATGAAGTCGCAAAATATTCAGTATATATACATATATACTTTTCAAAATCTTGGAAGTTCTCTTCCATGCATAATATACACAGAGTTCCAGTTTATAACTGTATAAAAATATCATTACAAGGTGATCTCATATATCTACCCTTGTCTCAACGTTTTTCTGAAAATCTTTAATATGCATAAGATAATCATTAACTAGATATAAGTTGAAAATATGAAGTTACAAGATACCCCAATATACTTATATCTTTTCCAAATATTACTTGAACTACCACCGTTCAAGTTATAATCAGTTCAAAAGTTCATCACATAGATGAGACTACAAGACAAGATTTGAATAGATTCAATCTTTGAATATCATTATAAATAATGAAGTTACGAGATACTTCATTAAATCCCGATATATATATACACCTATATATATATACATTTCATACACTCCTTGAAAACCTCTGTTATGAAAATTATAAACAGAGTTGCAATATCCAATGAATTTGAAAAGGAGAAAACCTTGGCATAAACCTGTTATCTTGCTGATCAGGCAAAAATACCAATAAGTAACCTTTTCTACTAGTAGATGGACGAATTCCCCACTGGTCATCACCCTGGCCGCATTAGGACCTATGCTGGACTGCCACTCAGCCACTTACGCATTGATGGACTCCCACTGAGCCACTTACACTTTCATGGACGCCCACTGAGCCCATGTTGCTTATGCCGACTCGATAGATGGACTTACTTCCCGAACGTTGGGTAAGTAATCAATTCATTTACCAAAACAGCAACCTCGTTGCGAATATAAAATACACCACAGAGCCGGATCCCTCAGGTTTTGAGCGAGTATTTAAATCCCCTTTAAAAGGAAGATCTTAAATATAAAAATGAGTTTTGGGATCCGCTCTAACTTTTAAAAATCATTTTGAAGACTCGAAAACACTTTAAAGAGTGTTTGGAGTAATGCTGATTTAATGAAGTAAATCAGTCCCAATATATTTAGAAAATATCTGAATATTATTATTTAAATAATATTCCCATAAAGAATAATCTTTATACAAATAATTGAAGTAGAAGTTGTAAGACTTATACTTGAAATGAGTATTAAATAACCAAAGATATACTTATACGAAAGTATTATCTTTATTTGAATAATCAAAGATAAGTTTGATTATCGACACCTTATTCTTTAATAAAATAAAGAATATATCTCAGCAAATAATCGGAGTCATAGATCCTCAAATGAATATTCAAATAATATTCATTAAATAATATAAACTGAGTCATAAGCCCTCGAATGAATATTCAAATAATATTCAATAAATAATATAAACGGAGTCATAAGTCCTCGAATGAGTATTCACATAATATTCATTAATAAAATAAACTGAGTCATAAGCCCTCGAATGAATATTCGCAATAATATTCATTAAATAAAATAAAGTTATCGAATAAACCTTATTCGATTAATAATTTTAAAAACTATATCCATATACATATATATATATATATATATATATATAAATATATATTATACTCGGGAGCCTCGCCTCCCGGTTTTAGAAAAAGTTCACCCTTTGATCTTCTATACTAAGGGTATACTCAAATACCGCTTATCTCTAGCATTGGTATTATGCAACTATAAGCATTGAACCAACAGATATATAAATCAAGAATATGAAACAGGCATGCATATATACCATATCACATGCTACAATATATCGCAAGAATTTGCTAATAACAAATATGCATTTATCGCAAGATCATGCATATACACATATACATCACAACAACAGTTATACGGGTAGAAAACTTGCCTGAGTGCTCCCGGATAGACTTAAGCTTAGAGTGGGTCCGATAACCTATGAACAACAACATAAGTCGGAATTAAACCCCGGTCGCTTAAGAAACTAGACTTTAACCATTTAGAGTCCTAACGTTCGCTTTCGCGCTTAATGATTCACTTAAGTCGCTCGAGTACTCTCGGCTCCACCATTTTTAATAAATTAACCATTAAGGGTTTTAAGGCGATTTTTTCGCGAGTGTCTTACCAACTGCCTAACACACTTAACATAATTGTTTCATACTTCAATTAGTCCTTTAAGGTCTTTAACCTATGTTTCGAAGTAAGGCGAGGGGTAATGATTCGTTCGCGAAATGTCGTTACTTAAAACGGCCGTTTCTCCTAAACCGTACATCGGAATCAAACGAACCACATATCAAAACGAAGCTCGTAACATGAAATATCTAATCATGGCAATGGTCAAAACCTAGCATGGAGTTCTCGGGTCCTAATGTTATGAACAAAAGCAGTCTAAAGTAAATCGGACATTACGACGGCTATGTTTACGCGATTTCCCAATTTTATACCATTCCAATTTAACCACCAATCAATCCCAATTCATTCATACAATCAACATTCATCCAAAACACACTACAACAGTCCCAACACCTCAAGTTCTTCCAATTTATGTTATTCTCATCATGAACTTAAACTATACTTAATTCCTTTAACAAATCAACAAGATTCAACATTCATACCACTACCACTCCAACCCAAACTCTAAACAAACAAGCTTCATGCTTTACATATACTATATTACTCATAACCATTCCTAAATACTCAAAACTAAAGCTAGGGTTTGGAGTTTATACCTTCTTGAAGCTTCTTAATCAATGAAAGATCCTTGGAATGCCCATGAAAGCCTTGATCTATGCTTAAGCTACCTTGAACTTTCATAAAAATCAAGAAAACCAAAGTTATTTCTTGAAGGTTACTATTCACCATCTTCTTCCTTAATTTATTGGAAGAGATTGTGAAGGAATTAGAAGTTTAAACTTATTGGATATCCATATCTATGTACAAGGAACCTTAGATAATTACCTTGTGATTTAACAATGCTTGGAACTTGATTTTTGATTTTTCTTCCTTTGAAAAAGAAGAAAAGCCGAGAGCAAGATGATGAGAATGAAATGATTTTGTGTTTTTTGATTTGTTTGGCTTAGCTTGGTTGTTTTTTGTTTTGTTTTTGGTTAATTACCTTAATAACCTTATATTTGTGTGGTTATAAACCAACCACACCTCCTCCTTCCCTATGTCATGCTTGCATCACCTTATTATGTCATCATCTCTTACTTGCCCTCTTCTCATTGGTTGGATGACCTCATCATCCCTAACCTCCTTGATTAACCTCCTAATTGTTTGCCTAATGACCGCTGATCTGTTATACGGTTCGTTTAACTTTCGTTTTCGTTTATCGTTTGAGGGATCATACCCGGGATCTTATTACTTGGGTTTCCTTAACCTTTCTCAATACATTATAATCCTTTTATGACCCTCTCTTATAATCCTTTAATTTAAATCCTTTTTATCCTGTTACCTTATACTCAATTCTTTCCGTATCTAGTGGATTTCCGGGAAAAATCAAAGTGTTCGGACTTGGATTCTGACGATCTTTACATACACTTATATACCATATAGAGTACTAATAAAATCTCAGAATATCCATAACATAACCCCTACATAGTGTGGCATGAAAAGTTTTCTCATTCAGCATAATCTGCAAAATCACTATTCATAAGGGTTTCAAAAATTTCCAAAAATTGGGGTTATTACAGTCTCCCCTCCTTAAAAGGATTCCGTCCCGGAATCAGATAGAAAATGAATAGGGATACTCTCTTAGCATTGCACTTTCTAATTCTTGAGTAAATTTTCCCACATTGTGGTCCTATCACCAAACTCTGCCTAGTTTGATAACCCTTCTCCTAAGCACTTGTTCCTTTTCACTCTATAACCCTTCCTGGGTGCTCCATATAGGTTACTTCGGGTTGCATGTCTATGCGCTCATATGCCCCTATTTATCTGGCATCCGAATTACATTTCCTTAACATTGATACGTGGAACACGTTATGACTTGCTACATGTTCAGGGGTAGGGCTAGCTCATATGCTCACTTCCCAATATGTCTTAATACCTCAAAGGGTCCAACAATTCGTGGGCTTAGCTTTCCTTTCTTTCCGAACCTCATCCATCCTTTCCAAGGGAATACCTATAACAACACTAGGTCCCCTACTTCCTATTCCTTGTCCTTTCGTGTCAAATCAACATACTTCGTGTTCCCATCTTGGGCTACTACCAGCCGTCCTCTGATTAGATCTATTATATCCTTGGTCCTTTGGACTACTGCGGGTCCGAGCATCTTGCGCTCTACAACTTCATCCTAACATAAGGGAGATCGACATTATCTTCCCTCAAGGATCTCATAAGGCGACATCTCGATAATGACATATGATCTATTGTCGTAAGAAACTCAATCCGTGTTAAGTGATCATTCCAATTTCTTTCAAGTCTATTGCACAGACTCTCATTATAACTTTTAGCATTAGAGCTTTTGCTTCTCAATACCCATTCTTTTCCAGTTCGTAATCGCTACTACCTTCCGTTCCTAATATTATACTGGTTATACTTTTGCTCGTTAGCATTCTATAACCTTTTAATAGCCACGTCAACCTTAGTTTCACGAATGTGTTTCCATTCCGAATACCACCATAACTTTACTACTCCTTTTTCAGCTGTTTCTATTTTTGAAAGCTTGATCCATCATATAGAAGTAAAAGAATTCATTGAGAGATCACTATGATCATGAACACTTGTTACATTGCATAGTTAGTACAGAAGGTGGCCAGCCTTTAGTACTTGACAAGCAATTAAACAATAGCTGGTATCCTACTCGGCTTCTATCACATAGATAGATAGTCATTCGGCAATACCTCCCCTTCTGGAAGGGTTGTTCTTCTCAGTTTATATGAAATGAAAAGAAGAGAAAAGAACGAATTGAAGAGAATTGTAAATATAAAAAAATATACTGCCACAAAATATCTGGCTTAGAACCTACCTCTGAACTATAGAGGTTTGTCATAGGAGAACAAAACATATATGTATTTATATCAACATCAAGTATTATAGCATCGTATTTCACATGCCTAAATATTTTTGCTATTCCGTCCATCATTCTATGGACCCATGCTCTTCCTCGAGCTTATACACAATCACCTTTGAAACTCCCTCGATATCGAAAATCGAATCTAGGATCTCATTCTAGACATCATCGTTACTAGAATTCTATGCTTGCACCGCAACCTTCCTCATATAGTAATACGACTCTCTTTTCATATGAAGGACTAAATATTCAATAGGTAGATGCTCTACTTAATTAGTCTATCAATGATAACTTATACATTACCACGACCCGATTAGTGGTACTCAATCTCAACATCCATTCCAATACAACTCTCACGGTTGTAATCAGCTCATTACTCGCAGAATCATTGCTGCATTACTATGGTCCACCACTGACCTACTGCCGTCATTCACTTTCCATGAAATCTTAACATCTAACCATACGGAGTCCATACACGTCGTATAGAATACTTCTAATGAGTTAACATAACCACCAATCATAATTCATGAAGAACACTCCAAACTCTGACGTACTTTCATGACACGAAGCAAATAAAATTGCAGAAGAGTTTCAATCAAAGCAATGATAGTAGGTTAATACCATTCTTAATCATATGCCTTAAATAGAAGACTTAACTCAAAGGTTCGTCTAGTCCTTTTTGAAACATGGTCCTGGCTTATCTCAAGATAGTACCTTCTGAGATAGATAGCCCGCTCATGGAGATTAAACGAATTAAACCTTTACCAACTACTATTACGGTTGGGTATTGCACAGTCACAAGAAGGAATGTCAATCTTCCAAACCATAATACAACCTTCACAGCTTTAACCATCATAACTGTATTCCTTTGGCACAAGCGCCTATAATTATCCTCTTACCTTTAAAGTGTCGGCAACCTCTTTGGCCTTTCCTGATAGTAAAATTTCCTTACAGTCAATGTCATTTTAACCACCTCCAAATAAATTTTCTACCTCATTTCAATCACTACTTATGTGAAGATGTTTTTCTTAAAATCTGATGAGTAAAAAAAATCACCATTTTCCTATAACTTATTGCCTCAGTCTTTAGAGGTTAATCACTGTCACGACTGACTCTCAATCATACTTAGAACATCTTTTATCTTAAGTCCTAATTGCCCTGAACAATTTCGACCTTTATTGGTTCGATCCATACTTTCTCGTGGTTTAACACGTGCCCCACTTGGCATCATTATAATTATGCCATATTTCCTTTATCAACATTTCTATTCTTGAGAATTTTGAATATTACCTTTCTCCTTGTAAAACCTCTAAGTTTATCCTTAAATCGTTCCTCCCGTATTCCCTAGATACAGGGCATATCAAAATACCATTTACTAATACTAGAACCATTGTCTATGTACTTCTGAAAAATTTCTTTACTGATCTTTAAAGGTTGTTATTACCTTGATCCTTTCCAATTCATATTGTCAAAACTCATGCTGTCCCTATTAAGGGTGGATGCCAACCTTTATGCATTCCCCTAGGATTCATCTCAAGTTATCGAAGTTATATCCTTAATTCCACCTCGACAGTCTATACCAATTTCACAATAGCATCCTTATTCAAACTGAGGTCAACCCATATGGCCTCCAAAAGATAACAATGTTTACCCGCTTTCCTTCCCTAATTTGGTAATGACAACAGGGATGTTCTGGAAGATATTGGTCGTGTTCAACGTGAGCTTCTTCTTAATAATTCCTCATTTACTTTTGTTGTTTATCTCAACAGTCATCTCAATGTTGGGATATCTTTCATACCTGGCGTCTCCCTTTCTGGGTATCAAGCCACCGGTCTTACACTTCACATTCTTGAAGGTCACTTCCTTCATCCAATTTTCCTAATTTCTTACTTCCTTGTCTCCTCAGTCTATCCGCGTCTCATTATTTATCCTTCGAACTATTTCAAGGTTTCCTCGAATCCTCCCAACTTACTGGGGATAAAATATATGTATCTCTTATTCCTTCAATCATCAACTTTAACTCATGGTGAATCACCCTCATCCTGACGATTATATACTTTTCTATTTCTATTGCTACGAGTCTTTAGGATTTCTTCATACCCAACTCCCTTATCATTCCTCAAACTCTATTGCCTTTATATTCCTTTCCACTTCAGTTTCTTTTTATTTTCCTTTCTCTTATCATTATTTCATGAACTCACTAATCATTGACTTCAAGCATCACATCGTTCTGGGATTCTTGTCATCAGAACGAATCTTGACAACTTTTACAACTTAGCTTCATATTTCATCATACTCGCCCGCCTTTGTTCTGACTCTAAAGCTTTTACACTATCTCCATAACCTTGGGAATTACTTTCCCGAAAACAATTGACTGAACTTTAATCAGTTTATTCTAACCTCTGGCTCCGTGCCTTTCTTGGTCTTTCACCAGCGGGTGGCCTCTCTCTTAGGAGGGTAAGTGACAAAACAGTCTTTTGTGATTCGTCCATCATTTAGAATCTCAAATGATTCCTATATTTCCTTTAGCGAGGTTCTTGCCTCGACTGGTTCAGCTTGTTCCTTGGAACTCTAAGGGCTTAGCGACTTAAAGGCCCTGAAAGAATTTCTCACCGCATTGTTTCCTCAGGGTGGTGGTTGGGGATAATAGTCTAAGTTCTGTTTAGACAGGTCCATGAATTTCCATATAGGAGTACCGTCTCGGGTCTCCTTATCTCGCCCGACTTTTGTTTTCTTAGCCTGAACATTCCCTCCTCCTCCCCATAATCGGGGTCCTCTTACATATTTTAAATCCTCATTTTCCACTTCATCATGTTATAGGTTCCTTTGATCTTGATAGCGACCTCCCTGACTATCACGCTCAGGGTTTGCTTTAAATCTTATTCCTCAAACTAGCTTTCATCTAAGATCTCATCTTTAAGCTCTTGAACATTTGGAACCCAAATTCTGTAGGAATACCTCATTATCCCCTTATCATCTTTCTCGGTATTAATCTCTTATCTATTTGTTGGCTCTCTACCTTCATTTATCACTTTTTCTGGCACAATCTGTTCTTTTCCAATAATTTGAACTATATTGCAATCTCAAACAGCTTTTCGGTACCGGCTCTGGTTACCTTCACTTCTATTTCCATTTTCTCATAATCTCTTATAAACTCTCCAAAAGACATTATCATCTTGAGTCTCTCCTTTTTACTAAGGGCATCAGCCACCATATTGGCTTTCCCCGAATGATAAAGAATCTCCCAATCATAATTCTTGATTAGCTCTAACCGCCTCCTCTGGCGTATGTTGAGCTCTTTCTACGTAAAAATGTACTAGAGCTCCTATGGTTTGTGAATCTCGCACTTCTCTCCGTACAAGTAGTGCCTCAAATCTTTAGGGCAAAACTATTGCCATGAGCCCAAGCTCATGGGTGGGGATATCGAATTTTAAATTCCCTTAATTGTCTTGACGCGTACGCGATTACCTTGTTGTGCTGTATAAGAAGCACCCTAATTCCTTATGCGAAGCGTCAATACAAATCACAAAATCTCCTTTTTCCATCCGACAATGCCAACATAGGGGCTGTCACCAACCTTTGCTTCAGTTGTTAAAAGCTTTTCTCGTATTTCTCTGTCCATTCAAACTTCTCAGTCTTACGAGTAAGCCGCGTTAAAGGGGCTACTATCTTTACAAACTTGAACGAACCTCCGGTACTGACCGGCCAATCCTACCTCTGCTAGTTTCCCTAACCATGGTCATCAATTCCTCAATGGTCCTTTATTCATTCTTGTTAGGATCTTCCACGAGATCCTCCTCAGCAACAATCCCATCTAGGACAACATCCTCAACCACTACATCCTCAATATGAACATCATCCGGTCCTGCGTTAGGATGCTCTATCGGATCCACAATCCGATCTCCAATTAGTAATAAAACATCATCGCGCTGTCGCTCCTCAACCGCAGGGTTCAGAGTG
Organism: Apium graveolens; assembly: GCF_009905375.1. Taxonomy (NCBI): domain Eukaryota; kingdom Viridiplantae; phylum Streptophyta; class Magnoliopsida; order Apiales; family Apiaceae; genus Apium; species Apium graveolens. The sequence continues at coordinate 266,582,638 of NC_133648.1, forward strand.
TCGCTACCATCTACGATAACGAACTACGCTTCTATCACGATATTTATAAGGGTTCCCATAAGGGTTTTAACTGTCAGTACTACGTTAGGTAGCCCGACTATGAACTTGGCAAGAGTTCTTATTATCTTAATGAACTTATTATCTTAACGTCACATCATCTCTGAAGTTTATAACGCTTAGCTCTGATACCACTTCTGTAACACCCCCAAATCCGGGGTCGGGGATCCGGGTTGTCACGAGTTCCATTTCCCTTAATAACACCCAATCTTAATAAATAATCAACTACTCTGTACTGTGACCCCACAATAAACACACACACCACAAGTTATAGTCTCAGAGATGAACACTCAAAAATAACACAAGTCCTTATATTCCACAATTATAAACCGTTACACCTTAAAAAGGTTCTGAATAAATTTACATATTCCTTGCCATTATTACAATTCATATTATACATAAGTCTGGTTCATCAAAAGTTGAAAGCCTAGCCTATTGGTAGCTCCTACCTCAGCTACGGCGGCATCAACGCTTCCAGAAAACTGTGGAACGTTTCCTAACCGCTTGCGAATTGGAAGCTTGGTCTTGTTCATCTTTTCTATCTGTTGTTGTGTGATAAAAGAAGAAAGCAAGGGTGAGCAGCAAGCCCACCAAAATAATATGTATAATGATTTACAATATGCGAGCCTTCTCATAGTACTCATGAAAGTCTTGGTCAAAAGAAATGAACCAAGTTTGATATCTTAATGAGATGAAGTCGCAAAATATTCAGTATATATACATATATACTTTTCAAAATCTTGGAAGTCCTCTTCCATGCATAATATACACAGAGTTCCAGTTTATAACTGTATAAAAATATCGTTGCAAGGTGATCTCATATATCTACCCTTGTCTCAACGTTTTTTCTGAAAATCTTTGATATGCATAAGATAATCATTAACTAGATATAAGTTGGAAATATGAAGTTACAAGATACCCCAATATACTTATATCTTTTCCAAATATTACTTGAACTACCACCGTTCAAGTTATAATCAGTTCAAAAGTTCATCACATAGATGAGACTACAAGACAAGATTTGAATAGATTCAATCTTTGAATATCATTATAAATAATGAAGTTACGAGATACTTCATTAAATCCCGATATATATATACACCTATATATATACATTTCATACACTCCTTGAAAACCTCTGTTATGAAAATTATAAACAGAGTTGCAATATCCAATGAATTTGGAAAGGAGAAAACCTTGGCATAACCTGATATCTTGCTGATCAGGCAAAGATACCAATAAGTAACCTTTTCTACTAGTAGATGGACGAATTCCCCACTGGTCATCACCCTGGCCGTATTAGGACCTATGCTGGACTGCCACTCAGCCACTTACGCATTGATGGACTCCCACTGAGCCAGTTACACTTTCATGGACGCCCACTGAGCCCATGTTGCTTATGCCGACTCGATAGATGGACTTATTTCCCGAACGTTGGGTAAGTAATCAATTCATTTACCAAAACAACAACCTCGTTGAGAATATAAAATACACCACAGAGCTGGATCCCTCAGGTTTTGAGCGAGTATTTAAATCCCCTTTAAAAGGAAGATCTTAAATATAAAAATGAGTTTTGGGATCCGCTCTAACTTTTAAAAATTATTTTGAAGACTCGAAAACACTTTAAAGAGTGTTTGGAGTAATGTTGATTTAATGAAGTATATCAGTCCCAATATATTTAGAAAATATCTGAATATTATTATTTAAATAATATTCCCATAAAGAATAATCTTTATACAAATAATTGAAGTAGAAGTTGTAAGACTTATACTTGAAATGAGTATTAAATAACCAAAGATATACTTATACAAAAGTACTATCTTTATTTGAATAATCAAAGATAAGTTTGATTATCGACACCTTATTCTTTAATAAAATAAAGAATATATCTCAGCAAATAATCGGAGTCATAGATCCTCAAATGAATATTCAAATAATACTCAGTAAATAATATAAACTGAGTCATAAGCCCTCGAATGAATATTCAAATAATATTCAATAAATAATATAAACGGAGTCATAAGTCCTCGAATGAGTATTCACATAATATTCATTAATAAAATAAACTGAGTCATAAGCCCTCGAATGAATATTCGAAATAATATTCATTAAATAAAATAAAGTTATCGAATAAACCTTATTCGATTAATAGTTTTAAAAACTATATCCATATACATATATATATATAAATATATATTATACTCGGGAGCCTCGCCTCCCGGTTTTAGAAAAAGTTCACCCTTTGATCTTCTATACTAAGGGTATACTCAAATACCGCTTATCTCTAACATAGGTATTATGCAACTATAAGCATTTAACCAACATATATATAAATCAAGAATATGAAACAGGCATGCATATATACCATATCACATGCTACAATATATCGCAAGAATTTGCTAATAACAAATATGCATTTATCGCAAGATCATGCATATACACATATACATCACAACAACAGTTATACGGGTTGAAAACTTGCCTGAGTGCTCCCGGATAGACTTAAGCTTAGGGTGGGTCCGATAACCTATGAACAACAACATAAGTCGGAATTAAACCCCGGTCGCTTAAGAAACTAGACTTTAACCATTTAGAGTCCTAACGTTCGCTTTCGCGCTTAACGATTCACTTAAGTCGCTCGAGTACTCTCGGCTCCACCATTTTTAATAAATTAACCATTAAGGGTTTTAAGGCAATTCTTTCACGTGTGTTTTATCAACTGCCTAACACACTTAACATAATTGTTTCATACTTCAATTAGTCCTTTAAGGTCTTTAACCTATGTTTCGAAGTAAGGCGAGGGGTAATGATTCGTTCGCGAAACGTCGTTACTTAAAACGGCCGTTTCTCCTAAACCGTACATCGGAATCAAACGAAACACATATCAAAACGAAGATCGTAACATGAAATATCTAATCATGGCAATGGTCAAAACCTAGCAGGGAGTTCTCGGGTCCTAATGTTATGAACAAAAGCAGTCTAAAGTAAATCGGACATTACGACGGCTATGTTTACGCGATTTCCCAATTTTATACCATTCCAATTCAACCACCAATCAATCCCAATTCATTCATACAATCAACATTCATCCAAAACACAGTACAACAGTCCCAACACCTCAAGTTCTTCCAATTTATGTTATTCTCATCATGAACTTAAACTATACTTAATTCCTTTAACAAATCAACAAGATTCAACATTCATACCACTACCACTCCAACCCAAACTCTAAACAAACAAGCTTCATGCTTCACATATACTATATTACTCATAACCATTCCTAAATACTCAAAACTAAATCTAGGGTTTGGAGTTTATACCTTCTTGAAGCTTCTTAATCAATGAGAGATCCTTGGAATGCCCATGGAAGCCTTGATCTATGCTTAAGCTACCTTGAACTTTCATAAAAATCAAGAAAACCAAAGTTATTTCTTGAAGGTTACTATTCACCATCTTCTTCCTTAATTTATTGGAAGAGATTGTGAAGGAATTAGAAGTTTAAACTTATAGGATATCCATATCTATGTACAAGGAACCTTAGATAATTACCTTGTGATTTAACAATGCTTGGAACTTGATTTTTGATTTTTCTTCCTTTGAAAAAGAAGAAAAGCCGAGAGCAAGATGACGAGAATGAAATGATTTTGTGTTTTTTGATTTGTTTGGCTTAGCTTGGTTGTTTTTTGTTTTGTTTTTGGTTAATTACCTTAATAACCTTATATTTGTGTGGTTATAAACCAACCACACCTCCTCCTTCCCTATGTCATGCTTGCATCACCTTATTATGTCATCATCTCTTACTTGCCCTCTTCTCATTGGTTGGATGACCTCATCATCCCTAACCTCCTTGATTAACCTCCTAATTGTTTGCCTAATGACCGCTGATCTGTTATACGGTTCGCTTAACTTTCGTTTTCGTTTATCGTTTGAGGGATCATACCCGGGATCTTATTACTTGGGTTTCCTTAACCTTTCTCAATACATTATAATCCTTTTATGATCCTCTCTTATAATCCTTTAATTTAAATCCTTTTTATCCTGTTACCTTATACTCAGTTCTTTCCGTATCTAGTGGATTTCCGGGAAAAATCAAAGTGTTCGGACTTGGATTCTGACGATCTTTACATACACTTATATACCATATAGAGTACTAATAAAATCTCAGAATATCCATAACAGAACCCCTACATAGTGTGGCATGAAAAGTTTTCTCATTCAGCATAATCTGCAAAATCACTATTCATAAGGGTTTCAAAAATTTCCAAAAATTGGGGTTATTACAAATAGCCCTTGGTACATCAGAATGTTCTTGATGTTCAACAAACTGTTGTTCAACATCTGTTTCTTTAGTACTCTGAGCACCTACAAACATATAGCAATGAAAACTTAATCTCTCTATTCTTTTAAAGTAGTCTCACTACTCCTCACACCACACATCTCATGACTTTCAATAGTCAGAGCTTCCTCACAAGGATTACCAAATCATATCTCTCATCTACCTCTCCTTTTTCCTGGAAAAATCATGCCTCTCTTAATTCTATTTTTCTCTCAATCTTTTCACACATCTCACAGAAAAAGGCTTAGAAAGATTATCCTACAGAAATAAGAGGTGGCTTAAAGAAGGGTGATCTGTGGTCATACAACTAGAGGTAGTCCTTAAATAAGGTCTAGAAGTAATCATACCAACAAGATTTATATCATGAAAAATATAATAAATGCTGAAAGAACTAGATCAGTATTTAGAATAAATGCTGATAAAGTAATAACAATATTTATACCTTGTGAGTACACAATTAAGCTTGTTAGATATATTTGTGATGTCATGTCTAATGATGATCTGTGTTTAGTTTTCAGATCTTAACTAACAGGACAAATTAGGACTTAACTGGAAATCAGTACTTATACTGAAGTCAGGACTTAAGATATCAGAACTTAAGTTGTCAAAACTTAAGTTATCAGAAGATATTTATCAGGAGATAATATCAAGACTTAAGGAGACTTTCAGATAAGAAAGGCGGCTGATTGAAAGGAAAGAAGATTGAGACTAAAACAAGAAGAGATATGCATGGAGAAGAATTCTATGAAGAATAAAATACTTGGAAGAAAAGATAAGTAGTTGATATATTTTAGGATGCAGAATCATATTCGATATCAATTAGAAGATAATCTTGTAACTGTGTGTCTATATAAACACATCATAGGGTTTACACTATATGTGTTATCTAATTCGAGAATATTATTCATTGTAACCCTAGCAGCTCTCGTGATAATTGTTCATCACTGAGAGAGAACGGTTCCGTTGTAATACTGTTTTATTAATAAAATTATTCTGCGTTTCATACTTGTGTTCTTAATTCGATTTGATTGTGCTAGACATTGTATTCAACCCCCTTCTACAGTGTGCGTGACCTAACAAGTGGTATCAGAGCAATATATTAACATACATACAGTAAAGATCCAAAAACAATCATGTCTGAAGAAGCACAAGCTTTCAAATCTACAGGAAAGTTGTTCTAAAAGGATACATGCATGGTAACATTTATGAAGCCAAGCTTTCAACAAGTTCTGATGGTTCTGCAATCTGTCTGTTAATCAGAGCATCAATTGAAGAAAGATGGGATTGGCACAAGAAACTCTCTCATTTAAATTTTAACAATATAAATGAACTAGTCAAGAAAGATCTTGTGAGAGGACTACCAAAATCAGTATTTGCTCCTGATGGCCTTTGTGATTCATGTCAGAAGGCAAAACAAAGAAAACCTTCATTCAAGAGCAAGACTGAATCTTCAATTATTGAGCCTTATCACCTACTACATGTTGATCTATTTGGTCCAGTAAATGTCATGTGTATTGCAAAGAAGAAATATGCTATGGTCATAGTAGATGAGTTTACCATATACACATGGGTGTATTTCTTGCACACAAAAAGTGAAACTGCATCTATCTTGATTGATCATGTCAAACAACTGGATAAATTGGTTAAAGACTCTGTGAAAATAATAAGAAGTGATAATGGCACTGAGTTCAAGAATTTGATTATAAAAGATTTCCGCAAAGACCATGGAATCAAGCAGGAATTTTCTGCTCCTGGAACTCCACAGCAAAATGGAGTTGTTGAAAGAAAGAATAGAATTCTTATTGAAGCTACACGAACTATGCTTGATGAAGCAAAATTACTAACCTACTTTTGGGCTGAAGCTGCGCAGACTGCTTGTTTTACTCAGAATGCAACACTTATCAACAAGCATGGAAAGACACCATATGAGATGGTGATGAAAAAAAAGCCAAATCTGAAGTACTTTCATATATTTGGATGCAAGTGTTTTGTTCTTAAGACTCATCCTGAACAGCTATCCAAATTTGATCTAAAAGCTGATGAAGGAATTTTTGTTGGATATCCACTTTCCACAAAAGCCTTCAGAGTCTACAATTTAAGAACAAGGGTTGTCATGGAATCTATCAATGTCTCTTTTGATGATAAGAAGATTACAGGACTTGAAGATTTCAATGATCATGATCAATTGAGATTTGAGAATGAAGTTTTAAATTCTGATTCTGTAAATCCTGACAGTCTAAATCCTAACAGTCTAAATCCTGATACTGCAAACTTTGATGGGTTAAACTCTGATGTTATTGAAACTGTGGTAACTACGCTAAAGGAAAATGCACCTGTGCAGGGGGAGCATATTGAAGATCCAACCACATCTCAAGAAGCATCAGAACCTAGAACAGGCTCTTCAAGTTCTGATTCGTCAAGTTCTGATGGGCCAAGTTCTGATAATTCTGGAAACTCAAATCCTGATTCATCAAGTTCTGATGGGCCAAGTTCTGATAATTCTGGAAACCCAAATTCTGAAGGATCCAACTCAGAGAGCATAATTTCAGGGGGAGCATCAAAAAATGTTGATGGAGACAACATGGATCATGGGGGAGCATCCAGTTCTAGAGATAATCTTCCATCTGCAAGGAAGTGGACTAAAGCACATACACCTGACTTGATTATTGGAGATCCTGAAATAGGTATAAGAACTAGGACATCAACATCAAATGAATGTCTCTATCACTCTTTTCTTTCTCAGGCTGAACCAAAGAAAGTGGAAGAAGCTCTTCAAGATGCTGATTGGGTGCAAGCAATGCAGTAAGAGTTAAATGAATTTGAAAGAAATAAAGTCTGGACCCTAGTGCCAAGACCAAAGAACAGATTAATTGTTGGTACAAAGTGGGTTTTCAGAAACAAAACTGATAGTGATGACATAATTATAAGGAATAAAGCAAGGCTGGTTGCAAAAGGATATTCTCAGCATGAGGGAATTGATTATGATGAAACATTTGCACCAGTTGCTAGATTGGAAGCCATAAGGATATTTTTGGCTTATGCTGCTCACAAAAAGTTTACAGTCTTTCAAATGGATGTGAAAAGTGCTTTTCTTAATGGAGAATTGGAGGAAGAAGCATATGTTGAACAACCTCCAGGTTTTGTAGATTCAAAATTTTCTCATCATGTCTACAGACTTGATAAAGCACTTTATGGCCTTAAGCAAGCTCCAAGAGCATGGTATGAGACATTAGCTCAGTTTCTTCTGGAAAGTGGATTTAATAGATGGACAATTGACAAAACTTTATTCTATCTCAACCATGGAAAAGACTTACTTTTGGTATAGATATATGTTGATGATATCATTTTTGGTTCTACAAATGACAAACTTTGTAAAAGGTTTACCAAGCTAATGTAGTCAAGATATCAAATGAGTATGATGGGAGAACTTAGCTATTTTCTGGGCCTTCAAGTCAAGCAGAATGAAGAAGAAACTTTTATTTGTCAATCTAAGTACACCAGAAATTTGTTGAAGAAATTTGGAATGCAAGACTGTTCAAGTGCATCCACTCCTATGGCCACTGCAATAAAATTGGATAAGGATACTGGAATATCAGTAGATATTACTGATTACAGAGGTATGATTGGATCACTACTCTATCTAACTACAAGTAGACTTGATATCATGTATGTTACCTGTCTTTGTACAAGATTTCACGCAGATCCAAGAGAACCTCACTTAACAGCTGTAGAAAGAATTTTCAAGTACCTTAAGGGTACAGCTGATCTAGGATTGTGGTATCCTAGGGAATCAGACTTTAAGCTAATAGGTTACTCGGATGCAAATTTTGCAGGATGCAAAATTGACAGGAAAAGCACAAGTGGAAGCTGCCAATTTCTTGGAGGCATATTGGTTTCTTGGTTTAGCAAGAAACAAAAGTCAATTTCCACATCAACTGCAGAAGCAAAATACATTGCTGTAGGAAGCTGTTGTGCACAGATTCTTTGGATGAAAAATCAGTTACTGGATTATGGGTTAACATATTCTAAAATCCCTATTTACTGTGATAATCAAAGTGCTATTGATATGACAGGTAATCCAGTTCAACACTCAATGATAAAGCACATCAGCATTAGGTACCACTTCATAAGGGAACATGTGATGGAGGGTACAGTGGAATTGCACTTTATTCCACCAGATCAACAACTAGCAGATAACTTCACAAAACCACTATGTGAACTTGGAATGGTTTTAGGTTCTTTCTCTAAATCTCCTTAGTTTATGTTCTGATACATCAGACTTTATGATCAGTATTTACAGATATTACTATATAGTCTGTGCTTAAATTAAAATTTCCTTAAGTGCTGATTGTTGTCTGATATGAATTTCTAAACTCTGATAGTGATATGAATGTTTCTGTGACTATTCAATCCAATGAGGATAACTGTGTTAGATGCTGACCTAGTAGTCTTGAATATACTAAAGATCCCATGTTTGAAGTAATTGTTTATGTGGAAATTTTTAACACAAGCAAATTCTGATATTGAGCTTGGTTAGGTTTACTTTGTGTATCTTATTACTAAGTCAAAAACTAGAATAGTGCTTCTTATCTGTTAAGTTTTGATGTTGGTAAATCTTATGGATGTATTAAGTGTTAATAAACCTCACTTATCAAAAGAAAAAGAAAAGAAAAAGAAATAAAAATCAGGTACTCCTTTGAGATCTAGAGAAAAATACATGTGGAAGGGAAGACCCAAGTGCATTGCTGGTATTAAGTAATATGCATTAGAAAAGCAAAATAAATTTTCTTGGTGACTTTTCACATTCTCTGATTACTGGAGAAATACTATGATAATAGCATAAATTCTGATAAGCAGTCGTGACTCACTTACACTGAGAAGCCACTATAAAAAGGAATTTCAAAAGATGCATAAAATGAGCACAAAACAGTTGAGGTGGACTTATGCATGAACTCATTCTATAATGACAGATTTTGAGCAAAGTTCTTAGTTAAGCCTTATTTATAAGATGTACTGAAGTGAATCAGACTTTACTCTTTGTCTGATATTTAGCTTAATGCACACACTTACACTCCATATGAATGATGAAAATTACTGTGGTGATCAATATTGTTTTAGATGAACAGTCTAAGTGTTAGTTGCATAAATTTTGAGGACAAGTTCTGATGGAAGTTCTGATGATTAATTTCTGTTAAAACCAAATCAGTATTTGTGTGAAGAATTACAAGAATAAACATTCCCTTTTCGAGTTAAGAAGCCATATTCTGATGACTTTTAAATTCTGATAATAATCAAGTTCTGATGCTAACGTGGCATTATTTATTTACTTGGTTTACTTTTAAGTCAATACTTGAACGGTTATATTTTTCAGAATATTGGACTATGTGAAATAAAGCAGTAATAATCATTTGTTTAGTGGGAATAGTTTCTTTTTGAAAAACTGAACATGCAAAGTAATAATTACTTATTTATCGTGCCCATTAACTTTTGTCTTAACTGCTGCATGGCTGACAGGTGTAAGGTCTGTTCCACTTCTCAATAACTGTTGTCACGTGAGTTGTCTAAGTAAAAGAGATAAAAGATTTTCAAATCTTTTATTCACATTTCTATTCTATTCACTCTCTCTCTTTTTCTTATTCTCTCACATTTTCTGACGGTTTTCTATACAGACATTTTCTCAAACACCTTTCAGGCACTCTAATTTCTCACTTATTTCTGATGGTGCCCAAGGATTTAATTGTTGATGGAGCCAAGTTTGTACCAAATAACTATGCTGCAATCTTGAATAAGGCTGAAGCTCCATCAGATCTGCACTTTGTGCAATATTTATTAGCCAATAGTGAGATTGGGTATGCTTTGACCCAACCTCAAACTATTTCAAGCAAATAAGTGCTGACATTTTGGCGAACTGGGCTTTTTGATAATGGTGGTGCTGCTGGTTCACCAAGCGTAATTTTCACATCAGGAGATGTCGAGCATGTGGTTACTCCAGGGTTAGTTCGTAAAGCTCTCCACTAACTTGAAGGTGGTACATTCTCAACAGTGGATGATCCTGTTTTACAACAGCTTATGGCCAGTCTGGGCTATGAGAAAAGTTTGGGAAAGCTGGGTCAACTGAAAAGATCAAATATCAGAAAGGAATGGAGCTTTTTCTTTGATTGTATCACCAAGGCATTCGCCAATAAATGCTCCAACTTTGATGTTATTCCCATCATGAGTCAGCAAATCGGGTATGCCCTTATCCATCAAACTCATTTTGATTTTGCAAGTGCTGTGCTAGGTTTTATAGGGGATAGGATGACAGAGGATAGGAATGTAGTATACTTTGCTAGATTCTGTCAGCTTATAATGATGAACCCCAACCAGCCAGTGATTTAATTTCACCCTTTAAGCTTGTAAAAAGGGCCTTTAATGATTTGTTAAATGCTGACAATAAGAAACAAGTGCTGAGACCCTTACAGATTTCTCAGTCAGTAAAACAAATCTTGGTAAATGCTGATCCACAAACTTACACATCTGTCTACCCTGATGTCCAACCCACCACCACATCACAGCCACCAAAACAGCCATCAGAACATACCATTTCTCAACAACCTCAAACTCAACCACAACCATCAGCACATCCAGTGAAGCCTTCATCTTCGAAACCCAAGAGGACTAAGTTTGTGCCTCAGTCTCAGCAGAAGAGAAAGAGAATTATTCTGAGAGATGAGTCAGATAATGAGGATCAGGTTCCAATATCAGAACCTGTTGTTGTAGAAGCTGAAAAGATCTCTTCTCAGAAAGATACTGAAACTGGGAGTTATAGGCCCCTCAAAAGGCTTAGAAAGCTAAATTCTGATGATGAAGCTCCCAAAGTCTCAACTTCAGAAAAGAGACTTAAAAAGCAAAGAGCCAGGAGGGCTGTCAGTGAATCATCATACTCTGAAGAAGTTCTGGAAGCAGCAGCTAAGGAAGGGGGTCAGAAATCTCTGATCCCAACAGAACCTATAGTAATTGAATTACTTCCCACTGCTGAATCAGCTCACAAGTCTCCTATTCAAGAACAAGAGGATATTCCAGAGAAAGTGCCTACACCTCCTGTGTCTCCTATTAATGATCCAGTACATGCTGAAGATCCAGGTACAAGTGATGAAATAGATATTCATAACTTGGTTGTACCCGATGTGCTGTACTTGGAAGCTCCACCCACTCAAGTTACTCCACCAACAACACCACTTTTAGATGCTGATTTCAATGCAGATATTCCAACAACACCATTCTGAATCTAGATGCTGAAGATCAGATATTAGGTGGGCATCAAAATTTGGATGTTGATCAGAATTTAGAGGCTGATCAAAATTTAGAGGATGATGTTGAAACCTCTATAGCCTCACATACTGTTATTCTATCAAAGGATGCTGATACTGCAGGCTCTGTAAGTTCTGATGCTGACAATGCTGAAATTACTGGTGAAGCTGCTACAAATGTAGAAGTTGATACAGCTGGTCCATCTGAACATACACCTCAACAAGCTCCATGCAAAGTTGATCTAATCAAGAAGTTTGTTAGAGAGGATGCACCAGTTCCTTGGAGTGAAACTCCTAGAGGAAAGGAGTGGACTAAGGAGTGGAACAAAGTTGATTTTGTTCCTACTGAAAAAATTCTTGCTGAGCACCTGGCCAAAGCTGATGAAATGCTGATAAATGATGATTTCAAGGAACATCTTAGAGTTACTGTATTGAGTACCAGGCACCTTCAAGGTCAACACTCAATAACTCATGACAAGGTGAACAAAATTCAAGAATCACTGATCCAGCAAGATATGAATGTAAAATTGGAAAATAACAGATTTTTTTAAGCCAGCCTTTGACCGAATTGGGTATATTGAAAAGACTCAGGAGAAGCAACAAGATCAGATTTCTGAAATTCTAAAGAATCAAGCTTCTCAGCAAACTCAACTCAATGAGATCCAATCCACAGTGGAATTGCTTGTCTCTCTTCTTCTACCTACTGATGCCAAAAAGGGGGAGAAAGTGATTAAGTCTAAATACAAATCTATTCAACCACTGAAGGGTAAGGATGATGGAAATAATGACCAGGGAAACTCTAAAAAGGGTAAAGGTCATGGTCAAGGTCAAGGTTCTTCATCTATGAAAGCTGAAACTTCTACACAGAGATCAAGCTCTGATGCTGATAGAAGAATAAGTTCTGGTAAACAAGTTCGGACAAAGCCTGATGTTCCTATACATGATGAAAGTCAAGAATCACAGAAGTTTATGCAGACATTCAAGCTTAAGGGGAAGGAAACAACAGTTTACTATCAAGACCCTAAGTTACAGAAGTTGGATGAAGAAATTTCAAAGAGATTATTTCTTAAAGAAAATCCAGGAATGGACTTTGAAAGTCTAAAGGAAGAAGAAGCCAGACTTAAAGCAAAAAATGTCAAATCCAAGTCTAAAGCTTCTATTGTTGAAAAGAAACTTCCAAAGCCTAAGGGTATTGTGATTAAGGAGAAGACAAATTCTGAGGCAACCAAAGCCAAATCACAAGTGGAGGTAGATCCAAGATCCAAGGGCAAAATAAAAATTGATGAACCTGTAAAGGTATACATGCCAATCATGGATGAAGAAATAATTAATGATGAAGATACTAGTCTGATTTTGAAGAAAAAGGATATTCAAACAACCTCTGACAGAGCTCATGTTGTTCAAGATCAGGACTTAGTAAAATCTGATATTATAGTGAAACAAGCAACCTCTGACATAGCTCAAGTTGGCTTGATATCAGAAGATAAAAAAAAGGAAATCTCTGACATTGCTCATGTTAAACCTTCAAGATACTACTACCAGGATTCACAAAAGCTCAACAGACTCAACCTTTGAAGACTACATCAAGTGGTTTTGAAGCAAGAGTTGTTCAAGGAAAGGAAGCAAGAGACAAATCAGGATTGGGTAGTTCTGATGAAAGAAGAATACACAACACTACCAATGATCCAACTTCCTTAAGTGAACCAGGAGTAGGAGCAACTCCTAAAAGATTGAATCAACTTGAATCTGTACAAATGGTTTACCACTCTGTTTTGAAAGAAGATATCATGTTATACTTTATGACAGATGGGAGGGTATTCCAGATCAGGAAGAATGCTATTCCATTGAAGTATTTTGAAGAACTGGAACATGTTCTATTTCTACTTCAAGTGAAAAACAGATCAACAGATGGTGCTGCAGGTTATTTAAAATCAAATATTCAAAGACAGAAGAGGCTTTACTCTGTAAAGTCTGACAGCCCATACTGTCCTAAGTACAGATCTCACAGTGGAGATATTGTTGAAATGAAGTCTAATACTGCTAAAATCATCACTACATTTTCTGGTATTAAGGGACTTGAATTCAATCTAGATTCTGATAAAGCCTATATCATCAGACTGGATCAGGATATAAGAAAAGCTAAAATAAATGATCTCAGGGCTTCTATCTTTCAAACTTGTGAAGATACAGTTGAACTGAAAAATGCTAAAACGAGGATGGTCAATGAACTTGAATATGCTGAGAGAACACTTTTGAAGAACTATCTCAGAACAACTCCTGACATCAAAGATATCAGAAATTGAAGCCAAGTCAAAGATCTACAACTGCTTAAATTCTGAAGTGTATACAGACTGAAGCTGATATCAGACTTTAAGGATGGTAAAGCTGTAAGGACTGTAAGTTGTAGTTATCTAGTCAAATTCTCATGCATTTGTACTTAATGTTTTTGACATCATCAAATATTTGTTGAACTTGTATATTATGCTAATTTACAAGTTGGGGGATATTGTTAGATATATTTGTGATGTCATGTCTAATGATGATTTGTGTTTAGTTTTCAGATCTTAACTAAAAGGACAAATCAGGACTTAACTGGAAATCAGTACTTATACTGAAGTCAGGACTTAAGATATTAGAACTTAAGTTGTCAGAAGTTAAGTTATCAGAAGATATTTATCAGGAGATAATATCAGGACTTAAGGAGACTTTCAGATAAGGAAGGCGGCTGATTGAAAGGAAAGAAGATCGAGACTAAAACAAGAAGAGATATGCATGGAGAAGAATTCTATGAAGAATAGAATACTTGGAATAAAAGATAAGTAGTTGATATATTTTAGGATGCAGAATCATATTCAATATTAATTAGAAGATTATCTTCTAACTGTGTGTCTATATAAACACATCATAGGGTTTACACTATATATGTTATCTAATTCAAGAATATTATTCATTGTAACCCTAACAGCTCTCGTGATAATTGTTCATCACTGAGAGAGAACGGTTCCATTGTAATACTGTTTTATTAATAAGATTATTCTGTATTTCATACTTGTGTTCTTAATTCGATTTGATTGTGCTAGACACTGTATTCAACCCCCTTCTACAGTGTGTGTGACCTAACAAAGCTCACAGTTAATACTGTGGTTATGCCAGTTTTTGTTCATCAATAATGAGAATCTCCATTTGAATTGAAGAGGATTTGATCAGGTTACTGTCGTGTACCATGTTCTCAAACCTTGTTTTTCTTGCAAAGAACTAACACTTGAATGTGTTTATTGAAAGCTATCACAGGGTCTTCAGTAAAAACTGATGAATCCTCTCTGTCTCTGTTAGTATCATCAAGATCTACCTCAGCAAGTAGTCTTTAACCAACTAAATGTTGTTTCTGAGAGGTGAGCATAATTCAAGAATTATGTCACTTGATTTTTGGCAACATTTGATAAAAGAATTCAATTGTTTCAATTGTGAGAAGAATTTAAGATTTAAGACATTTAATGTTAAGAAATAAGTGTGAACAACTTTCTTGATGAGAAAAAGAAAGTTTCAAAGAATTTGAATAGAATGTAACACTCAAAGATAATATTCCTTATTGACTAAGAACTAAATCTTCCATAAATTCTTTCTTTAGTAACAATTACCTCCTGCAGTGTGCTCAATCTATACTGAAGTGATCACATGAACTTAAACATAGATTAGTTTATTCACATGCACTATTAAAACATCTGAAGTTAAACATGCAGTACTGAATTGGATATAACATTTAAAAGCATTCTAGCACACACACAAGAAAGTAAACAAGTAGTCACTTAAAGAAACAAAGAAGACATTAAGATTTTCATTGAACATAAAGACGCAAAGTACAAGATTTCATAGAATTTTTAACATAAAATCCTAATACAATCTAACTACACGGACTTCTTCTTCTTTTCTTCTTCCAACTTCTTCATCGACCTTCGATGGAAGATATATGACAAATAACCTTGTAATATATAAGTGATGATGTCAAAGATTACTGAAGATAACAATATCATTAATGTTCCTGATCAAAGCGTGAATGTAACACCACCAAATTCCGGGTCGGGGATCCGGGTTGTCACGAGTTCCATTTCCTTTAATAACACCCAATCTTAATAAACAACCAACTACTGCGTACTGTGACCCCACAATAAACTCACACACCACAAGTTATAGTCTCAGAGATGAATACCAAAAATAACACAAGTCATTTTATTCCACAATTATAAGTCATTACACCTCAAAAGGGTTTCTGAATAAATTTACATATTCTTTGCCATTATTACAATTCATAATATACATAAGTCTGGTACATCAATAGTTGAAAACCTAGCCTATTGGTAGTTCCTACCTCAGCTACAGTGGCATCAACGCCTACAGGAAACTGCAGAATATTTCCTATCCGCTCACGAATTGAGAGCTTGGTCCGGTTCATCTTGTCTATCTGTTGTTGTGTGATGAAAGAAAAAAGCAAGGGTGAGCAATAAGCCCACCAAAATAATATATATAATAATTAACATTATATGAGCATTCTCATAGTACTCCTGAAAGTCTTGGTCAAGAAAAAATGAACCAAGTTTGATATCTTAATACGACGAAGTCACAAAATATTCTCAAAATCTTTAACATCCTCTGACATGTATAATATACACAGAGTTCCAATTTATAACTGTATAAAATATCGTTACAAGGTGATCTCATATATCTAACCTTGTCTCAACATTTTTCTGAAAATCTTTGTCGTGCATAAGATAATCATTAACTAGATATAATTTGAAATGATGAAGTTACAAGATACTCCAATATACTTATATCTTTTCCGAATACTACTCGAACTACCACCGTTCAAGCTATAATCAGTTTCAAAAGTTCATCACATAGATGAGACTACAAGATAAGATTTGAATAGATTCAATCTTTGAAATATCATTAAAAAGAAATGAAGTTACGAGATACTTCATTAATTCCCGATATATATATATACACTATATATATATATATATCTCATACTTTCCTTGGAAACCTCTGTTATGAAAAGTATAAACAGAGTTATAATATCCAATGAATTTGGAAAGAAGAAAACCTTGGCATAAACCTGATATCTTGCTGATCAGGCAAAGATACCAATAAATAACCTTTTCTACTAGTAGATGGACGAATTCCCCACTGGTCATCACCCTGGCCGTATTAGGACCTATGCTGGACTGCCACTCAGCCACTTACGCATTGATGGACTCCCACTGAGCCACTAACACTTTCACGGACGCCCACTGAGCCCATGTTGCTTATGCTGACTCAAATAGATGGACTTACTTCCCGAATGTTGGGCAAGTAATCAAAATGTTTTCTCAAAACAGCAACCTCGTTGCGAATATAAAATACACCACAGAGCCGGATCCCTCAGGTTTTGAGCGAGTATTTAAATCCCCTTCAAAAGGAAGATCTTAAATTAGAAAAATGAGTTTTGGGATCCGCTCTAACTTTTAAAAATCATTTTGAAGACTCGAAAATATTTTTAAGAATGTTTGGAGTAACGCTGATTTAATAAAATAAATTAGTCCCGATATGTTGGAGAAAATATCTGAATATTATTACTTAAATAATATTCCCATAAAGGATAATCTTTATAAAAATAATTGAAGTAGAAGTTTTAAAACTCATACTTGAAATGAATAATAAATAACCAAAGATATACTTATACGAAAGTACGATCTTTATTTGAATAATCGAAAATAAGTTTGATTATCGAAACATTATTCTTTAATAAAATAAAGAATATTGTTTAATAAAATAAGCGGAGTCGTAAGTCTTCGAATAAATATTCAAAATAATATTCATTAAATAAAATAAGCGGAGTCATAAGTCCTCGAATGAATATTCAAAATAATATTCATTAAATAAAATAAGCGGAGTCATAAGTCCCCGAATGAATATTCAAAATAATATTCATTAAATAAAATAAGCGGAGTCATAAGTCCTCGAATGAATATTCAAAATAATATTCATTAAATAAAATAAGCGGAGTCATAAGTCCTCGAATGAATATTCAAAATAATATTCATTAACTAAAATAAAGTTATCAAATAAACCTTATTCGATTAATAGTTTTGA
Organism: Apium graveolens; assembly: GCF_009905375.1. Taxonomy (NCBI): domain Eukaryota; kingdom Viridiplantae; phylum Streptophyta; class Magnoliopsida; order Apiales; family Apiaceae; genus Apium; species Apium graveolens. The sequence goes on from NC_133648.1 coordinate 266,600,446, forward strand.
AAACTATGTCTATATATATATTATACTCGGGAACATCGATTCCCGGTTTAGAAAATGTTCACCTTTGGGTCCCCTATACTAAGGGTATACGCAACTACTACTTATCTCTAGCATAGATATTATGCAAATTATAAGCATTTGAATCAACAATTAGATATCAAGATTACGAAACAGACATGCATATATACCATATCAACATGCTCCAATATATCGCAAGATTTGCTAATAACAATCATGAAGGAGTTTATGGATGAGCGGAAGCGTGAAATAACAATTTATTCCGTAAAAACCATATACCGCATATATAGAAAAACGTATAAAAGGGAAAAACTGAGGAATCGAAATCATACCTCATGAATCGAAGCTTTATAAAAATGGAGTGCTAGCAGTTGCTCAATATGTGAAGCACTCTACCGGTATCCACCAAGAACGATCCTCTTCGATGAACCTTTTTATAAAACTGAGCTTTTATAAAATGGAGTTTTTGGGAGAGAGAGAGAGAGAGGAAGAAGATGGAGGCTAGGGTTTTCACAAACCAAAATTTTGTGTGTGTAAAAATGAATGAGCCATCCATCTCATTCTATTTATAGGGCTCTCCTAGGGTTTTATAATATATCTTTATATATATTAACCCCCACATTTTATCTTCATAAAATGCTTTAATAATAATTAAAACTATTTTAATCATTATTTCTTTTCTTAACTATTTAGAAAATAATTCTCTCTCTCATTATTTCATCAAAGAAAATATTCTTTTATGGTGTGACCCTGTAGGTTCAATATTATGCCGGTAGTAGAAATAAATAATAATAAACTTTTATTAATTATTTATATGAATATTAAAATTCACTAAATATAATTAACTGATTAATTATATTTATTCTACATCGTGAGTGATGCTTCTCAACATATCGTGACTATCCGGATAATATGAATTCACTGCTTAGAATACCAAGAACCTGTCAGTGAATAGTTACCGTACAATGAATTCCTTCTACCCTTATAATATCCCGATTAAATACAAGGCATGGATCTTGTGTCAAGCCTATCAAATTTAATCATATGATTTCTTATTCATAATGCAAAGTTCATATTAATGCAAATTAGAAACTCCTTTCTAATTTCATACACTTTGGCCAGAGATTCCAGAACTCGCATACTAAGAATAACATAGGATATTCTCTTCCTATACTGGAAGGGGTAGATCCTCTATTGACGTTAACTATCTCTATACACAAATCCCTATGCCCAGAATAGACCTAATGGATGTCCTTGAGACTAAGGACTAAACCAAAGCACAGTTCATTATATATAAGATACCTTTAACGATCTCAAGTCTAAGGACACTTGTACAACTATCACTCAGTGAATAACTATTGATACGTGAGTAATCTCCATTAGTTGTTCAACTTATCGAGTAATGTTCAGTGAACTTATTCCCTAATAAGCACCTACATACCAGCTATAGTGTCATCACACAAATGCCTATGAGAACAGACATCCTCCTGAAGGGAGCAAGCATAGTATGTACCAATCTTTGCGGATCCACTAACATCCGATTAGTTATCCTATGATCAGGAACTGTTTAAGTCCAGAGTTGTCATCTTCTAGATCTCATTATTATAATCTCATTATAATTCTAGAAGCTTTACTCTAAACTATGGAACATCTTATTTAATACACTTTAAATAGATAAAGCCCATAAAATCATAACAAGTCTTTTATTAATTCAAAATGAAATCAAATAGGAATACAAGAAAGTTCTTCCTAACTCATCATACATGATTGGATTTACAACAAACACTTTCAAATCATGCACTTATCACAAGATAATGCATATACATATATTTACATCACAACAATAGTATAACGGGTAGAAAACTTGCCTGAGTGTTCCCGGATAGACTTAAGCTTAGAGTGGGTCCGATAACCTATGAATAATAACGTAAGTCGGAATTAAACCACGGTCGCTTAAGAAACTAGACTTTAACCAATTGACCCTAACGTTCGCTTATGGTCACTCCTACGCTTCACGAATCATATAAGTCATTCGAGTACCCTCGACTCCAATATTTTTAATAAATTAACCATTAAGAATTTTAAGGCAATTCTTTCGCGAGTACTCTACCAACTGCCTAATCCACTTTACATAATTGTTTCATAATCCAATTAGTCTTTTAAGGGCCTTAAACAAGGTTTCAAAGTTAAGCGAGGGGTAAAGGTTCGTTCGTGAAACACCGTAACTTAAAACGGTCGTTTCTCCTAAACCGTACATCGGATTCAAGCGAACCACATATCAAAACGAAGCTTACGATATAATCTAGCTAAAAATCGCAAAGTTAGAGATTGGTTAGTGAGTTATCTGGTCCGAGATTCATATACAACAGTCTAAGGAAAACATGCATTACGACGACTATGTTTACGAGTTTTCCAAGTTTCTCACTACACCAAAACCTCGCCAAACAACCCACAATTATTAACACATAAAAACCTCAACTAAATAATACTATACCAGTCCTTATTCTCCAGATTTTTCATCTCAACCAACCACAATCAAGTTCTATTAACTATAACAAGATTCATTCACCAAATCACTCCAAATTCAAATCAAACTACTAATAATCAAAGGTCATGCTTCTCATTTAGAAAACCAACCATCAAACTCACTAATAATCAAAGTAAAGGCTAGGGTTTGAAGTTTATACCTTCCTTGGGAGGTGTTAAGTTGCTAGGAAACCTTAGGGAGCCTCCTACAAACTTGATCTTTCCAAAGGAATCAAGAACACAAAGTTAGGCTTTGAAATTTCTAAAAGTCCGATTGAAAGAACTGTAAAAATGAGGGTCTTACCATGCTTATTTGGATGAGACTTGTGAACAAGAGTTGTAGGCCATCTCAATATCTTTCTAACGAGCTATAGAACACAACATTTGAGTGAGTATTGAAGGAGATATGGCAGTTTGAAGTTGCTGGGTTTGTTTTGGCCGAGAGCTTTGAAGCTTGGAATGGGGGAGAGAAGATGAATGGTGCTTGGTTGATTTTTGGGAAATTGAAATGAATTTACTTGGTTGTAAATCAATCCTTGCAAAATATCTTGCTTTTGCTTTTTGATTACATCATTGCTTGCATCATCAATATGCCACATATCCACTTCTTGTGGTGTAAGGGTGTCTTAACCTTTAACCACATGTTTTAGCTTCTCTTGGAAGCTTTCTTCCCATCCTACTTGTATGAGCTTGTCCCTTGGTCGCTTATTTATTTTATGGTTCGCTTAACTCTCGTTCTCGTTCGTTGTTTGAGGGATCATATCCGAGATCTTATTACTCGGGTTCCCCTAAACCTTTCCTAATATTTTATAATCCTTTAATGATCCTCTCTTATAATCCTTGAATTTAAATCATTTTAATCATGCTACCTTATACTCAATTCTTTCGGTATCTGGTGGATTTTCAGGGAAAAATCAAAATATTCGGATTCAAATTCTAACGACCTTTACATACACTCATTTACTTTATGGAATACTAGTACGATCTTAGAATTTCCATAACAGTGCTCCTATATAGTGTGGTATGATAATTTTTCTTAATCAGCATCATCAGCAAAAGTTATTATTCATCCGTGTTTCAAAATTCCAAAAATTGGGGTTATTACAGTCTCCCCTCCTTAAAGGATTTCATCCCGGAATCAGATAGAAAATGAATAGGGATACTTTCTTAATATTGCGCTTTCTAACTCTCTAGTCAATTCTCCACATTGTGGTTCTACCACTAAACTCTGACTAGTTTGAGAACCCTTCTCCTAAGCACTTGTTCCTTTTCGATCTATAACCCTTCCCGGTTGCTCCCTATATATCTAGCATCCGGATTACACTTCAATAACATTGATACGTGGAACACGTTATGAACTTGCTACAGGTTTGGGGGTAGGGCTAGCTCATATGCTAACTTCCCAATACGTCTTAATACCTCAAAGGGTCCAACAATTTGTGGGCTTAGCTTTCCTTTCTTTCCGAACCTAATTCATCCTTTCCAAGGGAATACCTATAACTGCACTAGGTCCCCTACTTCCTACTCTTTGTCCTTTCGTGTCAAAGCAACATATTTCTTATGTCCATCTTGGGCTACTACCAGCCGTCCTCTGATTAGATCTATTATATCCTTGGTCCTTTGGACCACTGCTGGTCCGAGCATCTTGCGCCTTGCAACTTCATCCTAACATAAGGGAGATCAACATTGTGTTCCCTCAAGGATCTCATAAGGCGACATCTCGATACTGACATACGATCTATTATCATAAGAAAATTCAATTCACGATAAATGATCATTCCAAATTCTTTCAAGTCTATTGCACATACTCTCATCATAGCTTCTAGCACTATAGCTTTTGCTTCTCAATTCTCCTTCTTTTCTTGTTCGTAAGCGTTACTATCTTCCGTACAAAATACTATTCTGGATATACTTTTACTCGCTAGAGTTTTATTACCTTTTAATAAATGCGTCAACCTTAGTGTCACGAATGCGTTTCCATTTCGACTACCACCATATTTCTACTACTTTTTCGGCTGCTTCTATTTTCCAAAGGTTGATCAATTATATAGAAGTAAAGGAATTTCTTAAGAGATCACTATGATCATGAACACTTGTTCTATTGCATAGTTAATACAGAGGGTGGCCAGCCTTTAGTACTTGAAAAGCAATTAAACAACATGTGGTATCCTACTAGGCTTCTATCACACAGATAGATAGTCATTCGGCAATACCTCCCCTTCTGGAAGGGTTGTTCTTCTCAGCTTACATGAAATGAAAAGAAGAGAAAAGAACGAATGGAAGAGAATTGTATATATGTAAAAATACTGCCATAAAATATCTGGCTTGGAATCTACCTCTAAACTATAGAGGTTTGTCATAGGAGAATAAAACATATACGTATATATATCAACATTAAGTATTATAGCATCACATTTCACATGCCTAAATATTTTTTGCTATTCCGTCCATCATTCTATGGACCTATGCTCTTGCTCGAGCTTATAAACAATCACCTTTGAAACTCCCTCGACACCGAAAATTGAATCTAGGATTTCATTCTAGACATCATCGCTACTAGAATCAATTGCTATACCGCAACCTTCTTCGTATAGTAATACTACTCTTTATCGATAAGAAGGAATAAATATATCATAAGTAGATAATCGACTTAATTAGTCTATCAATGATGACTTATATATCACCTCGACCCGATTAGTGGTACCCAATCTCAACATCCATTCCTATACAACTCTCACGGTTGTTATCGCCTCATTATTCAAGGAATCGTTGATGTATTACCATAGTCCACCACGGACCTACTATAGTCATTCGTTTTCCATGAAATCTTAATAGTTAATCATACGGAGTCCATTCCTGCCGTACCGAAATCTTCTAGAGAGGAAACATAATCGCCATTCCATGATTCATGAAGAACACTCCTGAACTTGGCGTACATATGACATGAAGCAGATAAAATTGCAGAAGAGTTTCAATAGAAGCAACGATAGCAGGTTAATACCATTCTTAATCATATTTCTTTATTAGGAGATATGAAGCTCAAAGGTTCATTTAGTCCTTTCATAACATGGTCCTCGCTTATCTCAAGATAGTACCTTCTAAGATAGGTAGCCCGCTCACAGCGATAACATGAATTAAATCATGACCAGACTACTGTTACGATTGAGTATTGCACAGTCATAAGAAGGAATGTCAATCTTCCAAACCATAATACAACCTTCAGGGCTTTAACCATCATCACTGTATTCCTCTGGCATGAGCGCCTATAATTGTCCTCTTACACTTAAAGTGTCGGCCATCTCTTTGGCCTTTCCTGATAGAAAAATTTCCTTACAATCAATGTCATTTTAACCACCTCCAACTAAATTTTCTATCTCATTTCAATCACTGCTTATGTGAACATGCTTTTCTTAAGTCCTTGTGCTAAAAAAATCACCATTTTTCCATAAGTCACTGCCTTAGTCTTTAAATGTAAACATTATCCCGGCTGACTCTCGATCATACTTAGGACGTTTTTTTATCTTGGGTCCTTATTGCTTTAACAATTCTGACCTCCATTGGTTCAATCTATACTTCTTATGGTTCAACACGTGCCCCACCTGACCTTATTATAATTACGTCATATTTCCTTTATCAAAATTTCTATTCTTGAGAACTTTGAATATTACCCTTCTCCTTGTAAAACCTCTAAGGTTATCCTTAAATCATTCCTCCTGTATTCCCTAGATACAGGGCATATCAAAATACCATTTATTAATACTAGAACCATTGTCTATATACTTCTGAAAAATTTCTCCACTGATCCTTAAAGGTTGTTGTTACCTTAATCCTTTCCAATTCATACTGTCAAAACTCATACTATCCCTATTAAGGTTGAAATGCCAACCTTTATGCATTCCTCTAGGATTCATTTTAAGTTACCGAGGTTCTATCCTTAATTCCACCTTTAAAAAAGTACATGCATCCTTCCATGGATAAATCAAGTCATATATCCTTGATAGATTATCTTATTTAATCATTCCCATCTCAATAGTCTATACCAAATTTCACAATAGCATCCTTATTCAAAATGAGGTCAGTCAATATGGCCTCCAAAAGATAACAACGGTTATCCGCTTTTCTTGCCCGATTTAGTAATGATAACAGGGATGTTTTAGAAGATATTGGTCGTGTTCAACGTGAACTTTTTAGTTCTAACTACTCATTTACCTCTTTATTTATCTCAACAGTCATCTTAATGTTGGGATATCTTTTATACCCGACGTCTCCTTTTCTAGGTATCAAGTCACATGTCTTACAAACATTTCACATTCTTGAAGGTCACTTCCTTCATCCAATTTCCTAATTTCTTGCTTTCATGTCTCCTCAGTCCATCTGTGTTTCCTTATTAATCCATCGATCTATCTCAAAGTTTCATTGAATACTCTCAACTTAAAGGGGATACAATATATATATCTCTTATGCCTTCAACCATCAACTTTAACTCATGATGAATCACCCTTATCCTGATGATTGCATACTTTTCTATTTCTATTGCTATGAGTCTTTAGGGTTTCCTCATACCCAACTCCCTTATCATACCTCAAACTCTATTGCCTTTATATTCCTTTCCACTTTAGTTTCTTTTTATTTTCCTTTCTCTTACAATCATTTCATGAACCCACTAATCATTTACTTCAAACATCAAGTCATTCTGGGATTCGTGTCCTCAGGACGAATCTTGCCAACTTTTACAACTTAGATTCATAACTCATCATACTCGTCTGCCATTGTTCTGGCTCTAAAGCTTTTACACTATCTCTATAACCTTGGGAAGTACTTTCCTGAAAATAATTGACTGAACTTTAATCGGTTTGTTATAACCTCTGGCCCCGTGTCTTTCTTCACCTTTCACCAGCGGGTGGCCTCTTTCTTAGGAAGGTAAGTGACAAAAATAGTCTTTTGCGCTTCATCAATCATTTAGAATATAAAATCAGTCCTCTATTTCCTTTGGTCAGGCTCTTGCCTCAGTTAGGTCAGCTTGTTCCTTGGAACTCTGAGAGCTTAGTGACTTAAAGGTCCTGAAAGAATTTCCCACCGCATTGTTTCCTCAGGGTGGTGTTTGGGAATAAAAGTATAATTTTTGTTTAGGCAGGTCCATGAATTGTCCCATAGGAGTACCATCCGGTTCTCCCTATCTTGCTCAACTTCTGTTTTCTCAGTATGAAATGTTTTATCCTTCTCCCATAATCAGGGTTATCTTATACGTTAAAATCCTTGTTTTCCATTATGTTATGGGTTCTTTCTTTCTTGATGGTGACCTCCCTGACTATCATATTCAGGGTTGGCCCTAAATCTTATTCCTCGAACTATGGCTTTCATCTAAGATCTCGTCCTTAAGCTTTTGAATGTTTGGAACCATAATTCTGTAGGATTACCTCATTATTGCCTTATCATCTTTCTCGGTATTAATCTCTTCTCCAGTCATTGGCTCTCTGCCTTCATTCATCACTTTTTCTTGGCACAATATGATTTTCTTTTCCAATAATTCGTGCTGCATTACAATCTCAAACAGCTTTTCGGTACCGGCTCCGGTTACCTTCACTTCTATTTCCATTTGCTCGAAATCTCTTATCAATTCTCCCATAGACATTATCATCTTGAGTCTCTCCTTTCTACTAAGGAATTAGCCACCATATTGGCTTTCCCTGGATGATAAAGAATCTCATAATCGTAATCCTTAATTAGCTCTAACCACCTCCTCTGGCGCATGTTGAGCTCTTTCTGCGTGAAAATGCACTAGAGCACTTATGGCTTGTGTAAATCTCGCACTTCTCTTCATACAAGTAGTGCCTCCAATCTTTAGGACAAAACTATTGCCACGAGCCCAAGCTTATGGGTGGGGATATCGAATTTTATATTCCCTTAATTGTCTTGACGCGTACGCGATTACCTTGTTGTGCTGTATAAGAAGCACCCTAATTCCTTATGTGAAGCGTCACTACAAATCACAAAATCTCCTTTTCCATCCGGCAACGCCAACATAGGGGCCGTCACCAACCTTTGCTTCAGTTCTTAAAAGCTGTTCTCGCATTTCTCTGTCCATTCGAACTTCTCAGTCTTATGAGTAAGCCGCATTAAAGGGGCTCCTATCTTTACAAACTTGAACGAACCTCCGGTAGTGACCGGCCAGTCCTACCTCTGGTAGTCGCTCTAACCATGGTTATCAATTCCTTAGCGACCATCTCTTCAGTCTTGTTAGGATCCTCCACGGGATCCTCCTCAACAAGAATCCATTCTAGGAAAACATCCTCAACCGCTACATCCTCAATATGAACATCATCCGGTCCCTCGTTAGGACGCTCTATTAGATCCACAATCTGATCCCCAATATATAGAAAAACATCATCATATTATTGCTTTTAAACTTCAGGGTTCGGAGTCCCACTACCATATACGATAACGAACTACGCTTCTATCATGATATTTATAAGGGTCCCCATAAGGGTTTTAACTGTCAGTACTACATTAGGTAGTCTGACTATGAACTTGGAAAGAGTTCTTATTATCTTAGTGAACTTCTTATCTTAACGTTGCATCATCTTTGAGGTTTATAATGCTTAGCTCTGATACTATTTCTGTAACACCCCCAAATCCCGGGTCGGGGATCCGGGTTGTCACGAGTTCCATTTCCCTTAATAACACCCAATCTTAATAAACAACCAACTACTGCGTACTGTGACCCCACAATAAACACACACACCACAACTTATAGTCTCAGAGATGAATACCAAAAATAACACAAGTCATTTTATTCCACAATTATAAGTCATTACACCTCAAAAGGGTCTCTGAATAAATTTACATATTCTTTGCCATTATTGTAATTCATAATATACATAAGTCTGGTACATCAACAGTTGAAAACCTAGCCAATTGGTAGTTCCTACCTCAGCTACAGTGGCATCAACGCCTACAGGAAACTGCAGAACGTTTCCTATCCGCTCACGAATTGGGAGCTTGGTCCTGCTCATCTTGTCTATCTGTTGTTGTGTGATGAAAGAAGAAAGCAAGGTGAGCAACAAGCCCAACAAAATAATATGTATAATAATTAACATTATATGAGCATTCTCATAGTACTCGTGAAAGTCTTGGTCAAAAAAAAAATGAACCAAGTTTGATATCTTAATACGACAAAGTCACAAAATATTCAGTATGTATATACATATATACTTCTCAAAATCTTTGACATCCTCTGACATGTATAATATACACAGAGTTCCAATTTATAACTGTATAAAATATCATTGCAAGGTGATCTCATATATCTAACCTTGTCTCAACATTTTTCTGAAAATCTTTGTCGTGCATAAGATAATCATTAACTAGATATAAGTTGAAAAGATGAAGTTACAAGATACTCCAATATACTTATATCTTTTCCGAATACTAGTCGAACTACCACCGTTCAAGCTATAATCAGTTTCAAAAGTTCATCACATAGATGAGACTACAAGATAAGATTTGAATAGATTCAATCTTTGAAATATCATACAAAAGAAATGAAGTTACGAGATACTTCATTAAGTCCTGATATATATATATATATATATACACCTATATATATATATCTCATACTTTCCTTGGAAACCTCTGTTATGAAAAGTATAAACAGAGTTATAATATCCAATGAATTTGGAAAGAAGAAAACCTTGGCATAAACCTGATATCTTGCTGATCAGGCAAAGATACCAATAAGTAACATTTTCTACTAGTGGATGGACGAATTCCCCACTGTTCATCACCCTGGCCGCATTAGGACCTATGCTGGATTGCCACTCAGTCACTTACGCATTGATGGACTCCCACCGAGCCATTAACACTTTCATGGACGCCCACTGAGCCCATGTTGCTTATTCCGACTCAAATAGATGGACTTACTTCCCGAACGTTGGGCAAGTAATCAAAATGTTTTCTCAAAACAGCAACCTCGTTGCGAATATAAAATACACCATAGAGCCGGATCCCTCAGGTTTTGAGCGAGTATTTAAATCCCCTTCGAAAGGAAGATCTTAAATTAAAAAAATGAGTTTTGGGATCCGCTCTAACTTTTAAAAATCATTTTGAAGACTCGAAAACATTTTTAAGAATGTTTGGAGTAACGCTGATTTAATAAAATAAATCAGTCCCGATATGTTGGAGAAAATATCTGAATATTATTACTTAAATAATATTCCCATAAAGGATAATCTTTATAAAAATAATTGAAGTAGAAGTTTTAAAACTCATACTTGAAATGAATAATAAATAACCAAAGATATACTTATACGAAAGTACGATCTTTATTTGAATAATCGAAAATAAGTTTGATTATCGAAACATTATTCTTTAATAAAATAAATATAAGTGTTTAATAAAATAAGCGGAGTCGTAAGTCTTCGAATGAATATTCAAAATAATATTCATTAAATAAAATAAGCGGAGTCATAAGTCCTCGAATGAATATTCAAAATAATATTCATTAAATAAAATAAGCGGAGTCATAAGTTCTCGAATAAATATTCAAAATAATATTTATTAAATAAAATAAGCGGAGTCATAATTCCTCGAATGAATATTCAAAATAATATTCATTAAATAAAATAAGCGGAGTCATAAGTCCTCGAATGAATATTCAAAATAATATTCATTAACTAAAATAAAGTTATCGAATAAACATTATTCGATTAATAGTTTTGAAAACTATATCTTTATATATACAAATATATATATATATATATATATATATATATATATATTATACTCGGGAACATCGACTCCCGGTTTAGAAAATGTTCACCTTTGGGTCCCCTATACTAAGGGTATACGCAACTACTGCTTATCTCTAGCATAGGTATTATGCAACTTATAAGCTTTTGAATCAACAATTAGATATCAAGATTACGAAACAGACATGCATATATACCATATCAGCATGCTCCAATATATCGCAAGATTTACTAATAACAATCATGCACTTATCACAAGATAATGCATATACATATATTTACATCACAACAACAGTATAACGGGTAGAAAACTTGCCTGAGTGTTCCCGGATAGACTTAAGCTTAGAGTGGGTCCGATAACCTATGAACAACAACATAAGTCAGAATTAAACCACGGTCGCTTAAGAAACTAGACTTTAACCAATTGAACCCTAACGTTCGCTTATGGTCACTCCTACGCTTAACGAATCATATAAGTCGTTCGAGTACCCCCGGCTCCACCATTTTTAATAAATTAACAATTAAGAATTTTAAAGCGATTCTTTCGCGAGTACTCTACCAACTGCCTAATCCACTTTACATAATTGTTTCAAAGTTAAGGTAGGGGTAAAGGTTCGTTCGCGAAATACCGTAACTTAAAACGGTCGTTTCTCCTAAACCGTACATCGGATTCAAGTGAACCACATATCAAAACGAAGCTTACGATATAATCTAGATAAAAATGGCAAAGTTATAGATTGGTTAGTGAGTTATCTGATCCGAGATTCATGTACAACAGTCTAAGGAAAACATGCATTACGACGACTATGTTTACGAGTTTTCCAAGTTTCTCACTACACCAAAATCTCGCCAAACAACCCACAATTATTAACACATAAAAAACTCAACTAAATAATACTATACCAGTCCTTATTCTCCAGATTTTTCATCTCAACCAACCACAATCAAGTTCTATTAACTATAATAAGATTCATTCACTAAATCACTCCAAATTCAAATCAAACTACTAATAATCAAAGGTCATGCTTCTCATTTAGAAAACCAACCATCAAACTCACTAATAATCAAAGTAAAGGCTAGGGTTTGAAGTTTATACCTTCCTTGGAAGGTATTAAGTTGCTAGAAAACCTTAGAGAGCCTCCTACAAGCTTGATCTTTCCAAAGGAATCAAGAACACAAAGTTAGGCTTTGAAGTTTCTAAAAGTCCGATTGAAAGAACTGTAGAAATGAGGGTCTTACCATGCTTATTTGGACGAGACTTATGAACAAGAGTTGTAGGCCATCTCAATATCTTTCTAACGAGCTATAGAACACAACATTTGAGTGAGTATTGAAGGAGATATGGCAGTTTGAAGTTGCTGGGTTTGTTTTGGATGAGAGCTTTGAATCTTGGAATGGGGGAGAGAAGATGAATGATGCTTGGTTGATTTTTGGGAAAGTGAAATGAATTTACTTGGTTGTAAATCAATCCTTGCAAAATATCTTGCTTTTGCTTTTTGATTACATCATTGCTTGCATCATCAATATGCCACATGTCCACTTCTTGTGGTGTAAGGGTGTCTTAACCTTTAACCACATGTTTTAGCCTCTCTTGGAAGCTTTCTTCCCATCCTACTTGCATGAGCTTTTCCCTTGGTCGCTTATTTATTTTACGGTTCGCTTAACTCTCGTTCTCGTTCGTTTTTTGAGGGATCATATCCGGGATCTTATTACTTGGGTTCCCCTAAACCTTTCCTAATATTTTATAATCCTTTAATGATCCTCTCTTATAATCCTTGAATTTAAATCATTTTAATCATAGTACCTTATACTCAATTCTTTCGGTATCTGGTGGATTTTCGGGGAAAAATCAAAATGTCCGGATTCGAGTTCTAACGACCTTTACATACACTCATTTACTTTATGGAATACTAATACGATCTTAGAATTTCCATAACAGTACTCCTATATAGCGTGGTCTGATAATTTTCCTTAATCAGCATCATCAGCAAAAGTTATTATTCATCCGTGTTTCAAAATTCCAAAAAATTTGGGTTTTTACAGTGAAGCAAGCTAAATGTACATCTGATCTAAGGAGAATAATGAACTGTTACATTTCATAATATGTTAAGCATGGGGTTAGTCTTGTTAACAGACATGAATGTTTGTTAAGCAATCTTCTCACCAATTGGGGGATATTGTTGTGCAAGAGATGTCGGTATCTCAACAAGACTAAGTCATATTGACAACCCTAAGTAAGTTGTATTTTTATCTTAGTTTATATTTGTACATGTAACACTTAAAGTCTGTAAAAATGCAAAGGATCGGACTGGAGTCTTTTTCCTGAAACAGTATCAAGGCTAAGGATTCTATTTGGAGAAGATCAAGATTATCATGCCTCAGAAGAATTTTGAAGAAGTTTGGAGTTGAATAAATCTGTTTGGATAAAAATACTCTAAGTCAAGATCTCTACAAGTCACAGATTTAGTGTTATAGAAAAGTCATTCGAGAACTCCAAATGACTTATCGAGAAGTCAGGAAAGCTACTAGAGAACTCAGAGAGATATCAACAAGTCAAGAAGACATGAAGGTTGGAGATATCGACAAGTCATTTCTTCACTAGAGAACTCAGAGTTATTGACAAGTCTACATTCATTAGAGAACTCTGAGTTATCGATAAGTCAAAGTCCACTAGAAAACTCAGAGATATTGATAGGTCAAAATTCACTAGAGAACTCTAAGTTGTCGACAAGTCAAAGTGAAGACTTGATGCTGAGAGATCTCGACAAGCTAAAGTTTCATTCAAGAACTCAGAGACCTCTATAAGTCAAATTTACTAGAGCATTAGAGATCTCGATAAGTCATTATACTTATCAAGATATCAAGATCTTTACATGCCTAATTGGAGATCTCGAGTAAAATTCTCAAAGTACAAACTCACAGACCAGTTCAATATTCAAGATAAACAATTAACAAACAATCCAACCAGCTAGATTGTAAAGTTTACAAAAAGCACCTTGAAGAATGTGCAAGACTCTCTTCCTACTAAAGCTTGGTTTTTCAAGTCAGTCAAAGAAGTGATGGTATCTTCATCATCCAAACTAAGTATGTCAAGGATCTATTGAAAAAAATTGGTATGGTTGATTGTTCACCTGCATCTACACCTATGTCTACTGCAACAAAGTTGGATGAAGATAAAAAGGGCAAAAGTGTAGATATCTCAAGCTATAGAGGGATGATTTGATCATTGCTTTATTTAACAACAAGTAGACCAGATATCATGTTCGCAACATGTCTATATGCAACATTTCATGCCAATCCAAAAGAATCACATTTGATGGCTGTAAAGAGGATTTTCAAATATTTGAAGGGAACTCCAAACTTGGGATTATGGTATCCTAAGGGAACTGATTTTGAAGCTGTTAGTTACACATATGCAGATTTTGCTGGATGCAGGTTGACAAGAAGAGTACTAGTGGAAGCTATCAATTTCTTGGACAAAGACTTGTATCCTGGTACAGCAAGAAACAACAATCTGTATCAACTTCTACAGCTGAGGCTGAATACATAGCTGTAGGAGGTTGTTGTGCTCAAGTGCTTTAGATTAGAAATCAACCAATGGATTATGTCCTAGTGTTACATAAAATTCGTATTATGTGTGACAATACTAGTGCTATATCCATAGTAGCTAATCTAGTTAATCATTTTAGGACAAAACACATTGATGTAAGGTACCTTTTTATTAGAGAACATGCTATAAATGGTACCATTGAGCTCATTTTTGTTCCAACAGAAAAGCAATTAGTTGGCATTTTTACTAAACCTTTGGATGAAGCAACTTTCACTAGACTTGTAGGTGAAATTGGAATGCTTATTTATTCATCCTAAGGCAAGAACTCAGCTAATGTTTTGCAGCAGATTAATCTCCAGTAAATCAAAATTAATTTGATTTAATTGGAAATTAACTGAAATATGTGTTATAAATATTTCAGAAATCTCTGCATATTTACTTTTCAAATTCAAATTCAACTTGGAATTTTTCAAATACTAAGTAAACTGCTCAGTTGTTAATTTACATTCTTAATATGTAAAATTAATACAAGGCAGAATTATAAAAATCAAAAGTATATAGAGAACTGAGTTCTCAATAAAGTCTAATTGACTTCTCGACAAGTCATTTTAGGACATCTCGAGTGAGTTCTCGACAAGTCAATTTACTGACTTCTCGAGTGACTTCTCGATAGGCTTAAAAATGACTTATCGATAACTTGTAGAGTTTTCTAGTAGCGTTAATTCACAGAGTTCTCTACAAGTATAATTTTTGACTTATCAATAACTCAGAACTGAAATAATTTAATTTAATAAATTATTTTGGTAAAATACTTTTGGAAAAGTTATTCTAATTTTATTTTAAATTTATTCAAATAAAAGTTGGAATTAATTCAGTCCATTTTTGGACAAACTGGGTATTTATTTGACATCTCGATAAGTCAATTTTTAGTTCTCTATAAGAGTAATTTGAAATGACTTCTCGATATGTATTTCAAATCTTAAAAATTACTTCTCGATAAGCAAACTCCAAATGTCTATTTTTGAGTTCTCGACGAGTTATCTGCTTTTACTATTAATACCCAGACTTCTCGATACATATTTTAACTTGAAATTTTTCAAAATTCTAAGTAAATTGTATATTTATTAACTTCATATATTTAGGATATGAAATATGAAGTTAATAAATAACAAATCAAAAGAAGCAAAAAGTATGAAAAACTAGAATAATTTAATTCATAAATTATGTTTAGCGAAATACTTTTGACATAAAATCTGTTCTAATTTTATATTGATTAAAATTCAGAACTTATCAGTCCTTTTTGGACAAACTGAGTATTTATAAGACATTTCGATAAGCTTATTTTACTTCTCTAATCAAGAACTTAAAATAACTTCTCGAACATGCTAATAATGTTCAAAATGACTTCTCGAATAAATCCCAATGCGTATTTCAGATTTTTCATTAAGTCATTTGCTTTTTCTATAAATACTCAGACTTATTTACACATTTACGTGCTTACGTGCATATTTTTGATCAAATGTGGAATATGTTAGTCTAATGTAAGTAGACTAGTATATTATATGTGATATTTTGAGAATACTGATAATAGTTGAATTTAATTGACTATGTGCTAATTATGTGTTTTGAATTATTCAAAATAAATCTTTCTCAGTACAGAGTATTTGATTTAATTAGTGAGCTAGTGGAATATCTTTTGCTGCTAGGAAGGGTTACTTTGTGTGTAAGTGTTATTGAGTACTTGCATGGGGAATAGTTAATCTAGAAAAACAAGTCACTTTTAACTGCCTAGGTACGCGTAAAGTGTGTTTGTGTGATTATAACACTTATTAACCGGGAAACTCAAGTGTCTCTTGGTTTCTTTTCTCCTTCTATAAATTCAAATCCTTCTCTCTTCAATATTCATCACTACTTTTTCTCTCAACAAATATCTTAACTCCAAACCCTCATCTTGTTCAAATCTCTCAAATGGCTGCTCCTGATTCTTCAAGCTAAATAATGGCGTTTATCAACCAGCCTTTGATTTGGATGATAACAGGATCTACTATGATCTTGTTGGGCTTCGTGTCCGTATCAGAGGGATAGTCTATAGTCCTTTTGATGTTCCCATTGAAGTTTTTGAAGAACTTTCTTGGGATGATCAAATAAATTTTCTATTTTTCGAGGGTGAAGTCTCGTTCAAATAGGAGAAACGTGCTTTGAAGGCTGAGCAGGAATGCCTTGCTGCTCTGGAGCTGCAAGAGAGAATCATTTCTCTTGCACACTTCATGTTTGGAGCGTACCAACATAGGGCGAGGAGGATTTAAGTAGAGAAGAAGCAGAAACTAGAGTAGTGAGGATTAGGGTTTAATTGTTGGAATCTAAATCATCCTGTACTCTGTTTCTATATTAATGAAAATCTTTCATCTTCTCTATTTCAAAGCTATTTGTGTCTTGTTTGTTATGTGTTTATAATTCAACTGATTATCATCTTTCCTGTAATACTGCATGCAACTGAAAATCTTACACTGCATATGTCAAACTAAACATCATAAAATTACATATGTTCAATGCAGTACATGTTAAATACAATCTCTTCAAGACAACAATAGGAAACTCAGACAAATCACTCGAAGCAGGGATAACACATTTGGTTTCAACTGATACATCAGACATATTAACGGATAAGTAAAGTAGAATGTTACACAAAATCATTCTTGATTTTGGTTTAAAATTCCTTAAATTTTGTATGTAAACATCTTTGAAAATCAAATTTTTGCAAAATTCTCTGAATTTGCTTATAATTGCAAGAAACTTGTTAATTAAAAGATTTCTGAGATCTATGGATCACTCAACAAGAATTTGTGCTAAGCTACAGATAATACATCTTTCACAACCCAGCTGCAGTTCACCCAAGCACAGCAACACAAACCAACTCAGGTGACTCTCGAAAGGAACCTGTTTTACAAAAGGACAAAAACCTCACAAAATGTTCTTCCTTTGTTTTGTTGTTTGAGAAGAGAAGGATGTAATAAGTCAAGATCCTCATGCTTATCTAAAACCTACAGAATTCATGAAGGGGATACTTGTGCTTACTAAATTAGAACTGCTACATGACTAGAACAACCCTTCCTGTCTAAGATGCTTACAAAGGCTATTCTGATTCATCTCCAAAGAAAGTACCAGAACTTCATCTAATACTGGTCTTCACAGAAGCTCATCAACCCTGTTATGTCAGACTTAAGGAACATTTGCTAAGAAAAACTGTCAGAAGTTCCTTACTCTTGGACATAGAGATGAGACTATCAAAATATTTTCACTTCCTGGATCATGCACACAAGAACCTATGTCTTAATGGGGCATAACAGCACCATCACTTCCTTATCCATGTTCCACAAGAACCTATACTTCACATAGTATAGCAGACAAGGAAGAATCTCTTGATAAACATGACACAACTGCACATCAAATAGTGTCAACAGAAGCTCAGAATTCAGACAGTGAAGTAGAGTACACAAGAACCTGGATGTCACAGTAATACAACAACTCTTGAATCTCCAGCCACACAAGAACCATTACCTAAAAATGGTGATGAAGGCAGAATCACTGAGAACACTGTGAGAACAGTTGAAACTGATAAAAGATGCAACTGCATATTAATGTTAAATCAATCAACTAATTCTTCAGAATCCCATAATGTATGAAATGCATACTCATTCTTCTGATGAAATAAGTATGATTAGACCTATATGGATCACCCCTAATCATATGATCACAGAAAACTCTTCTCAGCCACCTCTTATTTCTGTAGGTCAAGCAATATTTGATTCTTTCATGTGAGGATGAGAGAAAAGATTAAGAGAAAAACAGAAAATAAGAGAGGCAGGATCCTTCCTGGAAAAAGGAGAGGTAGATGAGTGTCTGGATTTAGTAATCCTTGTGAGGAAACTCTGACTCTTAAAAGTCATGAGACTAGTGCAGTGAAAAGTAGTGAGACTACTTATAAAAAGAACATAGAGTTTAGGACTTTTGTTACTGAAAGACTTATTCTGCAGGTCTAAGTTTAGTCTCCTATTCTACCTGTTGAATTCCTCACTACAGAAATCACTGAAGCTTGAAGCTGCAGATATTGTTCTAAATGAACAATGACAAAACCTTGAACAACGTTCATCTAGCAAAATCTTTCCACCTAGAGATAATGTCAAAAAGGGGGAGAATATATCTAAATACAAAAACAGCTGTTGGATGTTGCCAGACAATAATACTCTCTTCTTGATAGGGGGAGAGAAAAGTAAATCTAAATGCACTGGTGGTATAAACTTTACAAGTGAAAATCAAGTAAATCTCATGCAATGTTGATGCAGATAATATTGAAGACATGTATAGATGTAAAGTTTGTGAAACTCACAAAAGAAGACAAAATGGGGAGATTGACTTCTGCATTTAGTTAAAGTTTTGACATCATCAATCAGAACTTGTGCATAATTTCATAATGAACAAGTTGGGGGAGATTGTGATATATAAGTGATGATGTCAAAGATTACTGAAGATAACAATATCATTAGTCTTCCTGATCAAAGTGTGAAGCAAAGCTAAATGGACATCTGATCTAAGGAAAAAATGAACTGTTACATTTTATAATCTGTTAAGCTTGGGGTTAGTCTTGTTAACAGGCATGAATGTGTGTTAATCAATCTTCTCACCAATTGGGGGAGATTGTTGTGCAAGAGATGCCTATATCTCAACAAGACTAAGTCATAATGACAACCCTAAGTAAGTTGTATTGTTATCTTAGTTTGTATTTATACCCGTAACACTTAAAGTCTGTAAAAATGCAAAGGAGCAGACTGGAGTCTTTTTCCAGAAACAGTATCAAGCCTAAGGATTCTATCTGGAAGAAGATCAAGATGATCATGCCTCAGAAGAATTTTGAAGAAGTTTAGAGTTGAATAAATCTGTTTGGATAAAAATACTCTAAGTCAAGATCTCTACAAGTCACATATTTGGTGTTATAGAGAAGTCATTCGAGAACTCCAAATGACTTATCGAGAAGTCAGGAAAGCTACTAGAGAACTCAGAGAGATATCGACAAGTCATTTCTTCACTAGAGAACTCAGAGTTATCGACAAGTCTACATTCATTAGAGAACTCTGAGTTATCGATAAGTCAAAGTCCACTAGAGAACTCAGAGATATTGATAACTAAAAATTCACTAGAGAACTCTAAGTTGTCGACAAGTCAAAGTGAAGACATGATGTTGAGAGATCTCGACAAGCTAAAGTTTCATTCAAGAACTAAGAGACCTCTATAAGTCAAATTTAATAGAGCATTAGAGATCTCGATAAGTCATTATACTTATCGAGATGTGAAGATCTCTACATGCCTAATTGGAGATCTCGAGTTAAATTCTTTAAGTACAAAATCACAGACCAGTTCAATATTCAAGATAAACAATCAAAAAACAATCAAAAAACAATCCAACCATCTGGATTGACAAGTCTACAAAAGCAGCTTGAAGAATGTGCAAGATCAATGGTGAAGATTAACAGGCAGAGGAAGATTAAAATTATCACAGGATGCTAAAGATATGCTAGGCCAGAAATGGAAGATCTACTTTTCTATAAATAGAAATGACAAGTGACAGTTTAGAAAAGCTAATAGCATGTCTCATTTTATACTGTGTAAACCAGCAGTTAACTGAATTATAAAGTTAACACTTGTCCTTCAGTCAGTAGTAATAATCTAGATAGAAAATCTTGTAACACTCTCAAGGAGAAGCTAAGCTCTTTATCAACAAAGAGCCTAGAAATTTTGTAGCAAAACATTCTTAATTTTAATATAAAATTAAGTGAGTTTTGAAGATTTTTGTTCTTTATTTTCTGCAAGCTTAATTTCTGCATAAACACATTTTACTACAAGATTTAATTTACTTTGTTCAACCATAAACATTCAAGAAAAGCCCAAAAACAGTAAACCACATTCACCCCCCCTCTGCGTGATATTCATTTCCTAACAAACCTATTATTCAAAACAAGTTTAACTAATAAAAGAGCATGTAAGCCTAATCAGTAGTTCAACATGTAGTTTTCACATAAAATCATTTAGCATAATTTGTATGTTATAATATTTAGCACAAGAATCAGTGTATAATAAGTACTGACAAATAATAAGATACCATGCTTCAAAGTATCAACAGACTTAATTATCAGAGTTTGAGAATTGTCCTGAAATCATTCCCAATTCATTCACCAATCTTGTAAATGTAGCTTCACAGAGAGGCTTGGTGAATATATCTGCTACTTGCTGATCAGTTGGAACAAAGACCAATTCTATTATACCTACTTCCACATGTTCCCTTATGAAATGGTACCTGATAATAAAGTGCTTAGTCATTAAATGCTGTACTGGATTTCCTGTCGTTGCAATAGCACTTTGATTATGACAATATATAGGAATAAAAGAATAGTCTAACCCATAATCCAGCAGTTGATTCTTCATCCATAGAATTTGAGCACAACAGCTTCCTGCAACAATATATTCTGCTTCTGCAGTTGATGTGGAAATAGACTTTTGTTTCTTGCTGTACCAAGAAACCAATCTGCCACCAAGAAATTAGCAGCTTCCAAAAGTACTTTTCCTGTCTATTTTGCATCATGCAAAATCAGCATCTGAATATCCAATTAGCTTAAAGTCTGAATCTCTAGGATACCATAATCCCAGATTTATGGTGCCTTTGAGATACTTAAAAATTCTTTTCACAGCTAATAGATAAGGTTCTCTAGGATCAGCTTGGAATCTTGCATAGAGATATGTAGCATACATGATATCAGGACTACTAGCAGTCAGATATAGGAGTGAGCCAATCATACCTCTGTAGTTAGTTATATCTACTGAAGAACCAGTATTTAAATCTAACTTGGTTGCAGTGGCCTTGGGAGTTGATGCAGTTGAGCAGACTTGTATTCCAAATCTTTTGAGTAAATTCCTAGTGTATTTGGATTGATTTATGAAGATCTCTTCATCAGTCTGTTTAACTTCTAACCCCATAAAATAACTCAATTCTCCCATCATACTCATTTGATACCTGGACTGCATTAGCTTTGCAAATCTCTCGGAGAGTTTATCATTAGTAGATCCAAAAATGATATCATCAATATATATCTGTACTAATAATAAGTCCTTACCATGGTATTTGTAAAAGAGAGTTTTATCAATTGTACCTCTTGTGAAACCACTCTCTAGCAGAAATAGAGCAAGTGTTTCATACCAGGCCCTTGGAGCTTGCTTCAATCCATAGAGTGCTTTATCCAGTAAGTAGACATGATCTAGATACCTTGGATCAATGAACCCTGAAGGCTGTTCAACATAAAATTCCTCTTCGAGTTCTCCATTTAAGAATGCACTTTTCACATCCATTTGGAACACCTTAAACTTCTTGTGAGCAATATAGGCAAGAAAGATTTTAATTGCCTCAAGCCTTGCAACTGAAGCAAATGTCTCATCATAATCAATGCCTTCTTGTTGTGAGTAACCTTTTGCAATCAATCTTGCTTTATTCCTTGTAACAATGCCCTCACTGTTAGTTTTGTTTCTGAACACCCACTTTGTGCCAACTACATATCTGTTCTTTGGTCTTGGCACAAGAGTCCAGACTTTGTTCCTTTCAAATTCATTGAATTCCTCTTGCATTGCTGTGACCAAGTTATCATCTTACAGAGCTTCTTCAACCTTCTTGGGTACAGTTTGAGATAGAAAAGAATGGTAGAAACATTCATTCTGAGTGGCTTATCTTGTTCTTACACCACTGTCAGGGTTTCCAATGATTAAGTAAGGTGTGTGTGACTTAGACCATTTTCTTACAGATGGAAGTTGACTTCTTGAAGACGAACCTCTCCCTTGATCCATGGACTCTATGTTATTTTTTTGATTAGTACCACTATTGTTTCCTAATGCTTCCCCTGAATCAATATTCCCATTGTAATCAGTATTTGACTCATCAGAGTTTAAGGAAGATGAGTCTGATGATCTTTCTACTAATTTCTCTTGAGTTGAATCACTTGTTGTAGTCTCTGGATTTGAGTCATGTTGCTCCCCCTCAACATATGCTTCATTGTTAGAAGAATTTCCACTGTTCTGTGGAACCTTAGAGCTTTGAGTGATATCAGGATTTACTGTATCAGAGTCAGGACTTAAAAGTTCAACATAAGGTACTTCATTTTCATATATCAATTTGTCATGGTCATCTACATATTCTAGACTTGTTATCTTCTTATCATCAAAAAATACATGAATAGATTTCATGATTTTTATTGTTCTCAGATTGTAGACTCTGAAGGCTTTTGTGGTCAACGGATAACCCGCAAAAATTCCTTCATCAGCTTTCAGATCAAACTTGGTCAGCTGCTCCAGATGAGTTTTGAGAACAAAACACTTACAACCAAAAATATGAAAGAACTTCGAATTTGGCTTATTTCTCTTCACCATCTCAAATGGTGTTTTTCCATGCTTGTTGATCAATGTTGCATTTTGCGTAAAGAAAGAAGTTTGCACAGCCTCAGCCCAGAAGTAGGTAGGCAATCTTGCTTCCTGTAGCATGGTTCTTGTAGCTTCTATCAGAGTTCTATTCTTTCTTTTAACAACTCCATTTTGTTGTGGAGTTACAGGAGCAAAAAACTCTCGTTTTATCCCCATGATTTTACAGAACTCTTCCATAGAGCTATTCTTGAATTCAGTTCCATTATCACTTCTGATGATCTTCACTTTGTATGTTGATCCTTTTTCCAGCTCCCTCACATGATCAAGAAGAATGGATGGAGATTTATCCTTGATGTGCAGAAAATACACCCATGTATATCTTGTATATTCATCAACAATTACTAGTGCATACCTCTTTTTGGAAATTGACATAACATTCACTGAATCAAAGAGATCAATATGAAGTAGATGATATGGTTCAAGAATGGAGGATTCAGTTTTACTCTTGAAAGAAGTTTTCCTTTGCTTGGCTTTCTGGCATGAGTCACATAAGCCATCAGGAGTAAAAACTGCATTGAGAAATCCTCTAACAAGATCTTTCCTCACTAGTTCATTGATATTGTTGAAGTTGAGGTGAGAAAGTCTTTTATGCCTGCTCCAGCTATCTTCCAGAGATGTTCTACTCAGTAGACAAACTTTTGAATTATCAATACTTGTGGAGACCATGGCTTCATATAAACTACCATGTCTTACACCGGTCAATACAATCTTGCCATCAGACTTGCTGAAAATTTCACAATGCTCCTCATAGAAGTTGACATGGTAACCTCTGTCACATATTTGACTCACACTAATCTGATTATGCTTGAGTCCTGCAACTAGAGCTTCATTTTCAATGATGACATTTCCAACTTTGATTTTTCCATATCCCCAGATTTTTCCTAAGTTGCCATCTCCATAAGAAACGCCTGGGCTAGCCTTCTCCTCAAATTTTGATAACAGGGATTTATAACCAGTCATATTTCCTGAGCATCCACTATCCAAGACTAGAGCATTCCTCCTGTCACCTTGCAATCAGTAATTTGAATCAGTTAGTGTTTTTAAGGACCCAGACTTTCTTGGATCCTTTGGACTTTTTAAGTTTCTTGACATATACAACAGAAGACTTTTTATCAGAGTTTATGTTAACATCCTTACTATCAGTATTTATACATGCAGAGACATATTTTGCTTTAATTAAAGAGGGTTTCATTTTATAATATTCTTAATACAAATGGTGATACTCTTTACATGTATAAATAGAATGCCAAACACTTACACAATGAAAATAAGGACTCTGTGGTTTATATCTAACTATTTTATTCCTAAAATCTGATTTGGAAGAAACAATATTTATCTTTTTATTCTTCTTGCAAGAGTTAGCAAGATGATTAGTGCTACCATAGTTTGAACAGGTCTTTCTAGGTGTATTAGGTGGAGTTACATAATTTCCATTCTTATTGAAACCTACCTTTCCATTCCTATTTTTCCTAGACCTTTTCCTCTTGTCTTCCATTTGTAGATCCTTCAGCTTTTGCTTATGCTGTTTCTCAGTCATTGAACTAATGTTTACTGAATTTGTGTGAACTTGTTCACTCTTTTCAGTAATTAAGTTTGATCTAGGTTCTGAGGTAGTACCTTTCTCATGGATTGACTTAACAGTATTAACACTTGGACTAAACTTAATGGTCTTTATTTGAATCTTGTTCAATTTGACCTTGCTATAAGTTTGTATTGGTTCTGTTTTCTCAGTTTCTTTTCCACTTTTCTTATCAGAATTAGATCTGGCTGAATTTCCTAATCCAGATCCCAAACAACCATTCTCTAGAATTTCCTGAGTTGACTTTCCTGAGTTAGTCCAAAGTTTAATGACTTGTCTTCCTTTTGCTAGCTCATTCTCTAGATAAGCATGTTTTTCTAACAATTTTTCCTTAACATAAATAATATTATCTCTTTCTTTTTGAATTTCTAGCATGCAAAGCAACTCAATTTCTAGGTGATTATCCTTTTCTTTAACACAGAGTTTTCACTCTTGATTCTATTATTCTCTAAGGTTTGATCCCTAAAACTAACATGCAGAGACTTAAGAAATAATCTTAATTCATAGATATCATCAGTATCAAAAGAAAGAGTAGTATGAGGTACCTTTAATTCAACATTGTTATCCTCAACATCAGCTTTTTACATGAGAGGATAATTAACTCCATCATCTGAATCGGATGAATCATCCAAGTTTCTCTTCCTAGAGATCAAGGTTTGTTTCTTCTCAGCTCTGGGTTTTCTGTAGTCAGCTGTAAAGTGTCCAATTCCATAACAGTTGTAACATCTCTCTTTTGACTTGTCAAGTTTTCCAGATCTTGATTCCTTCCCATCAGTATTTCTCCTGTTGTTCCTCTTATCAGAGTTTGAGGAACTGAAACCTTTTCTGGAAAATCTTCTCCCTTTCCTGAAGTTCTTGTAGACCATCTTCTTAAAGCTTTTAACTAGTAGGGTGGCCATTTGATCTATATCTTCATTGTTGTTATGATCACTGTCAGTATATGATTCAGTATCAGTATTTGACTTTGCAATCATGGCTTTCCCTTTGGAGTAGCTTTTCCTCCTAGCTTTCTCCTTTGGCTTCTCTTCAAGCTTGAGTGCAACTGGTCTAGCTTTTGATCCTTTCCTCTTGCTCCTTTGCTCCATCTCTAGTTCATGAGTTTTTAGAACTCCATAGATCTCATCTAGAGGTGTTTTGTCAAGTTGATAGTTATCCCTTATTGATATGACTTTAAAGTCCCACTTTTCAGGAAGAGCAAGTAGGAACTTCAGGTTTGAGTCCTCCAAATCATATTCTTTGTTGACAAGGGATAAGTTATTCAGCAACTTCTGAAATCTGTCATAGATCAGTTAAGGACTCTTTGTCCCTTGAGTCAAAGTGCTCATATTCTTGAGTAAGTACTGTCCTCCTGTTCTTCTTGATAGCAGTTGCACCTTGACACTTTACTTCTAAAGCATCCCATATCTCTTTTGCTGTCTTACATCCAATGACTCTATTGGACATAACACTATCAAGACTGTTGTGCAAGAGGTGTCTGACCTTAGCATCCTTCATGATAGATGAGATATCTTCAGGAGTGTAATCCTTTTTGTCTTTGTCTATCATCTTCTCTGGTTCTCCTGTAAGCGAAATAACTACCTTCATTGGTCTATGTGGACCATCATAGATCCTGTTCAGATATTCAGGATCTGTGGCTTCCAAGCACATGGCCATCCTGACTTTCCAGATTGGATATTCATGTATCTTCAGGATAGGCACCTTGATTGCTTCATAACTACTCATGTTGCTGCTTATCTGTAATGTGGTTGGGGGTTGTGGCTTTAGATTCTGTGTTTCTTCTTCTTTGTCTGACATGGTTGATTGATTTTCAGATCTTAAACTATTTGTACATTAACAGCAAGATCTGATACCAATTGTTAGGCCTTTAATCAACTGTAGCCGCCAAAAACTTGTTAAGGCGAAAAACACGCGCTAAAATTACACGCAAGTATACATGTTCGCAAGTAGTATAAGATATAAATCAGATTCATTCCCACACGGATTGGTTTAGGTTAAATTCAGATTATGCACTTATGCAACAATGTATGATTATCGTTCACAGCTAAGACAAGTAACAAGTTTGAGTTGATTAACTAAGAGATTATACTAAATAACATTAACTAAGATTCAAGTGTTTGATTTAACTATATGAGACAAACATGGGATTCTAACTTCATTATTACTTCATTCAAAGTCATTGTTCTTAACCTTAGCATGTAATGGTGATGACAACTAATCAGATTACACGAAATTAGTAAACGCCAACTTTCGTTGCACGAATACCCTACTACCAGACAATTACAAAAGAGATAGAAGCTGAATAGACATCAATTATGTTGAGACCCTATATGTCTATAGAATTTGACAACATAAAGGTTTAATGCGCAAGTTATATATCGTGATTACTTAGGACAAGTAAGATGCTTAAAATTACCTACGAATCATGCATAATAGAAACATGAACCTATGCTAGCATGGCAAGTTCTAAATCTCTATATTCACCATCGCTTCAATAGAGATTAACACGCTATCTTATATGTTAGCTACACACATAAGACGAATAAACACAACCAATACTAGGATATCAATCAATCACCACACACCAAGATATTAAAACAAATTAACTATAGAAATCCATAAGTAAATTCGTTAGAACCCCATGACAACGATTAGTTAATAACCAAACTCATCGTCACCATGGGTTCCAATGAAAGCATGATAACAAACAATATAAGAGTACTAGGGTTCATAGACAAATCAGAAATAAGCATTTAAAGTATCAACTATATTGAAGAATATAAAATTCTTCTTCTCCATAGTCGTCTTGTGTTCTCTAGGTCTTCGTATTGCTCTCCCTGGTCTCCTTGTTGTTAAAAACGTCTTATTTAGGATATTTATAGGCTTCAGGATCGAACTAGGCTTTAAAATCTTCGAATTAGAATAGAATCAGGATTCTGGAAAAACGTCCTGGCGCGATCGCCTCCAAATACTAGCGCGGCCGCCTTGAGTTTCTGCCAAACGGGCGCGGCCGCCCTGAGCATCTGGAAAAACTGGATTTTTCTGCTTTCTTGACCTTCTTGTGTTGGTTTCTTGTGCGCAATCGACCGAGGCTCCATCCTTACACCCTTTTATCATAAAAATAATATAAAATCCATTCATTCTTTCGATTATGCCCTGAAATGCGAAATACTACAAAAACACATCAAAAACACAAATAACTTGAGTACAAAACACCAATTCGAGCCCTTTCAAAAAAATTGAAATGATTGAAGTTTTTCTATTTTATTTGGAATCGTGTTAGGTCTAATTCCTATTCCTTTTTGGATTATTTGTAACGGCATATTTACAATACAGACGCGGCGATCAGTTGGACTTTTGTGAAGCGTTCTAAGTGGATATAAATGCCACTTATCACACCCCCAAACTTGAATCGATGCTTGTCCTCAAGCATAACAGACTCAAAAACAAGAAATAAAAATGCATGAATACAACTAAATGATAATGCAATCGATCCCCTCAGAATAACTAAACCAACTAATAAGAAATATCTCAATGAATGCAATTATTCGTACAAAGTTCAATCAAATCCGACAAATCAACTCACAAGCCACAAACGTGCGTGTGTGCAATTGCGTGACAGATATACTTTCGAAAATAGATCAATAATCATAACTCACCTCTCGCCAAGACAATCACAAGGTTATAAATAGAATAGACGATAAACTCAAAATGACTGACAACACTTCAATCTTATCAGAGTTATACAAGGATTCATGCTTTTATTGATAACACATAACAAACACAAACATGCTTATTTGATCGTGTAATGAGTGAGGTCCACAAATGACTTATGCAATAATACCCATGTAGCGAGCATTAGGTTAGCGGCTCCCAGACTATAAAAGCCTTAGGAGGTCACTAGGCACAAAGTCCCCTAGAACTTAATAAATCTAGTATTAAAGAGCCCACTCGTGATCAATTATGCATAACACATACTTTTTTTCCTTTTTCTTTTTTCTTTCTTTTTTTCTTTCTTTTTTTCTTTTTTTTTCTTTTTTTTTCTTCTTCTGAACGAGTGTATTTCGCTCCATCTCGCTCAACCCTAGACTACTCATATAAATATGAGTCGGCTACTAGCCATTTGACGCCTAGCCACAACTAGCATTGATATTCAATATTTTTCTCCAATTTTAAAAATCCATGTTATTTCATCATTAAGAGAATAGCATAAATTCTAGACATAAACAAGTGATTAAACCTCGACAAACAACAATCCATGATCATGTTCTAGCACTCAAGCAACCTATAAGATTTAGTGAAAATTTCCTTGTTTCCAGCATGTAAATCAATTTGTTAGGACTTAACATTCCTCTATACGACATCACTACACTCGAATCAACATCACAAATTAATCGGAAAAGCAACCTAAGGGATCATGATA
Organism: Apium graveolens; assembly: GCF_009905375.1. Lineage (NCBI taxonomy): Eukaryota > Viridiplantae > Streptophyta > Magnoliopsida > Apiales > Apiaceae > Apium > Apium graveolens. The sequence goes on from NC_133648.1 coordinate 266,629,800, forward strand.
TAATGCCAATGCAACTATATGCAACAAACCAACATGATAACAAATATGCAAAACAAAAATAAAACAAATAACTACATGACAAATATGCAAACTATATGAACTAAACTATCATGAATATGCATCTATATGGACTCACATACAAACATTCCTTAACTATCATCCCCAAAGTTAAAAATTTCACTGTCCTTAGTGAAGGTAATAGTAAGGATTCAAGGCATGCCTATTTAGCGGGAGGATCACCCTCTTCGGGTGGAGGATCAGGTGGCCAATCAACCTCGACATTAGTGTCTCGGGAAACAGTACCGAGAACGTATGTCAAATCTTCAGAAAAAAGTCGGTGGATGTCATGTATGGCCTCAATATGTCGAATCATCCTTCTATACCGTATATCACCAACACCAAACCTATCAACTGTCTGTGGTGCATGAGAGGGACCCTCTGTAAGCACTAGAGAAACCGGCCGGTCACCCTTTAGATTATCATAAATATATTCCAATCCCTTGTCAGGGGTGCACCTAAGAATGCATAACTCAAGTGATCTGGTAATGGGTTAAGCTCAAGTGTGGGAGCTTCTTCAATAGATGGCTCGAGACGCTCCTGAGAAATTTTCAGCTCTGCTAACCCAAGGAAATCAAATGGCATATCCAACTTCCTCTTCCACAAAGGTGCATTCAAAACCTGCAGTTGCTCTGCTCCTTTTCATCTTCAATAACTGAATTCCCTATGAAAGATATCTCTAAGGTATCTGACTTTGGCAATTGCTCAAGCTCCGAATTCACGATGGAGTCGACCCGCTCTACTTTAAATCACTGCTCTTTATCTGTGGGTAACTTTATTGCCTTGAACACATTAAAAGTGACCTTCTGATCTTGAACCTTCATCGTAAGCTCTCCTTTTTGCACATCGATCATAGTTCGGCCTGTAGCCAAGAATGGTCTTCCCAAGATAATGGGAATCTTCTAATATTCCTCGAAATCAAGAATTACAAAGTCAGCAGGAAAGATGAGTTTGTCCTCCTTGACCAAAACATCCTCCACTATACCTCATGGATAAGTGATGGTCCGATCAGCCAACTGCAAAGACATGTTCACAGGTTTTGGATCAGGCAAACCAAGTTTCTTAAAAACAGATAACGACATCAGATTGATGCTAGCTCCAAAGCCACAAAAACACTTTTCGAAGGACAGATTACCAATGGTACAAGGAATAGTGAAGCTTCCAGGATCTTTAAGCTTAGGAGGTAGTTTTCGTTGCAGCACAGCACTGCACTCTTCCGTTAGAGCAACGGTTTCCAACTCCTCAAGTTTTAGCTTCCGATATTGAATACCCTTCATGAACTTAGCATAGCTTGACATCTGTTCTAGAGCTTCATCAAAAGGTATGTTGATATGCAGCTTCTTGAAAATTTCTAAAAACTTGGCAAATTGCTTGTCGAACTTATGCTTTTGAACGCCTTTAGTTGAGCAGTGATAGCCGTAGCTGTATCCACTTCCAGAATTCCTACTACCTTGCCATGTGGAAATATCTAGGTTGGATACTGATATTCATTAGCATCCATAAGTTCAATTAGATCATAAGCTTCCTCATAGCTCTTTGCCCATAATGCTAAACCTGATGCTGCATCAAGTATGGGTCTTGATTGTGCTCCCAAACCATTATAGATGCAATTGATGATCATCCAATCAGGCATTCCATGATGAGGACACTTCCTAAGAATCTCCTTGTAGTGCTCCCAAGCTTCACATAGAGTTTCTCCCGATTGTTGCGCAAATTGAGTAAGAGCATTCCTGAGTGCAGCTGTCTTCGCCATATGAAAGAATTTAGTAAGAAACTTCTGAGAAAGATTCTCCCAATTAGGGATAAAACCAACTGATAGAGAGTGTAACCAGCTCTTAGATTTATCCCTCAGAGAGAATGGGAAAAGTCTCAATTTCACAGCCTCTTCAGAAACATTATTGAACTTGAAGGTGTCACAGATATCGATGAAATCCCTAATGTGCATATTAGGATCTTCTGTTGGAGAACCCCCAAACTGGACTGAATTCTGCACCATCTGAATTATGCTAGCTTTGGTTTCAAAATTATTAGTGGAGATGGCTGGTCTGATAATGCTAGACTGAATGTCATTGATCTTCGGTTGAGAATTATCCAACAAAGCTTTCGTTGCTGCTGCTCGATCTCCCATTGTAATAAAAACTAGAGTACCTGAAACACACACAAGTAAATCGTGAAAGTAAAAGAATCCGAGTCAATGAACTTTAACGACCACTAATGTCAATCACATAAACTAAAAATTAACACCGAGTTGCCTGGCAGCGGCGCCAAAAACTTGTTAGGGCAAAAAACACGCTCTAAAATTACACACAAGTATACACGTTCGCAAGTAGTATAAGATATATATTAGATATATTTGAGATGTCATGTCTAATATGTTTCATGTTTAGTTTTCAGATCTTAACAAACAAGAAATATCAGTACTTACTGGAATCAGTACTTACTGGAAGTCAGAACTTAAGGATATCAGGACTTAGATTATCAGAAGATAATATCAGAAGATGGATATCAGAACTTAAGTACTGGAGGACTAACAGTTAAAGAAGGAGGCTGATTTACAAGAAAGAAGATCGAGATTAATACAAAAAGAAGATATGCATGGAAAGAGTTAGAGGACTTAAAGACTTGTATAAGATATCTGATTGATATATTTTATGAGACAAAATTATATTCAATATCAATTAGAAGTTATCTTGTAACTGTGTACTATATAAACACATACATAGGTTAACACTATATGTGTTATCATTATCGAGAAGATCATACATTGTAACCTAGCAGCTCTCATGATATTTGTTCATCATTGAGAGAGAACAGTTCCATTGTAACAGAGTTTATTATATCGAATATATCTGTTTATTGTTACTTGTGTTCGAAATCAATTTGATTGTATTCTACACTGTATTCAACCCTCTTCTACAGTGTTGTGTGTCCTAAAAGTGGTATCAGAGCCTATCTGTTAACACACGTACAATAAAGATCCAAAATAATCATGTCTGAAGAAGCTGAAAATCCAACCAAGCCCGCCAAAAATGAAGAAACTCGAAAGACTCAAATCCACGGTCGATATGAGACTATAAGGGTTCCCATACTAATACCTTCTGAGTACCCCATATGAAAAGTAAAGATGGCTATGTTTCTGGAAGCTACAGATTCATAATACCTTGACAGAATTAATGAAGGACCGCATAAGCCAATCAAGCTCTCTGTTGTAGTTGCAGATCAGCCAACAAAGACCATATCAAAGGAGAAAAGTGAGTATACAGCTGAAGATATCTCATCCATTGCCAAGGATGCAAAGGTAAGGCATTTGCTGCATAGTGCTATTGATAATATCATGTCAAACATGGTAATTCACTGTAAGACTGCAAAAGAGATATGGGATGCTTTGGAGACAAAATGCTAGGGAACTGATGCAATCAAGAAGAACAGAAGGACTATACACACTCAAGAGTATGAGCACTTTGATTCAAAAAGTGAGGAGTCATTAACTGACTTATATGACAGGTTTGTCAAATTCTTGAATGATCTGTCACTGGTGGACAAGGAATATGATCTTGAAGATTCAAATCTAAAATTCCTTTTAGCTCTTCCTGAAAGTTGGGATTTGAAGGCTACTATTATAAGAGATAATTATGCTCTTGATGAAACTACTCTTGATGAAATTTATGGTATGCTCAAGACTTATGAACTTGAGATGGATTAAAGAAGCAAGAGACAAGGGAGAAAGTCAAGGAAAGTTGCTCTTAAGGCTGAGGGGGAATTCCCCAAAGTGGATGTCTCAAAGAAAGGCAAAGGAAAAGCTCTCATCACAAAGTCTGATTCAGAATCATCAAGTTCTGATGATGATGATTCAGAAACTGAAAGTTTACCTGAAGTAGATGCTGATGAAGAGATGATGAAATTGTTTGCTCTTATGGTGAAGGGTATCACAAAGATTGCCTACAGAAAATTCAAAAAGGGAAATAAAGTATCCAGGAAAGGGGAAGTACTGATAAGAAGGGTTTCAGAAAATCTAAAGGCAGAGGAGGAAAGTCTAACAGAGGAGATTACTCAAATGTCAAATGCTACAATTGTTGTGAGAAATGCCACATATCTCCTGACTGCAAGAAAGGAAAAAGTGACAAAGGCAAAGCACTTGTCACAAAGAAGAAAAGCTGGACAGACTCTTCAGATTCTGAAGATGAGGTGGACTATGCCTTGATGGCAAATGCTGATGGCAGCCCTGAAATTGCTGAATTAAAGGTACCTCAAACAACTTATTCCTTTCATACTGATGATATTACTGAGTTGAGATTATATCTTAAAACCATGCTTATTAGCTACAGAGATCAAACTTTAATATATGAAAGATTAACTTCTGAAAATCTTGCTTTTAAGAAAAGGAATGATTATTTAGAAAAAGAGTTAGTTATGTTCCATCAAACTCAAAAAGAGAGAGATGATGCTTTTTATGTTAGAGATGAATTGCTAAAATTGAATAAATCTCTCAAAACTGAGTTAGAAAAAGAAAAAGAGATTATCAGGAGTTGGACTAACTCTGGAAGAACAACTCAGAGTTTATTAAGTAGTGGAAACTGGAAAGAAGGCTTAGCTTATGGAGATGATAAAAGTGAAAAAGGAACTGAACAAATTGAGCCAATTGTTGTTAAACAAACTGTTAAGCCAAAGGTAAATTCTGTTAAGTTTGTAGCTAAAACTGTAAAGTCTGATTCTGAAAAGATAAAAGAGTCTGTGACGGAAGTTAAGGAGAAGTCAACTTCTGACAAATTAGAACAGGATAAACCAGCTGAAGTCAACGTAGGTGATAGGGATAAATAAATTCTGATCACAAAATATTATAGTTTGGGCTGCAAGGCCCAATAAGAAGATGTATGACATTCAGACCAGAAAGGTTAACATGCTGATCAGACTTGATAGACCAGATCAGGCCTGATGAAATAAAGAAGGCCCAAAAATCCTGATTATTAATTAATTTCGTAATTAATTAATAAGGAAAAAATCAGCTATTGAGAAGAGTCCCGATAAGGATATAAATCCTTACAGATTAGCCTCAAGGGGACCTAAAAGGATAAGGAATCAGTTTCCTACTATCTAGGACTCCAAAGTCCATTCTAATTATGAGACTTGCCCACCAAGTCTCCTATACCAAGTCCAATTCAAGGACTCCCAACATCTATATAAGGGACCTCACCCCACACATCAGAACTACATTTTTTGGCTTGATTCTCTAATTCACAGAGATACGTAGGCATCTCATAAAGGCAGAGTTAAGCTACGAAACACGAGAGCAGCCATTAAAGGCCTTGAGCTCCCGAATCTTAGTAATAAATACAGCAAATAATAACCTTAGTATTTTATCCATAACATTTGGCACCGTCTGTGGGAAAGCACAACAACAACCATGGCGAGAACACGGAGAACAATTAGAGCTCTAGAGGAAGGAACACCATCAGAGATAACCCAGGTGATTTCGTCAACCGTGGAGGTTCCTCCCCATTCAACTTATGCATCTACTCAGGAGGAAGCCCAGATAGGGGCAACTCAACCTCAGCCACAAGGGACAACTCCCCCGACTATTTAAGGTACGAATCCTCAAGTTCAACAAGTACATATACCTATGAATTCTCGACCCGTCGGGTATGAATATTCAACTATTGTTACTACTAACCCCCCTTATGGGATGCCCCTTCACCCTGAGGTTGGAGGAAGTGGATATGCTGGGCGAAGCGAAGCACGAGGGCAGTCACCCCCCTATATACGAGGTTTGGCTCCTATCCCCGAGGATCGGGAATTTTCTGGTCCTTACACTGAGAGAGACTCCGAATCTTCGGATGATGAAGTGGCCCCGAGAAGGAGGCATCCTGAAAAAGAGCCAATGGCCGATGGAAGGCAACGCCCTCAAAGCACCCCAAGGGCGAATCCCCAAGAAGTGCAGGAAAGGATCAGGGCTCATGAGGCTGAAATCCAAAGGCTGAGGCGTGATTTGGAGGCTCACCAGGCCACCAGACCCCAGATACCTCCTAGGGGGAGAAATCCTCCTCCTGTCATAGACCTGGATGGTCCGGTACGAAGAAGGGCTGCTATCCCAAGAACTGATCCAAACAATCTCCTTCCCCTTGGAGATCCTGATGATCCAACTCCACCCTTCACAGAAGAGATAATGAATGCCCATATCTCAAGGAAATTCAAGATGCCCACTATCAAAGCCTATGATGGCACGGGAGACCCCGCTAATCATGTTAGGACATTCTCTAATGCACTGCTGCTGCAACCCGTGAATGATGCTATAAAGTGTCGGGCCTTCCCTCAAACCCTGTCGGGTATGGCTCAAAGATGGTACAGTCGCCTGCCCCCAAACTCTATTGGATCATTCAGAGAATTAAGTCAGGCTTTTATTAAGCAATTCATCAGTGGAAGAGTCCATGAGAAAAGTTCAGCATCTCTTATGAGTCTTGTGCAGGGAGCTAAGGAATCCTTGAGAGATTACCTGAATCATTTCACAAAGGAGGCTTTAAAAGTCCCGGACCTTGATGATAAGGTAGCCATGATAGCACTGCAACAAGGAACTAGGGACGAGTTTTTTAAGATGTCCTTGGCCAAACGTCCCCCTGAAAGCATGTTGCAGCTCCAAGAGAGGGCAGGGAAGTATATCAAGGTTGAAGAAAGTATGAGGAAGACCATAGTAAGTAATGAGCCCACTGGAGGCAAGAAGCGGAAAACTAAATTAGAATATATTGCAAAGGACAAATATCCTAGAACCGAACAAAACCCTGATTCAACCCTGTTGTGGATAAAAAACTAAGGTCATTACTTGCTGTATTTAATACTAAGATTCGGGAGCTCAAGGCCTTTAATGGCTGCTCTCGTGTTTCGTGACTCAATCTGCCTTTACGAGATGCCTACGTATCTCTGTGAATTAGAGAATCAAGCCAAAAAACGTAGTTCTGATTGGTGGGGGTGAGACCCCTTATATAGATGTTGGGAGTCCTTGAATTGGACTTGGTATAGGAGACTTGGTGGGCAAGTCTCATAATTAGAATGGACTTTGGAGTCCTAGATAGTAGGAAACTGATTCCTTATCCTTTTAGGTCCCCTTGAGGCTAATCTCCAAGGATTTATATCCTTATCGGGACTCTTTTCAATATCTGATTTGTCCCTTATTAATTAATTACGAAATTAATTAATAATCAGGGCTTTTGGGCCTTTTTTATTCCATCAGGCCTGATCTGGTCCATCAGGCTTAACCTTTCTGGTCTGAGTATCATATATCTTTTTATTGGGCCTAGCAGCTCACAACTTGTACAATTAATGCAGTATTTAATTATACAAGCATAATTTATTTATCCCTATCATTTGCCCCCCAACTTTTGGGAAACATTGATTAGGTTTCGCAGAAGTTAAGCCTATTTGTTCCCTTACAGGGTTTCGTTTTTCCGTAAAGTGTGGAGTGACCTACACATTTACAATGAATTTTTCCTTTTATTCAGGAATTATCTTAATTTCCAGGAATTTTTCCCTTATTTCCGGGATTTTTTCCTTATTTTCTGGACTTTTCCCTAATTTTCTGGGATTTTCCCTAATTTTCTGGAATTTTCCCTAATTTTCTGGGATTTTTCCTTAATTTTCTGGAATTTTTCCCTAATTTTCTGGGATTTTCCCTAATTTTCTGGGATTTTTCCCTAATTTTCTGGGATTTTCCCTAATTTTCTGGGATTTTTCCCTAATTTTCTGGGATTTTCCCTAATTTTCTGGGATTTTTCCCTAATTTTCTGGGATTTTCCCTATTTTTCAGATTTCCAGCCCTTTTTCGACCAGGATCCTAGTCGAAATTTCGACCTGGATCCTAGTCGAAAATAGGGGCCAACATTGCCATCCTGGTCGAAAGAATTTGACTAGGATCCACGACCTGGAATTCGACCAGGATCCTAGTCGAAATTTCGACCTGGATCTAGGACCTGGAATTCGACCAGGATCCTAGTCGAAAATTCGACCTGGATCTAGGTCGAAAATTCCACCTCTTTTTTTAGCTTCTTGCCATGAGCCTATCGACTAGGATTTCGACTAGGATTCTAGTCGATATTTCGACCTGAATCCTGTTCGAAAATTCTTTGATTTTCTTGCTTCCTGGTCGAAGGATTTCGACTAGGATTTCACGACCTGGAATTCGACCAGGATCCTAGTCGAACTTCGACCTGAGTTTTTAATCCCTTTTTTTTTTTGAAAGATGCTTGGTTTATTCGACCTCATTCCTGGTCGAAGTTTCGACCTCAATTCAGTCCCGTTATTCCAGCTACTTGCCATGAGCCTATCGACTAGGATTTCGACTAGGATTCTAGTCGATATTTCGACCTGAATCCTGTTCGAAAATTCTTTGATTTTCTTGCTTCCTGGTCGAAGGATTTCGACTAGGATTCACGACCTGGAATTCGACCTGGATTCTGGTCTTTTTTACCCGTTATTATCGGGTGTCTGCTCGAAAGATTTCGGGCAGGATTCACGACCTGGAATTCGACCTGTATTCTGGTCTTTTTTACCCGTTATTTTCGGGTGTCTGCGCGAAAGATTTCGGGCAGGATTCACGACCTGGATTTCGACCTGGATTCTGGTCTTTTTTACCCGTTATTTTCAGGTGTCTGCGCGAAAGATTTCGGGCAGGATTCACGACCTGGATTTCGACCTGGTTCCTGGTCTTCCACTAGCCTTCTTTATTTAGCTTTAATTTAGGGTATTTGTATTTTCCAAATCCTAATTGGATTTGGGCCTGGCCTTTTTTGTTGGGCCTTATTAAATTTTACTGAGCCTCTATTATTGGGCTTTTCCAAATCTTATTGGGCCTCTTTTATTGGGCCTTTTCAAAATCTTATTGGGCCTCTTTTATTGATCTGGGCTTAATACACCCTGTTTAGAATGCTCTAGAATTCCTAGGAATATTCTGGAATATTCTTTTTTCTGGGCTTTTTCCTATGGGCTTTTGTCCTCAATGGGCTTTTCGTCCCTTCAACTTCCTTTTCCTCTTATATAAAGGAATGAGGAAAGGCTATTACTCCTCACTTTCTCATTTCTTAGTTTTCTTCTTCATCTTCCTGCTAAGATTCTCAGAGGAATAACAGCAAGTCGGAGCTCAAAGCCTTTTTCAGGAGCGCTTCTTCAGGTAAGATTCCTCCCTTTGCTTTTCGTGTCTATTTTTCCATTGTGTGCCACTTTAAGATAACCTATTTACGTGCCCCTTACTTTTTTTCAGATGACTGACAAAAGAATGACCCGTTTGGCCAAGATGAACGTGGCTAGAAAGTCCAACGATTTTCCTATTCGATCGAGGTATACTTCCTTAATCGACATGATCAACACTCGAGGGGACGAGTATCCGTCTGATGCGCATCTGGACGCGCACGATCATATCAGTGCTTTATGGGATCCCAAGGAGCTGGAAAAGTTGAGCAGCTGCTTCAAAATCAAGGAGCCTTTTAAGCTGGTTCTTGCGGGTCCGGCCGACAGGGCCTGTCAGTGGAAGAAGGACGCGCTATGCGTCTATAGGGATACTCTAAGGGCAGGTATTAGACTCCCTTTTCATCCATTCATTCCTTTGCTACTGGCTGATGTGGGCATCAGCCCTTGCCAACTTCCCCCTAATTCCTGGAGGTTGATTCTGTGCTATCTGTCGCAATGCGCCAAGCACAACGTCCCCACATCTGTTGCTGTCTTCAGGAAGATTTTTCAGTTCAAAAACAACCCTGATAAAAGTCCGGGTTGGGTTTCTATCAACCAGCGCCCCACTATCCCCCATATCGTGAATGGGAAGTCCATCCCTGACAACAACTTGGGGTGGAAGAAAGATTTTTTGTTTGTTATTTGGGAAGGTGGAGATTGGGGCTCCCTGTTTCGATCATCCTTTGGGCTGGCCGTGGACGGGAGCCCGAATGACATAACTTTGTCTGAGGAGGAGGCTAGAGGTTTCAACCTCCTTACGCAAGACAACGGCACTTCCCATTGTTGGGACCTTATCCGGGAGACCGTCCTGGTAGAACGCGGCCTTTCGCCCGTTAATAAGAAAAGTAAGTTCCCTTTCTTATCTCCTTTATTTCCTGCACTTTTATTTCATTGATTTTCAACTGACTTTGTTTGTTGTAGTGGCTGAGAAGATTGAGGAGGCTACCAAGCCGAAGGACCTGGAGACAACCAGGATGAAGAGGGCCAGGAAGATCTTTAAGGACCCTCGACTGGGTGACCGCTTCCCGGAGTTCCTTCTTCAGGCAACGGAGCTAGATGAGGAAGGCCCCAGCCAAGTTCTGCGCACCAAGCAGAGGCCAGGTGCCTATTTTCAACCTGCTTGGGGGATCCGGGGCAAGGACTCAATTGTGGGCAGCACGGCGCTGTCCAAGGAATGGTCTAAGCATTCCATTTCCCCGGTGGATTATCAAGATTTTGTCCTTCAACAGGACTTGGAGGGGAATGAGCTGTTTGGAGCCCAAGCTCTAGCGACGGTACGTACTTTACTTATGCCTTTTACAATTCTCTTTTCTTTCTTTTCTAAACCTTTGCTGTTTTCTCTTGCAGGCTAACGCCCATTTTCAAGGGGCAATTCACCAAGCCAAGGCTTGGAAGGTTGGCCTGGAAGATGCCAACAAGAAGTTGGAGGAGGCCAATCAAAAAATTGAGGCCCTTGAAGCTCAATTGGCCTCTTCCACTTCTGACCTGGAGACGACCCGGGCTGAAAATGTCATCTTGAAGGCACAGAAGGAAAAAGCCTTTGATGGCTGGATGGACACTCAAGAATTCAAAGACTTGATGGTGGAGCATGACGCCCTTCTTCATCCTGTTAGCTATAAGGAAGGCTGGGACGCTGCTGTGGAGGCCATCCAGGATGAGTTTCCCGAGGTCCTTGAGCAGTTGCCCTTTCCTTGCCCAGTGCGGGTTCCAGAGCTTGGAGGTGTTACTGAAAAGCTTGCTGGTATGATCAAGGATGGAGAGGAGGAAGATTCCCCCGAGGAGGAATTCGAGCCTGTCGCTAAGAAGGCCAGGGTGGAAGAATCTCCCAAAGCAGCGCCTCAACAACCATCATCTCCTGCCGAGGGAACTTCTACAGGGACTTCGGAGGGGACGACCGAGATGTCCGAAGAAACGACTGAAACTTCCGAAGAGACTTCGGATAGTGGTTCTGAGGAATCTCAGCCTTCCAAGGCCTAGCTTTTTGTATATCTTCTTTTTGAACTTTATTTATATCAGAACTTGTTACCCTTCGGAGTTATGTTTTATACGTTGCTTTTCTTGCCTTTTTCTGTTTTAACTTTACAATCTTAATATGCATTTGAACCTTAAACATCCTTAGATAGAAATAATTTCAAACTCTTTAATATGAAGTCTGGTTTTCCAAAACCTTACATAGCATGGGTTCGACCCTAATCAACAATAACTAGACAATGTAAATTCTACTGGAATATAAAATCCTATGCAAGCAAAGCTTCAAGGTGCTTTTAAACCTACTTGTCAATGACAAGTGAGAATCGTACTTCACCTATCTTACACGTAGTAAACCTTTAGGTTTTGTGCGTGCCAGGTCCTCGGGACTTCAAAACCTTCCATAGTTTCCAGCTTGTAGGTTCCTCTACCCTGAACGCTCTTGACTCTGTACGGCCCTTCCCAATTCGGGGCAAGCTTTCCTTTCTGTCCAACACCAGAAGCCTCTATTTTTCTCAAGACTAGATCTCCTTGTTTAAAAAATCTCTCTTTAACCCTTAGGTTGTAATAGAATGAAGCCTTTTTCTGATATTCTACTATCTTTGCATGTGCCTCATCTCGCACTTCATCAATTAGATCCAGGGCTAACCTCTGCCCTTCCTCATTTTCTACAGCATTGAAAGTCTGAATCCTTGGAGAGGAATGCGATATCTCCACGGGAACTACTGCTTCTGCCCCATATGCCAACATGAAAGGAGTTGCTCCTGTCGTGACTCTACAGGTAGTCCTATAGGCCCATAATATTGGAAGTATCTCATCCACCCAATTATTTCTTGACTTCTCGATCCTCTTTTTTAGTCCATCCAGGATTATCCGATTTGCTACCTCTGCTTGCCCATTGGCTTGCGGGTGAGCCACAGAGGTGAATCGTAACTCAATTTCATTTTCTTCACAATACTTCTTGAATTCCTCATTGTTGAATTGTGTTCCATTGTCAGTGAGGAGGATACGGGGAATTCCATATCGGCACATAATGTTTTCCCACAGGAATTGTGCAACCTGCTTAGTTGTGATTTTGGCCAAGGGTTTGGCTTCGATCCACTTGGTGAAATAATCAATGGCTACAATCAAAAATTTCCTTTGTGCCGTGGCCATAGGAAAAGGCCCTAGAATATCCATCCCCCACATGGCAAAGGGAATAGGCGAGTTGATAGAGGTCAGCATCTCGGGGGGTTGTCTAACAACTGGTGCATGCTTCTGACAGCGATCACACTTCTTCACATATTCTTTGGCATCAGCCATCATTTCTGGCCAATAGAAGCCTAAACGAGTTATCTTATGAGCCAAGGCCCTGCCCCCCAAGTGTTGTCCACAAATACCTTCATGCACTTCTTCAAGAGCCTAGCGTGCCTCATCGGGCCTGAGACACCTCAATTAGGGAACCACGAAAGATCTTTTGTAAAGAATCCCATCTATCAAAGAGTACCTTAGTGCCCGAACAGTTAACTTCCGTGCTTCAGTTGCATCACTTGGAAACCAACCGGTCTGAATGTGAGCCTTGATGGGATCAATCCATGACGTCCCCAAGCCTATGGGAGCCACCAGCTTAACATCTATGCTTCGTGTCTTCAAAACACGGAAGTACACAATTCCTGAACTTTCTTCAATCTCAGACGAAGCGAACTTTGATAGCGCATCTGCCTTAACATTTTCTTCCCTTGGAATGTGTTCAACATGGCACTCATTAAATTGGGTCATCACAGCCCTTACTAGGCGGACATACTTAGCCATCGTATCATCCCTTGCCTCAAATTCTCCCTTTACCTGGGATATGATCAGCTTCGAGTCTCCACGGACCTTTAAGTTTTTGACTCTAAGTGTCCCAGCTAGACCAAGGCCAGCTATCAGGGCTTCATACTCTGCCTCATTGTTTGTGGTTGGAAAATCTAGCTTCATAGCATACTCAATTAAGAACCCATCAGGGCTTTGCAAAACCAACCCTGCTCCACTGGAATTTGTTTTTGATGCTCCATCAAAATAGAGAACCCAATATTCTTTCTCCTTATCATTCTTCTCCCTGTCCCCATTGTTGACTCCCTTGTCTTGAGGTATGGTATCTTCCTGCCCCCCGACTTCTTGGTTGGGTATGGTACATTCCACCATGAAGTCAGCTAGTGCCTGGGCTTTTATGGCCGTACGTGGCTTATACTTGAGATCGAACTCTCCCAACTCTATTGCCCATTTAATCAGTCTCCCACTTGCCTTGGGACTGTGAATGATATTTCTCAGTGGCTGATTTGTTAGCACTTCAATTTGGTGAGCTTGAAAATAAGGACGCAGCTTTCTTGAAGCCATTACCAAGGCTAAAGCGAATTTCTCAATGGCTGAATAATTCAACTCAGCACCATGCAAAATTTTGCTGACATAGTATACGGGTTTCTGGACTTTCAGTTCCTCCTTAACCAACACGGCGCTCAAGGCGCTCTCTGAAACAGCCAAGTACAAGAATAAAACTTCATTCAGAACTGGCTTGGCCAACAACGGGGCCTGGCCCATATACTTCTTTAACTCTTCAAATGCCTTCTGATTTTGCTCAATCCATACAAAGTCTTTGATGTTCTTTAGTGACTTGAAAAATGACAAGCACTTGTCTCCTGACTTGGAGATGAATCGTCCTAACGCAGCAACCCTTCCTGTGAGCTTCTGAACATCCTTGACAGTTTTGGGGGGTTCCATGTCCAGGATTGCCTTTATTTTATCGGGGTTTGCCTCAATTCCCCTCTTCGAGACCATCAATCCCAAGAATTTTCCAGATCCTACTCCGAAAGCACACTTCGTCGGATTCAACATCATCTTGTGGTACCTCAGGACCTCAAAAGCTTCCCTTAAATGGGCTATATGATCAGTCTTTACTAGACTCTTGACTAACATGTCATCAACATAGACTTCCATAGTCTTACCAATAAGATCCTTAAAAATTCTATTCACCAACCTTTGATAGGTGGCTCCTGCATTCTTGAGACCAAACGCCATAACAAGATAACAATAAACACCAAAGTCAGTGATAAATGATACCTTTGGAATGTCATCCTTATGCATTTTGATCTGGTTGTATCCGCTAAACCCATCCATGAAACTCAGCATCTCATGTCCAGCGGTGGCATCAATCAAAGTATCAATTCTAGGCAGCGGAAAACAGTCTTTGGGGCATGCATCATTCAGATCGGTGAAGTCGATACACATCCTCCACTTTCCATTAGCCTTCTTCACCATTACAGGGTTTGCTAACCACTCCGGAAATTGAATCTCCTCAATGAAACCAGCCTCTAAGAGCTTTTCCACTTCCTGCTTTATAGCCTCTTGTCTTTCCGGGGCAAAATTTCTTTTCTTTTGTTTCACTATCTTCCGGCTTGGATCTACGTTTAGCTTGTGAGTAATTAACTCCGGGTCTATGCCTGGCATATCAGCTGCTGACCATGCAAACACATCACTATTTTCTTGCAAAAATTTCACTAACTTCCCTCTAAGGGGCTCCTCTAATGTGGCTCCAATGAAAGTCGTCCTCTCAGGATTCTCGGGGTCTAAAGGAACCGAAACCAATTCTTCTGCTAGCCTTCCTCTATTCTCATCATTTTCTCGAACATCCATATCTTCAATAGGAAGAACCTGCCCCCCGACTCCATCTGCCCTCAAAGAGGCCACATAACAGCTTCTAGCCATTTTTTGATCTCCTCTCTCTTCTCCAATCCCGTTTCGGGTGGGAAACTTCATGACTGAATGGTAGGAAGAGGGGACTGCCTTGAAGGCATGTATCCCTATTCTCCCCATAATAGCATTATAAGTTGAACTAGCCTTTACCACCACGAAATCCAGGATCTGCGTTGCTTGCCTTGGCTCCGTACCTATGGTGGTTGGGAATTTGATTATCCCTTCCACAGGACATTCTACTCCAGCAAATCCATATATCGGCATGTCGGTTCGTGTTAACTGGGAGTCGTTATACCCCATCCTTAGAAAGGTGTCGTGGAGAAGATATCCACAGAAGCACCATTATCCACAAGGACCCTCTTAACCGGGCTATTTCCTATTATTGGTGTTATGACCAGCGGGTCGTCATGGGGAAACTTCACACCCTCTAGGTCGGAATCATCAAAAGCCAATGTTACTTCTGTCCTGGCCCTCTTCGGGGCTTCTCCAACAATATGCATAACCTCTCTAGTATATGCCTTTCTGGAATTTTTGGACAATCCAGCAGCAGTTGGACCTCCAAAGATCGTGTTAATCACAGGCCCTCGAGGTCTCGGCCCTCCATAAATGGTGTTTATAACTGGTCCTCTAGGCTGGGGGTTTCGCCCCTGATCGTCTTGGTCCCTCCTACGATCTTCAAAGTTCTTCCTTCCATTATTATTTCTGTCCCCTCCATCTCCAGTATACTTGTTCAATCTTCCTTTTCGAATCAAAAACTCAATTTCATCTTTCAATTGCCTACACTCATCGGTGTCATGGCCAACATCTTTGTGAAACCTGCAATACTTGCCCTTATCTAGCTTGGCGGGATCAGCCTTCAAAGGCTTAGGCCAGCGAATATCTCTGTCTTTCTCAATCTCCATCAAAATCTGACTTCTGGGAGCATTCAGCTTAGCGTATTCAGTGAACTTTTGCCCGGGTCCTCCCTTCTTGGGGGTTGAATCAGGGTTTTGTTCGGTTCTAGGATATTTGTCCTTAGCGATATACTCCAAATCAGTTTTTTGTTTCTTGCCTCCAGTGGGCTCATTACTTACTACGGTCTTCCTCATACTTTCTTCAACCTTGATATACTTCCCTGCCCTCTCTTGGAGCTGCAACATGCTCTCAGGGGGTCGTTTGGCCAAAGACATCTTGAAAAACTCATCCCTAGTTCCTTGTTGCAGTGCTATCATGGCTACCTTATCATCAAGGTCTGGGACTTTTAAAGCCTCCTTTGTAAAACGATTCAGGTAATCTCTTAAGGATTCCTTAGCTCCCTGCACAAGACTCATAAGAGATGCTGAACTTTTCTCATGGACTTTTCCACTGATGAATTGCTTAATAAAAGCCTGACTTAATTTTCTGAATGATCCAATAGAATTTGGGGGTAGGCGACTGTACCATCATTGAGCCATACCCGACAGGGTTTGAGGGAAGGCCCGACATTTTATAGCATCATTCACGGGTTGCAGCAGCAGTGCATTAGAGAATGTCCTAACATGATTAGCGGGGTCTCCCGTGCCATCATAGGCTTTGATAGTGGGCATCTTGAATTTCCTTGAGATATGGGCATTCATTATTTCTTCTGTGAAGGGTGGAGTTGGATCATCAGGATCTCCAAGGGGAAGGAGATTGCTTGGATCAGTTCTTGGGACAGCAGCCCTTCTTCTTACCGGACCATCCAGGTCTATGATAGGAGGAGGATTTCTCCCCCTAGGAGGTATGTGGGGTCTGGTGGCTTGGTGAGCCTCCAAATCACGCCTCAGCCTTTGGATTTCAGCCTCATGAGCCCTGATCTTTTCCTGCACTTCTTGGGGATTCGCCCCTGGGGTGCTTTGGGGGCGTTGCCTTCCTTCGGCCATTGGCTCTTTTCCAGGACGCCTCCTTCTCGGGGCCACTTCATCATCCTAAGATTCGGAGTCTCTCTCAGTGTATGGACCAGAAAATTCCCGATCCTCAGGGATAGGATCCAAACCTCGTATATAGGGGGGCGACTGCCCTCGTGCTTCGCTTCGCCCAGCATATCCGCTTCCTCCAACCTCAGGGTGAAGGGGCATCCCATAAGGGGGGTTAGTAGTAACAATAGTTGAATATTTATGCCCGACGGGTCGAGAATTCATAGGTATATGTATTTGTTGAACTTGAGGATTCGTACCTTGAATCGGGGGAGTTGTCCCTTGTAGCTGGGGTTGAGTTGCCCCTGTCTGGGCTTCCTCCTGAGTAGATGCATAAGTTGAATGGGGAGGAACCTCCACGGTTGATGAAATCACCTGGGTTGTCTCTAATGGTGTTCCTTCCTCTAGAGCTCCAATTGTTCTCCGTGTTCTTGCCATGGTTGTTGTTGTGATTCCCACAGACGGCGCCAAATGTTGTGGATAAAAAACTAAGGTTATTACTTGCTGTATTTAATACTAAGATTCGGGAGCTCAAGGCCTTTAATGGCTGCTCTCGTGTTTTGTGACTCAATCTGCCTTTACGAGATGCCTACGTATCTCTGTGAATTAGAGAATCAAGCCAAAAAACGTAGTTCTGATTGGTGGGGGTGAGACCCCTTATATAGATGTTGGGAGTCCTTGAATTGGACTTGGTATAGGAGACTTGGTGGGCAAGTCTCATAATTAGAATGGACTTTGGAGTCCTAGATAGTAGGAAACTGATTCCTTATCCTTTTAGGTCCCCTTGAGGCTAATCTCCAAGGATTTATATCCTTATCGGGACTCTTTTCAATATCTGATTTGTCCCTTATTAATTAATTACGAAATTAATTAATAATCAGGGCTTTTGGGCCTTTTTTATTCCATCAGGCCTGATCTGGTCCATCAGGCTTAACCTTTCTGGTCTGAGTATCATATATCTTTTTATTGGGCCTAGCAGCTCACAACTTGTACAATTAATGCAGTATTTAATTATACAAGCATAATTTATTTATCCCTATCAAACCCCCAAGAAGGGAGGAACTGGGCAAAAGTTCACTGAATACGCTAAGCTGAATGCTCCTAGAAGTCAGATTTTGATGGAGATTGAGAAAGATAGAGATATTCGCTGGCCTAAGCCCTTGAAGGCTGATCCCGCCAAGCTAGATAAGAGCAAGTATTGCAGGTTTCATAAGGATGTTGGCCATGACACCGATGAGTGTAGGCAATTGAAAGATGAAATTGAGTTTTTGATTCGAAAAGGAAGATTGAACAAGTATACTGGAGATGGAGGGTACATAAACAATAATGGAAGAAAGAACTTTGAAGATCGTAGGAGGGACCAAGACGATCAGGGGCGGAATCCCCAACCTAGAGGGCTGGTTATAAATGCAATTTTTGGAGGACCGCGACGCCCTCGAGGACCTGTGATAAACACGATTTTTGGAGGTCCAACTGCTGCTGGATTGTCCAAAAATTCCAGAAAGGCATATACTAGGGAGGTTATGCATATTGTTGGAGGCCCCGAAGAGGGCCAGGACAGAAGTAACATTGGCTTTTCATGATTCCGACCTAGAGGGTGTGAAGTTTCCCCATGACGACCCGCTGGTCATAACACCGATAATAGGAAATAGCCCGGTTAAGAGGGTCCTTGTGGATAATGGTGCTTCTGTGGATATCTTGCTCCACGACACCTTTCTAAGGATGGGGTATAACGACTCTCAGTTGACACCAACCGACATGCCGATATATGGATTTGCTGGAGTAGAATGTCCTGTGGAAGGGATAATCAAATTGCCGACCACCATAGGTACGGAACCAAGGCAAGCAACGCAGATGCTGGATTTCATGGTGGTAAAGGCTAGTTCAACTTATAATGCTATCATGGGGAGAACAGGGATACATGCCTTCAAGGCAGTCCCCTCTTCCTACCATTCAGTCATGAAGTTTCCCACCCGAAACGGGATTGGAGAAGAGAGAGGAGATCAAAAAATGGCTAGAAGCTGTTATGTGGCCTCTTTGAGGGCTGATGGAGTCGGGGGGCAGGTTCTTCCTATTGAAGATATGGATGTTCGAGAAAATGACGAGAATAGAGGAAGGCCAGCAGAAGAATTGGTTTCGGTTCCTTTAGACCCCGAGAATCCTGAGAGGATGACTTTCATTGGAGCCACATTAGAGGAGCCCCTTAGAGGGAAGTTAGTGAAATTTTTGCAAGAAAATAGTGATGTGTTTGCATGGTCAGCAGCTGATATGCGAGGCATAGACCCGGAGTTAATTACTCATAAGCTAAACGTGGATCCAAGCCGGAAGACAGTGAAACAAAAGAAAAGAAATTTTTCCCCGGAAAGACAAGAGGCTATAAAACAGGAAGTAGAAAAGCTCTTAGAGGATGGTTTCATTGAGGAGATCCAATTTTCGGAGTGGTTAGAAAATCCTGTAATGGTAAGGAAGGCTAATGGAAAGTGGAGGATGTGTATAGACTTTACTGATTTGAATGATGCATGCCCTAAAGACTGTTTTCCGCTGCCAAGAATTGATACTTTGATTGATGCCACTGCTGGACATGAGATGTTGAGTTTCATGGATGGATTTAGCGGATATAACCAGATCAAAATGCATAAGGAAGACATTCCAAAGGTATCATTCATCACTGACTTTGGTGTTTATTGTTATCTTGTTATGGCGTTTGGTCTCAAGAATGCAAGAGCCACCTATCGAAGGTTGGTAAACAAAATTTTTAAAGATCTTATTGGTAAGACTATGGAAGTCTATGTTGATGACATGTTAGTCAAGTGTCTAGTAAAGACTGATCATATAACCCATTTGAGGGAAGCTTTTGAGGTCCTGAGGTACCACACGATGATGTTGAATCCTACAAAGTGTGCTTTCGGAGTAGGATCTGGAAAATTCTTGGGATTGATGGTCTCAAAGAGGGGAATTGAGGCTAACCCCGATAAAATAAAGGCGATCCTGGACATGGAACCACCAAAAACTGTCAAGGATGTTCAGAAGCTCACAGGGAGGGTTGCTGCGCTAGGACGATTCATCTCCAAGTCAGGAGACAAGTGCTTGTCATTCTTCAAGTCACTAAAGAACATCAAAGACTTTGTATGGAGTGAGGAAAACCAGAAGGCATTTGAAGAGTTAAAGAAGTATATGGCCCAGGCCCCGTTGTTGGCCAAGCCAGTTCTGAGTGAAGTTTTATTCTTGTACTTGGCTGTTTCAGAGAGCGCCTTGAGCGCGGTGTTGGTTAAGGAGGAACTGAAAGTCCACAAACCCATATACTATGTCAGCAAAATTTTGCATGATGCTGAGTTGAATTATTCAGCTATTGAGAAATTCGCTTTAGCCTTGGTAATGGCTTCGAGAAAGCTGCGTCCTTATTTTCAGGCTCACCAGATTGAGGTGCTAACAAATCAGCCCCTGAGAAAATCATTCACAGTCCCAAGGCAAGTGGGAGATTGATTAAGTGGGCAATAGAGCTGGGAGAGTTCGATCTCAAGTATAAGCCACGTACGGCAATAAAAGCCCAGGCACTAGCTGACTTCGTGGTGGAATGTACCA
This sequence comes from Apium graveolens, assembly GCF_009905375.1. Taxonomy (NCBI): domain Eukaryota; kingdom Viridiplantae; phylum Streptophyta; class Magnoliopsida; order Apiales; family Apiaceae; genus Apium; species Apium graveolens. Next base: position 266,650,235 of record NC_133648.1, read on the forward strand.
TACCCAACCAAGAAGTCGGGGGGCAGGAAGATGCCATACCTCAAGACAAGGGAGTCGATAATGGGGGCAAAGAGAAGGATGATAAAGAATATTGGGTTCTCTATTTTGATGGAGCATCAAAAATGAACTCCAGTGGAGCAGGATTGGTTTTGCAAAGCCCTGATGGGTTCTTAATTGAGTATGCTATGAAGCTAGACTTTCCAACCACAAACAATGAGGCAGAATATGAAGCCCTGATAGCTGGCCTTGGCCTAGCTGGAACACTTAGAGTCAAAAACTTAAAGGTCTGTGGAGACTCGAAGCTGGTCATATCCCAGGTAAAGGGAGAATTTGAGGCAAGGGATGAGACGATGGCTAAATATGTCTGCCTAGTAAGAGCTGTGATGACCTAATTTAATGAATGTCATGTTGACCACATTCCAAGGGAAGAAAATGCTAAGGCAGATGCGTTATCAAAGTTTGCTTCATCTGAGATTGAAGAAAGTTCAGGAAGTGTTTACTTCCGTGTTTTAAAGATACGAAGCATAGATGTTAAGCTTGTGGCTCCCATAGGCCTGGGGACGCCATGGATTGATCCCATCAAGGCTCACATTCAGACCGGTTGGTTGCCAAGCGATGCAACTGAAGCACGGAAGTTAACTATTCGAGCACTAAGGTACTCTTTGATAGATGGGATTCTGTATAAAAGATCTTTCGTGGTTCCTTACTGTAAGGTGTCTCAGGCCCGATGAGGCACGCTTGGCTCTTGAGGAAGTGCATGAAGGTATTTGTGGGAAACACTTGGGGGGCAGGGCCTTGGCTCATAAGATAACCCGTTTAGGCTTCTATTGGCCAGAAATGATGGCTGATGCCAAAGAATATGTGAAGAAGTGTGATCGCTGTCAGAAGCATGCACCAGTTGTTAGACAACCCCCCGAGATGCTGACCTCTATCAACTCGCCTATTCCTTTTGCTCTGTGGGGGATGGATATTCTAGGGCCTTTCCCTATGGCCATGGCACAAAGGAAGTTTCTGATTGTAGCCATTGATTATTTCACCAAGTGGATTGAAGCCAAGCCCTTGGCCAAAATCATAACTAAGCAGGTTGCACAATTCCTGTGGGAAAATATTATGTGCCGATATGGAATTCCCCGTATCCTCGTCACTGATAATGGAACACAATTCAACAATGAGGAATTCAAGAAGTATTGTGAAGAAAATGAAATTGAGTTACGGTTCACCTCTGTGGCTCACCCGCAAGCCAATGGGCAAGCGGAGATAGCAAATCGGATAATACTGGATGGACTAAAGAAGAGGATCGAGAAGTCAAGAAATAATTGGGTGGATGAAATACTTCCAATATTATGGGCCTACAGGACTACCTGTAGAGTCACGACAGGAGCAACTCCCTTCATGTTGGCATATGGGGCAGAAGCAGTTGTTCCAGTAGAGATATCACATTCCTCTCCAAGGATTCAGGCTTTCAATGCAGAAGAAAATAAAGAAGGGCAGAGGTTAGCCCTGGATTTAATCGATGAAGTGCGAGACAAGGCACATGCAAAGATAGTAGAATATCAGAAAAAGGCTTCATTCTACTACAACCTAAGGGTTAAAGAGAGGTTTTTCAAACAAGGTGACCTAGTCTTGAGAAAGATAGAAACTTCTGGTGTCGTCTAAAAGGAAAGCTTGCCCCGAATTGGGAAGGGCCGTACAAAGTCAAGAGCGTTCATGGTAGAGGAACCTACAAACTGGAAACTATGGATGGTTTTGAAGTCCCAAGAACCTGGCATGCACAAAACCTGAAGGTTTACTATGTGTAAGATAGTCGAAGTACGATTCTTGCTTGTCATTATGACAAGCAGGTTTAAAAGCACCTTGAAGCTTTGCTTGCGTAGGACTTTATATTCTATTAGAGTTTACATTGTCAAGTTATTATTGATTAGGGTCGAACCCATGTTATGTAAGGTTTTAGAAAACCAGATTTCATATTAAAGAGTTTGAAATTATTTCAATCTAAGGATGCTTAAAGTTTAAGTGCATATTAAGTATTGTAAAGAAGAAAGAGGCAAATAAGGAAAACAACATATCTAATATAGCCCCAAAGGGTAACAACTTCTGACAAACTAAATTCACATATTGTCTCGAAAAAAAGATATACAAAAAAAAAACTTAGGCCTCGGAAGGCTGAGATTCTTCAGAACCACTATCCGAGGTCTCCTCGGACGTCTCAGTCGTCCCTTCAGAAGTCCCTGCGGAGGTTCCATCAGAACTGCCCTCAGATGCTTTGGAGGATGCGGGAGACACTGGATTCTGAGGCGCAGCCCTTGGAGGCTCTTCCACCCTGATCTTCTTCGCAGTAGGCGCAGGATCTTCTTCGGATGAAGCCTCCTCCTCCCCAGAGCTAAACTCCAGGTCCTTCCTCCTGTGGCCTGGACTTCCTGAATGGCCGTCTTTGATCATATCAGCTAGCTTGTTAGTAACGCCCCCAAGCTCCGGAACTCGCACAGGGCAAGGAAAGGAGGACTGCTCAAGGACCTCTGGAAAATCATCCTGGATGGCCTCCACAGCAGCATCCCAGCCCTCTTTATAGCTAACTGGGTGAAGAAGGGCATCATGCTCCACCATCAAGTCTTTGAATTCCTGGGTGTCCATCCAGCCGTCAAAGGCTTTGTCCTTCTGCGCCTTCAGAATAACATTTTCGGCCCGGGCCGTTTCCAGGTCAGAAGTGGAAGAGGCCAGTTGAGCTTCAAGGGCCTCTATTCTTTGGTTGGCCTCCTCCAACTTCTTGTTAGCATCTTCCAGGCCAACCTTCCAAGCCTTAGCTTGGTGAATTGCCCATTGGAAATGGGCGTTAGCCTGCAAGAGAAGCAGCAAAAGTATGAGAAAAGAGACATGAAAAGGCAAGTATGAAGGGCATAGATAAAGGACGTACCGTCGCCAAAGCCTGGGCTCCAAAAAGCTCATTCCCCTCTAAGTCCTGTTGAAGGACAAAGTCTTGATAGTCCACCGGGGAGATGGAATGCTTAGACCATTCCTTGGACAGCGCCGTGCTGCCCACGATTGAATCCTTGCCCCGGATCCCCCAATCAGGTTGAAAATAGGCCCCTGGCCTCTGCTTGGTGCGCAAAACTTGGTTGGGGCCTTCATCGCTTGGCTCCATTGCCTGGAGGAGGAACTCAGGGAAGCGGTCACCAAGGCGAGGGTCTTTAAAGACCTTCCCAGCCCTCTTCATCCTGGTTGTCTCCAGGTCCTTAGGCTTGGTAGCCTCCTCAATCTTCTCAGCCACTGCAACAAACGAAGTCAGTTGAAAAATCAATGGAATAAAAAATAAAGGAAATAAAAAGGAGGTAAGAAAGGGAACTTACTTTTCTTATGAACGGGCGAGAGGCCGCGTTCTTCCAGGACGGTCTCCCGGATAAGGTCCCAAGAATGGGAAGTCCCATTGTCTTGCGTAAGAAGGTTGAAAGCTCTAGCCTCCTCCTCAGACAAAGTTATATCATTTGGGCTCCCATCCACGGCCAGCCCAAAGGACGATCGAAACAGGGAGCCCCAATCTCCACCTTCCCAAACAATGAACAAAAAATCTTTCTTCCACCCCAAGTTGTTGTCGGGGATGGACTTCCCATTCACGATATGGGGAATAGTGGGGCGCTGGTTTAGAGAAACCCAACCCGGACTTTTATCAGGGCTGTTCTTGAACTGAAAAATCTTTCTGGAGACAGCAACAGAAGTGGGGACATTGTGCTTGGCGCATTGCGACAGATAACACAGAATGAGCCTCCAAGAATTAGGGGGGAGTTGGCAAGGGCTGATGCCCACATCAGCCAGTAACAAAGGAATGAATGAATGAAAAGGGAGAATGATACCTGCCCTTAGAGTATCCCTATAGACGCATAGCGCGTCCTTTTTCCACTGACAGGCCCTGTCGGCCTGACCTGCAAGAACTAGCTTAAAAGGTTCCTTGATTTTGAAGCAGCTGCTCAACTTTTCCAGCTCCTTGGGGTCCCGTAAGGCACTAATATGACCGTGCGCGTCCAGATGCGCATCAGACGGGTACTCGTCCCCTCGAGTGTTGATCATGTCGATTAAAGAAGTGTACCTCGATCGGATAGGGAACTCGTTGGACTTTCTAGCCACGTTCATCTTGGCCAAGCGAGTCATTTTCTTGTCAGCCATCTGCAAAAAGGACACATACAGGATATCTTAAAAGGGCACACAATAAAATAAATAGACACGAAAAGTAAAGGGAGGGATTTTACCTGAAGAAGCACTCCTAAAAAAGGCTTTGAGCTCCGACTTGCTGTTATTGCTCTGAGAATCTTAGCAGGAGGAGAAAGAAGAAAACTTAGAAATGAGAAGGTGAGAAGTAGTAGCCTCTCCTCAGTCCTTATTTAAGAGGAAAAGGAAGTTGAAGGGACAAAAGCCCATTAAGGACAAGGGCCCATGAGAAAAAGCCCAAAAAAAAGGGAATATTCCAGAATATTCCTAGGAATTCTAGAGGATTCTGAACAGGGAATATTAAGCCCAGATCAATGTTAAGCCCAATTAGGATTTGGAAAAAGCCCAATAAAAGAGGCCCAGTAAATTTTGGAAAAGCCCAATAAAAGAGGCCCAGTAAATTTTGGAAAAGCCCAATAAAAGAGGCCCAGTAAGATTTGGAAAAACTCAATAAGGCCCAATAAAGAAGGCCAGGCCTAAATCCAATTAGGATTTGGAAAATACAATACCTTAAATTAAAGCCAAATAAAAAAGGCTAGTGGAAGACCAGGATTTAGGTCGAAATCCAGGTCGTGAATCCTGCTCGAAAACTTTCGAGCAGGCACCCGAAAATAACGGGTAAAAAAGATCAGGATTCAGGTCGAAATCCAGGTCGTGAATCCTGCCCGAAATTTTTCGACTAGGCAAACGAAAACAACGGAAAAAATAGGACTGAATTGAGGTCGAAACTTCGACCAGGAATGAGGTCGAATAAACCAAGCATCTTTTAACAATGAGGATTAAAAATCCAGATCGAAATTCGACTAGGATCCTGGTCGAATTCCAGGTCGTGGATCCTAGTCGAAATCCTTCGACCAGGAAGCAAGAGAGCCAAAGAATTTTCGAACAGGATTCAGGTCGAAATGTCGACTAGAATCCTAGTCGAAATCCTAGTCGATAGGCTCAAGACCAGGAGCTAAAAAGTGGGGGAATTTTCGACTTAGATCCAGGTCGAAATTTCGACTAGGATCCTGGTCGAATTCCAGGTCGTGGATCCTAGTCGAATTCCTTCGACCAGGATGGCAAGGCTGACCCCTATTTCGACTAGGATCCCGGTTGAAATTTCGACTAGGATCCTGGTCGAAAAAGGGGTGGAAATCTGAAAAATCCAGAAATTGAGGATAAATCCCAGAAAATTAGGGAAAAATCCAGAAATTGAGGATAAATCCCAGAAAATTAGGGAAAAATCCCAGAAAATTAGGGAAAAATCCAGAAATTGAGGATAAATCCCAGAAAATTAGAGAAAAATCCCAGAAAATTAGGGAAAAATCCAGAAATTAAGGATAAATCCCGGAAAATTAAGGATAAATCCCAGAAAATTAGGGAAAAATCCCAGAAAATTAAGGGAAAAATCCAGAAAATTAAGGATAAATCCCGAAATTAAGGGAAAAATTCCTGGAAATTAAGATAATTCCTGAATAAAAGGAAAAATCGTTGTAAACGTGTAGGTCGCTCCACACTTTACGCAAAAATGAAACCCTGTAAGGGAATGAATAGACTTAACTTCTGCGAAACCTAATCAATGTTTCCCAAAAGTTGGGGGGCAAATGATAGGGATAAATAAATCCTGATTACATAATATTATAGTTTGGGCTGCAAGGCCCAATAAGAAGATGTATGACATTCAGACCAGAAAGGTTAACATACTGATCAGGCCTGATGGACCAGATCAGGCTTGATGAAATAAAGAAGGCCCAAAAACCCTGATTATTAATTAATTTCGTAATTAATTAATAAGAGAAAAATCAGCTATTGAGAAGAGTCCCGATAAGGATATAAATCCTTACAGATTAGCCTCAAGGGGACCTAAAAGGATAAGGAATCAGTTTCCAACTATCTAGGACTCCAAAGTCCATTCTAATTTTGAGACTTGCCCACCAAATCTCCTATACCAAGTCCAATTCAAGGACTCCAAACATCTATATAAGGGACCTCACCCCACACATCAGAACTACGTTTTTTGGCTTGATTCTCTAATTCACAGAGATACGTAGGCATCTCGTAAAGGCAGAGTTAAGCTACGAAACACGAGAGCAGCCATTAAAGGCCTTGAGCTCCCGAATCTTAGTAATAAATACAGTAAATAATAACCTTAGTATTTTATCCATAACAGTAGGCTTAATGACTAAAAAACAGCTTAAATATAAGCTGAAAGAAATAAGGAATGTCAACAAGGTTAAAACAGCTACAAAAAATAGGAATGGAAAGGAATGTGTGAATAAAAGTAATAACTATATGCCTGTTACTAATGCTCATAGAAAGAAATGTTATAACTTTGGAAACTCTAACCATCTTGCTTCTTTTTGCAGGAAGAATAAGAATATAAACTCTTTACCTCCTAAGTCAGGAGTTAAGAGTCAGTCTATTAGGTTTAAGCCACAAAATCCTTGTTTTCATTGTGGTAGTTTATGGCATTCCATTTATACTTGTAAGAAATATCATAGTTTATACTATGATTATTATTAAATAAAACCTTCTTTGAAGAAATTTGCTTTAATTCCTTCTAATGTAAAGTCGGATGCAAAGTCTGATATAAGTTCTGATAAACAGCATGTTAGCATAAACTCTGATATTAAATCCACTGTAAATGCTAACAAACTTAAAAATGCCAAAGGATCCAAGCAAGTCTGGGTCCTTAAAACTAACCATTAGTGGTCTTTGTGATTGCAGGGCAACAGGAGAAATATCCTAGTACTGGATAGTGGATGTTCAGGACATATGACTGGAAATAAAGCCCTGCTCTCAGACTTTGTGAAGAAAGCTGGCCCCAAAGTTTCTTATGGAGATCGCAACATGGCAAAAATTCTGGGATATGGTAATATTAATCTTGGGAATGTCATCATTGAAACAGTAGCTCTTGTCTCAGGACTTAAACACAATCTGCTAAGTGTGAGTCAAATCTATGACAGAGATTATCATGTGGATTTCTTTGAAAAACACTGTGAAGTTGTAAGCAATTCTACAGGCAAAGTGGTTCTGAAAGGATACAGGCATGGTAACATTTATGAAGCCAAACTTTTAACAACTTCTGATGGTTCTGCAATCTGTCTTTTGAGTAGAGCATCAATTGAAGAAAGCTGGAATTGGCACATAAAACTATCTCATTTAAACTTCAACAACATAAATAAGCTTGTAAAGAAAGATCTTGTGAGAGGATTGTCAAAATCAGTATTTGCTCCTGATGGCCTTTATGATTCATGTCAAAAGGCAAAGTAAAGAAAATCTTCTTTCAAGAGCAAAACCGAGTCATCAATTCTTGAGCCTTATCACCTACTGCATGTTGATCTCTTTGGTCCAGTCAATGTCATGTCTATTGCCAAAAAGAAATATGCTATGGTTATAGTGGATGAGTTCACAAGGTACACCTGGGTGTACTTCTTGCATAAGAAGAATGAAACTGCATTTACTCTAACTGATCATGTCAGACAGCTGGATAAGTTGGTCAAAGATTCTGTTAAAATTATAAGAAGTGATAATGGCACTGAGTTCAAGAATTTAATTATGGAAGAGTTCTGCAAAGAGCATGGAATTAAACAAGAATTTTCTGCACCTGGAACTCTACAACAAAATGGAGTTGTAGAAAAAAAGAACAGGACTCTTATTGAAGCTGCAAGAACTATGCTTGATGAAGCAAAGCTGCCAACCTACTTTTGGGCTGAAGCTGTGCAGACTGCTTGTTTACACAGAATACAACACTCATAAACAAACATGGAAAAACACCATATGAGATGCTGAAGAAAAAGAAGCCAAATTTAAAATACTTTCATGTATTTGGTTGCAAGTGTTTTGTTCTTAAGACTCATCCTGAGCAGCTGTCAAAATTTGATCTAAAAGCTGATGAAGGAATCTTTGTTGGATATCCACTTTCCACAAAAGCCTTCAAAGTCTACAATTTAAGAACAAGGGTTGTCATGGAATCTATCAATGTATCTTTTGATGATAAGAAGATTATTGGACTTGAAGATTTCAATGATCACGATCAGCTGAGATTTGAAAATGAAGACTTAAATTCTAATTCTGTAAATTTTGATGACTTATACTATGATCCTGTAAGTACTGATGTCATTGAATCTGTGGTAACAGCTCCAAAGGAAAATGCACTTGTCCAGGGGGAGCAAGCTGAAGATCCTACCACATCTCAAGACTCTCAAGAAGTATCAGAACCTGTCACTGGCTCTTTAAGTTCTGATTCATCTAGTTCTGATGAGCCAAATTCTGATAATTCTGGAAGCTCTGATACTTCAAATCCTAAAGGATCCAAGTCAAACTCTGAAGTCTGAGAGAGCATAACTACAGGGGGAGCATCAGAAAATGCTGATGAAGACATCATGGATCATGAGGGAGGATCCAGTTCTAGAAGTCAACTTCAATCTGCAAGGAAATGAACCAAATCATATACACCTGACTTAATTATTGGAGATCCTGAAGCAGGTGTCAGAACTAGAACTACAACATCAAATGAATGTCTCTATCATTCTTTTCTATCTCAGACTGAACCAAAGAAAGTGGAAGAAACTCTTTAAGATGCTGATTGGGTGCAAGCAATGCAGGAAGAGTTAAATGAATTTGAAAGAAATTAAGTATGGACCCTAGTGCCAAGACCAAAGAACAAATCAGTTGTTGGCACAAAATGGGTGTTCAGAAACAAAACTGATAGTGATGGCATAATTACAAGGAATAAAGCAAGGCTGGTTGCTAAAGGCTACTCTCAAAAGGAGGGTATTGATTATGATGAAACATTTGCACCAGTTCCCAGATTAGAAGCCATAAGGATCTTTTTGGCTTATGCTGCTCACAAAAAGTTTAAAGTCTTTCAAATGGATGTGAAAAGTGCTTTTCTTAATGGAGAATTGGAAGAAGAGGTCTATGTTGAACAACCTCCAGGCTTTGTAGATTCAAAATTTCCAAATCATGTCTACATGCTTGACAAAACACTTTATGACCTTAAGCAAGCTCCTAGAGCATGGTATGAGACTTTAGCTCAATTCCTTGTGGAAAGTGGATTTCACAGAGGCAAAATTGATAAAACACTGTTCTACCTCAACCATGGAAAGGACTTACGTTTGGTACAGATATATGTTGATGATATCATATTTCGTTCTACAAATGACGAACTCTTTGAGAGATTTGCAAAGCTAATGCAGTCAAGATATCAAATGAGTATGATGGGAGAACTCAGTTATTTTCTGGGCCTTCAAGTCAAGCATAATGAAGAAGGTACTTTTATCTGTCAATCCAAGTACACCAGAAACTTACTGAAGAAATTTGGAATGCAAGATTGTTCAACTGCATCCACTCCCATGGCCACTGCAACCAAGTTAGATAAAGATACTGGTTCATCAGTAGATATTACTAACTACAGAGGTATGATTGGTTCATTACTCTATTTAACTGCAAGTAGACCTGATATCATGTATGCTACCTGTCTTTGTGCAAGATTTCAGGCTGATCCAAGAGAACCTCACTTAATAGCTGTGAAAAGAATTTTCAAGTACCTTAAGAGTACAACTGATCTGGGATTGTGGTATCCTGGAGAATCAGATTTTAAGCTAATAGGTTACTCAGATGCAGATTTTGCAGGATGCAAAATAGACAGGAAAAGCACTAGTGGAAGCTGCCAATTTCTTGGAGGCAGATTGGTTTCTTGGTTTAGCAAGAAACAGAAGTCAATTTCCACATCAACTGCAGAAGCAGAATATATTGCTACAGGAAGCTGTTGTGCACAGATTCTTTGGATGAAGAATCAGTTACTGGATTATGGGTTAGAATTTTCTAAGATCCCTATTTACTGTGATAATCAAAGTGTTATTGCTATGACAGGTAATCCAGTTCAACACTTAATGACAAAGCACATCAGTATTGGGTACCATTTCATAAGGGAACATGTGATGGAAGGTATAGTGGAATTGTATTTTGTTCCAACAGATCAACAACTAGCAAATATCTTCACAAAACCACTATGTGAAGCTACTTTTACAAGACCGGTTAATGAACTTGGAATGGTTTCAGGTTCTTTCTCTAAATATGCTTAGTTTTTGTTCTCATGCATCAGACTTTATGATCAGTGTTTACAAATTGTTTTTTCTTCATGAAATCTGTTCTTTAATTGAAATTCATTAAATACTGATTGATTATCTGATGTGGATCTTTAAACTCTGATAGTGTTTTGAATGTTCTGTGACTATTCAATCCAATGAGGATAACTGTGCTAGATGCTGATCTAGTAGTCTTTAACATACTAGAAATCCCATGTTTGAAGTAGTTGTTTATTTGGAAACTCATTAACACAAGCAAATTCTGATTTTGAGCTTAGTCAAGTTTACTTTGTGTATCTTATTATTAAGTCACAAACTAGATTCTTGCTTCTTATCTGTTAGATTCTGATGTCAGTAAATCTTAAGAATGAACTAAATGCTGATAAGCCTCACTTATCAAAAGAAAAGAAAAAAAAATACAAGTCAGGTACTCCTTTGAGAACTAAAGTAAATACATGGAAGGGAAGACCCAAGTGCATTGATGGTATTAAGTAATATGCATTAGAAAAGCAAATAAATTTTCTTGGTGACTTTTCACATTCTCTGATTACTGAAGAAATACTATGAAAATAACATAAATTCTGATAGGCAGTCGTGACTCACTTACACTGAGAAGCCACTATAAAAAGGAATTTCAAAAGATGCATAAAATGAGCACAAACAGTTGAGGTGGACTCTTGCATAAATTTTTTCTATAGTAGACTTCATGATTGATGACAGATTTTAAGCACTTTTCTGAGTTAAGCCTTATTTCTAAGATGTACTGAAGTTTATCAAACTTTAATCTTTATCTAAAATTCTACTGAATGCACACACTTTCACTCTATATGAATGATGAAAATTACTGTGGCGATTAAGTTTTTTTTGACAAACAGTTAAGTGTCATTTGCATAATTTCTGAGGACAAGTTCTGATGGAAGTTCTGATGATTAAAATCTGAAGAAAACAAGTCAGTATTTGTATGAAGAATCACAGAAAAAGATATTCACTTTTTGAGTTCAGAAGCCATATTCTGATGACTGTTAAAATCTGATATAAGTTAAGTTCTGATATTAAGTTCTGATATTAAATCTTGATGGAATCCTTGATGCTTACGTGACATTATTCTTTACTTGACTTATTTGTGGTAAACACTGAAACAGTTGTATTTAAATCAGAATATATTTGGGTAAGATAAAAACAGTCATAATCATTATGGGTTAGTGATAAACGTGTTGGTCTTGAAAAACTGCATGTGCACAGTAATTATTGTTTATTTTACGTGCTCATTAACTCTTGCTTTAACTTTTTACTGACTGTTATTATTACACATCGGTCAAGGGAGTCGAGGCATCATTATTTTTACTCTTAATGTTAAACAATCCTCGCGTCCCTTGGTATTCCATTGGATATTTAAACCGACTATTCATCCCAGCCAAATCATCTTCGATTTTTCTCACAAACTCACTCTCTCTTTTCATTCTCTCATTTTTGTTCTTCATAAACAAAAATGGTTCTTTTCATTCATGAACTATGAAACTTTCAATATAGAGTTGAGTTGTGATGACTGGCAACAGGAGTGGCATGTCACCGCCATTCCTGAAGAGCTCTGGAACTCTGTTCCACAAGAGGTTCACACAGATCTCTTGTTCTTTTCGATGGACTAACAACTCCATCTTGATCGATTGGAAGAAGAAAGGAGACATGCTGTCCTTCAGCAAGAATGGATCATCCGTCTTGCAGTGCTCTTTGTCAGCAACAGGAGGAATTAGTCGTTAGGTCTTCTTAGTCTTAGACTAAGGCTGTTGATGTTAAGATTCTTAGAATAGGACTATCTTGTAATTTTTGCATGTAATCGATAAATTTCATGAAATGTACTCATTTGATATATTAATGAAATTTCCTTTAATTGCAAGATTTAGTCTCTGTTTCTCAAATTATGTGACTGTGCATGTTTTAATTGCAATTTGTTAATCTTTATTTCATCTATTCTCAACTTTATTCTTTGATGAATGTTTTGATTACAATTATGGTCAATAATAAATTTTGTTGATTTGAGGAAACAATTGAAGCACGAGTTCATGCATCAGAACCTGTGACAGTTGGAGCTGAGAATGTTACTTCTCAGAAAGAAACTGCAGCTCAAAGTTCTGAAACTTTGAAGAAGAAATTTGTAAGTTCCGAAGCTGCTAACGCAACTCCTTCATTGGCAAGAAAATTGAAGAAAATAAAGGCTAGGAGGTATATAGGTAAGGCTCCATCAGAAGATACTGAAGAAGCCGAGGAAGGGGATCAGGAATCTCTGATCTCACAAGAACCAATTGTTATTGAAGCCCTTCCAGCTCAAGCCAAAGAAACTGCTACTGATACAATAGTAACCCCTCCTGTCTCACCTATCAAAGCTACAGATGATGCTAAAGAACACGCTGAAAATTATGAAATAGATATTCATATTTTGAATATACCAAATGTTCTTTATCTAGTAGCTCCATCTATAGAAGCTCAACAATTTTTAACTCATTTTCTAATTTTAAATGTTGAGATACAATCTACATCAACCACACGAGCTTTGGAGATAAATTCTGATGTTCAGAATTTAAATGAAGCTGTTCCTAAATCTCCAGTTGCTTCACACACTGTTGTGTTGTCTAAACATAATGAGTCTTCCTCAAGTTCTGAAGAAAGTGATTCTGCTGAGACTCCAGTTCCTATACTAGGAAAGGAAGAATTGGTGAAGAAATTTGTTGAAAAGGAAGCACCTATTCCTTGGGAGGATACTCACAGAGGTGTGGAGTGGACCAAGAAGTGGAATGACACTAATTTCATTCCAAGTTCTAACATTCTGACAGAGCATATTGCTAAAACTGATGAGTTGCTCAGAAATGCTGATTTAAAGACACAACTCAAGATCACTGCTCTATCTACCAAACATCTTCAAGGTCTACATTCTTCTACTCTTGAGAAGGTTGATACACTAAAAAACATGCTGATAAGCTAGATCTACAGCTTAAGCTTGACAAGAATAGATATATCAGACCTACTCTTGAGAAAATTGAAGCCATTGAGAAGATTCAAGAGAAGCAACAGGCCCAAATTGATGAGGTCCTGGCTAACCAAGTTTCTCAGAAAGCTCAATTGGAAGAAATCCAATCTTCAGTTGAACTTCTTCTTTCTCTCTTACTTCCTGGTGATGCCAAAAAGGGGGAGAAGGTAGTTAAGTCCAAATGCTCACCTACTGAAATACTGAAGAAAAAGGATGATAAAGGTGATGACCAGGGAAACTCTGATAAGAGTAGAGGTCAAGGAAAAGTTCAAGGAAAATCTTCTACACAGAACAAGTCAAGTTCTGATAAACAAAGTCTGATGTCAAGTTTTGATATTCTGATTTAGTCAGGATCTAAAGAATCTCAGAAGTTTTTACAAACTCTAAAGCTAAAAGGGAAGCAAACTATTGTTTATTACAAAAATCCTAAAATCCAGACACTTGATGAGGAGATAGCTAGAAGATTATTTCTGAAACAAAATCCAGGAATGGATTTGGAAACTCTTAAGGAGGAAAAAGCTAGATTTGCTACTGAGAACACAAATCTTAAGTTTAAAGCTTCTGATACAAAGAAACCTTCAATGACTAAGAAAAAAGGTATTGTGATCAGGGAAAAGTCATATTTTGAGACTTCAAAGTCCAAGACTAGATCACAAACTGAGATTGATCCTAAGTCAAAAGGGAAAGAAAAGGTTGGTGAACCTTTAAAGATTGAGAAAAGTTCTTCCATTCCAGTCTATCAAACTACAGTGCATGATGATAATTTGATAGAAGATGAAACTGTTCAAATCCTGAAAAGAAGAAAGGTAATTGAAGAATCTAAAACAACCTCTGACACTGCTCAAGTTGTTCAGAATGAAGAACAACAAGCTACAGAAAAAACAACAAATTTTGATCAAGTTAATTTGGAAAAGATGACAATTGCTGATAAGAAGAAGCTGTTATGGAAGAAAGCTACTCCAGTTGAACCAAAATCCAATCTCTTGATGAATCAACTTGCAACATTTGGATTGAGATCCAAGCAACCTAGAGATAAAGCTGGATTAGGTTTTGATGAAGAAAAAATACAAACATGAGTAGAAGTTACTCTAAGAGATCCTTTCATGTTGACAGACAAACCATATGAACAAATCAAACAAAAGCACCTTGACAAGGTGTTGTCTACTCAAATCATGATAGATGCTCATGATAAGGAAAATCTAAAGGAGAAATTGATTTTATTTCTCTATGATGGATTAACTTACAGACTAGGTGATACTGATGTGCTAAAGAAGTCTGTCAGAGAACTTTAACATATTCACTATCTTCTGGAAGTAAAATCTGATGTTACAAGAAGATGGTCAGAATACATCTTGAAGTCTATAAGAGGTCTATTTAGAATCTCTGGTACAAAGACTTCTCAGTATATACCAATGATTACTGAAGATGATGGAAGAGAAATTCCTATGCTGAAGAATTCTGCTAAGGTGGAAGTTATTCTGAAAGGAAGATGCTTATGTTATAATGAAAACTTATCACATCCTAGAGTTATCAGACTTGGTGATGGACTTGAAAGAACATCAATTCAAGCTCTCAGAACTGCCATTTATCAGATTGGTGATAGTAAAGATGAAGAACTGATATAGGTCAAAGCACAGTTAGTTGAGATTCTGAGAAAAGCTGAAGACAAGCTGGTAAGAGATTTTGTTAAGAATCATTATGGATTCAGATTGATCAAGTGAAGTTAGTAAAGCTAAAAGGACTGTAAGTTGTAGTTACTAGTCTTACTAAACTCTTATTGCATTTGAACTTAAATGTTTTTGACAACTTCAAATTTATTAACTTGTATATTTTTGCACAATTTACAAGTTGGGGGAGATTGTTAGATATATTTGAGATGTCGTGTCTAATATGTTTCATGTTTAGTTTTCAGATCTTAACAAACAGGAAATATCAGTACTTACTGGAATCAGTACTTACTAGAAGTCAGAACTTAAGGATATCATGACTTAGATTATCAGAAGATAATATCAGAAGATAGATATCAGAACTTAAGTACTGGAGGACTAACAGTTAAGGAAGGAAGCTGATTTATAGGAAAGAAGATCGAGACTAATACAAAAAGAAGATATGCATGGAAAGAGTTAGAGGACTTAAAGACTTGTATAAGATATCTGATTGATATATTTATGGAGACATAATTATATTCTATATCAATTAGAAGTTATCTTGTAACTGTGTACTATATAAACACAGACATAGGTTTACATTATATGTGTTATCATTATCGAGAAGATCATGCATTGTAACCTAGCAGCTCTCGTGATATTTGTTCATCACTGAGAGATAACAGTTCCATTATAACAGAGTTTATTATATTGAATATATCTGTTTACTGTTACTTGTGTTCATAATCGATTTGATTGTATTCTACATTGTATTCAACCCCCTTCTACAGTGTTGTGTGCCCTAACAATATAAATCAGATTCGTTCCACAGGGACTGGTTTAGGTTAAATTCAGAATTTGCACTTATGCAACAATGTATGATTATCGTTCACAGCTAAGACAAGTAACAAGTTTGAGTTGATTAACTAAGAGATTATACGAAATAACATTAACTAAGAGTAAAGTGTTTGAGTTAACTATATGAGACAAGCATGGGATTCTAACTTCATTACTACTTCAGTCAAAGTCATTGTTCTTAATCTTAACATGTAATGATGATGACAACTAATCAGATAACACAAAACTAGTAAACGCCAACTTTTGTTGCACGAATACCCTACTACCAGACATCCACAAAAGAGATAGAAGCTGAATATACACCAATTATGTTGAGACCCTATATGTCTATAGAATTTGACAACATAAAGGTTTAATGCGCAAGTTATCTATTATGATTACGTGGCAAGTTCTAAATCTCTATATTCACTGTCGCTTCTTTAGAGATTAACACGCTATCTTATATGTTAGCTACACACATAAGATGAATAAGCACACAACCAATACTAGGATATCAATCAATCACCACACACCAAGATATTGAAACAAATTAACTATAAAATCCATAATTAAATCCGTTAGAACCCCATGACAATGATTAGTTCATAACCGAACTCATCTGTAATAACCCCAAAATTTTTGAACTTTTAGTAACCCTTATGAATAGTGTTTTGCTGATTATGCTGAATAAGAATACTTTCCATGCCACACTATATAGGGGTTCTTCTATTGTTATTCTGAGATCTTATTAGTACTTTATATGGGATATAAGTGTATGTAAAGATCGTCAGAATCCAAATCCGAACACTTTGATTTTTCCCGAAAATCCACCAGATACCGAAAGAATTGAGTATAAGGTAACATTATTAAAAGGATTTAAATTCGAGGATTATAAGAGAGGATCATAAAAGGAATATAATGTATTGAGAAAGGTTAAGGGAACCCAAGTAATAAGATCCCGGGTATGATCCCTCAAGCGATAAATGAGAACGAAAGTTAAGCGAACCGTATAACAGATCAGCGGTCATTAGCCAAGTGATTAGGAGTTAATCAAAGAGTTAATGGAGGGTGATGTCATCTCACCAACAAGAAGAGGACAAGTGTGGGATGATGACATAAGAGGATGACATGAGCATGACAAAAAGGGAAGGAAGTGTTGGTTGATTCTAAACCACACAAAATTCACCATGGTTAAAAGTAATTAATCAAAACAAAGCAACCAACCAAGGCAAGCAAAACAAATCACAAAAACACAACTTGACTTCCTTTTTTCTTCAAGAAAGCTCTCGGCTTTTCCATGGAAAGCAAGGGAAATTTTTCAAAACTTAAGCTACACACCTTCATAATTCAAGAGGTTTGTTTCTTTAGCTTCTATAATTCATAACTTAGATGAGCCATAAGTTTAAGCTCAAGATTCCATGATTATCATAGCTAATCAATTCATCAAAGTTCTTGGTGAATAGTGTTTTTCAAGAACTTGAAATTTTGATCTTGTGTTTTTGTTTAGATATAGCTTTGGTAAGGATTTTCAAGGGTGATTCCAAGCTCCCTAGTTACTTTTACCCACCAAGGAAGGTATAATATCATACCCTAGCCCTACTTTTGTATAAATTAGAGTTAGTATGTTTGGTATGGTTCATGAGAGGCATGGTTATTGTGTATTTAGAGATGTGTTGGTTTTGTGATGTGTTTGGAGTTGTAAATCTTGTTGATTAGTTAAAGAACTTATGTAAGCTTTTAGTTCATGATTGGGAAGTAGTGTAAATTGGAAATATTGAGTTGTTGGGGCTGTTTTAGCATTGTATGTATGGAGTTTGGTTGTATGGTTGAATTGTGGTTGATTGGTGGTTGATTTGGAGTAGGATAAAAATTGGTAATCGCGTAAACATAGCCGTCGTAATGTCCGATTTACTTTAGACTGTTTTGTTCTTAACATCAGGACCCGAGAACTCACTGTTAGGTTTTGACCACCGCCATGATTAGATAGTTCATGTTACGAGCTGATAGGGATAAATAAATTATGATTGTATTATTAAATACTGCATTAATTGTACAAGCTGTGGGCTGCTAGACCCAATAAAAAGATATATGATACTCAGACCAGAAAGGTTAAGCCTGATGGACCAGATCAGGCCTGATGGAACCAAAAGCCCTGATTATTAATTAATTTCGTAATTAATTAATAAGGGACAAAACAGATGTTGAAAAGAGTCCCGATAAGAATATAAATCCTTGGAGATTAGCCTCAAGGGGACCTAAAAGGATAAGGAATCAATTTCCTACTATCTAGGACTCCAAAGTCCATTCTAACTATGAGACTTGCCCACCAAGTCTCCTATACCAAGTCCAATTCAAGGACTCCCAACATCTATATAAGGGGTCTCACCCCCACCAATCAGAACTACGTTTTTTGGCTTGATTCTCTAACTCACAGAGATACGTAGGCATCTCGTAAAGGCAGAATTAAACTACGAAACACGAGAGCAGCCATTAAAGGCCTTGAGCTCCCGAATCTTAGTAATAAATACAGCAAGTAATAACCTTGGTTTTTTATCCATAACATTTGGCGCCGTCTGTGGGACACAACAACAACCATGGCGAGAACACGGAGAACAATTGGAGCTCTAGAGGAAGGAACACCATTAGAGGCAACCCAGGTGATTTCATCAACCGTGGAGGTTCCTCCCCATTCAACTTATGCATCTACTCAGGGGGAAGCCCAGACAGGGGCAACTCATCCTCAGCCACAAGGGACAACTCCCCCGACTATTCAAGGTACGAATCCTCAAGTTCAACAAATACATATACCTGTGAATTCTCGACCCGTCGGGTATGAATATTCAACTATTGTTACTACTAACCCCCCTTATGGGATGCCCCTTCATCCCGAGGTTGGAGGAAGCGGATATGCTGGGCGAAGTGAAGCACGAGGGCGGTCGCCCCCCTATATACGAGGTTTGGATCCTATCCCTGAGGATCGGTAATTTTCTGGTCCATACACTGAGAGAGACTCCGAATCTTCGGATGATGAAGTGGCCCCGAGAAGGAGGCGTCCTGTAAAAGAGCCAATGGCCGATGGAAGGCAACGCCCCCAAAGCACCCCAGGGGCGAATCCCCAAGAAGTGCAGGAAAAGATCAGGGCTCATGAGGCTGAAATCCAAAGGCTGAGGCGTGACTTGGAGGCTCACCAAGCCACCAGAACCCACATACCTCATAGGGGGAGAAATCCTCCTCCTATCATAGACCTGGATGGTCCGGTAAGAAGAAGGGCTGCTGTCCCAAGAACTGATCCAAGCAATCTCCTTCCCCTTGGAGATCCTGATGATCCAACTCCACCCTTCACAGAAGAGATAATGAATGCCCATATCTCAAGGAAATTCAAGATGCCCACTATCAAAGCCTATGATGGCACGGGAGACCCCGCTAATCATGTTAGGACATTCTCTAATGCACTGCTGCTGCAACCCGTGAATGATGCTATAAAATGTCGGGCCTTCCCTCAAACCCTGTCGGGTATGGCTCAAAGATGGTACAGTCGCCTACCCCCAAATTCTATTGGATCATTCAGAGAATTAAGTCAGGCTTTTATTAAGCAATTCATCAGTGGAAGAGTCCATGAGAAAAGTTCAGCATCTCTTATGAGTCTTGTGCAGGGAGCTAAAGAATCCATAAGAGATTACCTAAATCGTTTTACAAAGGAGGCTTTAAAAGTCCCAGACCTTGATGATAAGGTAGCCATGATAGCACTGCAACAAGGAACTAGGGATGAGTTTTTCAAGATGTCTTTGGCCAAACGACCCCCTGAGAGCATGTTGCAGCTCCAAGAGAGGGCAGGGAAGTATATCAAGGTTGAAGAAAGTATGAGGAAGACCGTAGTAAGTAATGAGCCCACTGGAGGCAAGAAACAAAAAACTGATTTGGAGTATATCGCTAAGGATAAATATCCTAGAACTGAACAAAACCCTGATTCAACCCCCAAGAAGGGAGGACCTGGGCAAAAGTTCACTGAATACGCTAAGCTGAATGCTCCCAGAAGTCAGATTTTGATGGAGATTGAGAAAGACAGAGATATTCGCTGGCCTAAGCCCTTGAAGGCTGATCCTGCCAAGCTAGATAAGGGCAAGTATTGCAGGTTTCACAAAGATGTTGGCCATGACACCGATGAGTGTAGGCAGTTGAAAGATGAAATTGAGTTTTTGATTCGAAAAGGAAGATTGAACAAGTATACTGGAGATGGAGGAGACAGAAATAATAATGGAAGGAAGAACTTTGAAGATCGTAGGAGGGACCAAGATGATCAGGGGCGGAATCCCCAACCTAGAGGACCAGTTATAAACACCATTTATGGAGGGCCGAGACCTCGAGGGCCTGTGATAAACACGATCTTTGGAGGTCCAACTGCTGCTGGATTGTCCAAAAATTCCAGAAAGGCATATACTAGAGAGGTTATGCATATTGTTGGAGAAGCCCCGAAGAGGGCCAGGACAGAAGTAACATTGGCTTTTGATGATTCCGACCTAGAGGGTGTGAAGTTTCCCCATGACGACCCGCTGGTCATAACGCCGATAATAGGAAATAGCCCGGTTAAGAGGGTCCTTGTGGATAATGGTGCTTCTGTGGATATCTTGCTCCACGACACCTTTCTAAGGATGGGGTATAACGACTCCCAGTTGACACCAACCGACATGCCGATATATGGATTTGCTGGAGTAGAATGTCCTGTGGAAGGGATAATTAAATTGCCAACTACCATAGGTACGGAGCCAAGGCAAGCAACGTAGATGCTGGATTTTGTGGTGGTAAAGGCTAGTTCAACTTATAATGCTATCATGGGGAGAACAGGGATACATGCCTTCAAGGCAGTCCCCTCTTCCTACCATTCAGTCATGAAGTTTCCCACCCGAAACGGGATTGGAGAAGAGAGAGGAGATCAAAAAATGGCTAGAAGCTGTTATGTGGCCTCTTTGAGGGCAGATGTAGTCGGGGGGCAGGTTCTTCCTATTGAAGATATGGATGTTCGAGAAAATGATGAGAATAGAGGAAGGCCAGCAGAAGAATTGGTTTCGGTTCCTTTAGATCCCAAGAATCCTGAGAGGATGACTTTCATTGGAGCCACATTAGAGGAGCCCCTTAGAGGGAAGTTAGTGAAATTTTTGCAAGAAAATAGTGATGTGTTTGCATGGTCAGCAGCTGATATGCCAGGCATAGACCCGGAGTTAATTACTCACAAATTAAACGTGGATCCAAGCCGGAAGACAGTGAAACAAAAGAAAAGAAATTTTGCCCCGGAAAGACAAGAGGCTATAAAGCAGGAAGTGGAAAAGCTCTTAGAGGCTGGTTTCATTGAAGAGATTCAATTTCCGGAGTGGTTAGCAAACCCTGTAATGGTGAAGAAGGCTAATGGAAAGTGGAGGATGTGTATAGACTTCACCGATCTGAATGATGCATGCCCCAAAGACTGTTTTCCGCTGCCTAGAATTGATACTTTGATTGATGCCACCGCTGGACATGAGATGCTGAGTTTCATGGATGGGTTTAGCGGATACAACCAGATCAAAATGCATAAGGATGACATTCCAAAGGTATCATTTATCACTGACTTTGGTGTTTATTGTTATCTTGTTATGGCGTTTGGTCTCAAGAATGCAGGAGCCACCTATCAAAGGTTGGTGAATAAAATTTTTAAGGATCTTATTGGGAAGACTATGGAAGTCTATGTTGATGACATGCTAGTCAAGAGTCTAGTAAAGACTGATCATATAACCCATTTGAGGGAAGCTTTTGAGGTCCTGAGGTACCACAAGATGATGTTGAATCCCACGAAGTGTGCTTTCGGAGTAGGATCTGGAAAATTCTTGGGATTGATGGTCTCAAAGAGGGGAATTGAGGCTAACCCCGATAAAATAAAGGCAATCCTGGACATGGAACCCCCAAAAACTGTCAAGGATGTTCAGAAACTCACAGGAAGGGTTGCTGCGCTAGGACGATTCATCTCCAAGTCAGGAGACAAGTGCTTGTCTTTCTTCAAGTCATTAAAGAACATTAAAGACTTTGTATGGAGTGAGGAAAATCAGAAGGCATTTGAAGAGTTAAAGAAGTATATGGGCCAGGCCCCGTTGTTGGCCAAGCCAGTTCTGGGTGAAGTTTTATTCTTGTACTTGGCTGTTTCAGAAAGCGCCTTGAGCGCGGTGTTGGTTAAGGAGGAACTGAAAGTCCAGAAACCCGTATACTATGTCAGCAAAATTTTGCATGGTGCTGAGTTGAATTATTCAGCCATTGAGAAATTCGCTTTAGCCTTGGTAATGGCTTCAAGAAAGCTGCGTCCTTATTTTCAAGCTCACCAAATTGAAGTGCTAACAAATCAGCCACTGAGAAATATCATTCACAGTCCCAAGGCAAGTGGGAGACTGATTAAGTGGGCAATAGAGTTGGGAGAGTTCGATCTCAAGTATAAGCCACGTACGGCCATAAAAGCCCAGGCACTAGCTGACTTCGTGGTGGAATGTACCATACCCAACCAAGAAGTCGGGGGCAGGAAGATACCATACCTCAAGACAAGGGAGTCGACAATGGGGACAAGGAGAAAGAATATTGGGTTCTCTATTTTGATGGAGCATCAAAAACAAATTCCAGTGGAGCAGGGTTGGTTTTGCAAAGCCCAGATGGATTCTTAATTGAGTATGCCATGAAACTAGACTTCCCAACCACAAACAATGAGGCAGAGTATGAAGCCCTGATTGCTGGCCTTGGTCTAGCTGGGACACTTAGAGTCAAAAATTTAAAGGTCCGTGGAGACTCGAAGTTGATCATATCCCAGGTAAAGGGAGAATTTGAGGCAAGGGATGATACGATGGCTAAGTATGTTCGCCTAGTAAGGGCTGTGATGACCCAATTTAATGAATGCCATGTTGAACACATTCCAAGGGAAGAAAATGCTAAAGCGGATGCGCTATCAAAGTTTGCTTCATCTGAGATTGAAGAAAGTTCAGGAAGTGTGTACTTCCGTGTTTTGAAGACACGAAGCATAGATGTTAAGCTTGTGGCTCCCGTAGGCTTGGGATCATCATGGATTGATCCCATCAAGGCTCACATTCAGACCGGTTGGTTGCCAAGCAATGCGATTGAGGCACGGAAGTTAACTGTTCGAGCACTAAGGTACTCTTTGATAGATGGGATCTTATATAAAAGATCTTTCGTGGTTCCTTACTTGAGGTGCCTCAGGCCCGATGAGGCACGCTTAGCTCTTGAAGAAGTGCATGAAGGTGTTTGTGGACAACACTTGGGGGGCAGGGCCTTGGCTCATAAGATAACTCGTTTAGGTTTCTATTGGCCAGAAATGATGGCTGATGCCAAAGAATATGTGAAGAAGTGTGATCGCTGTCAGAAGCACGCACCAGTTGTTAGACTACCCCCCGAGATGCTGACCTCTATCAACTCCCCAATCCCCTTTGCTATGTGGGGGATGGATATTCTAGGGCCTTTCCCTATGGCCACAGCCCAAAGGAAGTTTCTGATGGTAGCCATTGATTATTTCACTAAGTGGATTGAAGCCAAGCCTTTGGCCAAAATCACAACTAAACAGGTTGCACAATTCCTGTGGGAAAACATTATGTGCCGATATGGAATTCCCCGTATCCTCGTCACTGACAATGGAACACAATTCAACAACGAGGAATTCAAGAAGTATTGTGAAGAAAATGAAATTGAGTTACAGTTCACCTCTGTGGCTCACCCACAAGCTAATGGGCAAGCAGAAGTAGCAAATCGAATAATCCTGGATGGATTAAAGAAAAGGATCGAGAAGTCAAGAAATAATTGGGTGGATGAGATACTTCCCATATTATGGGCCTATAGGACTACTTGTAGAGTTACGACAGGAGCAACTCCCTTCATGTTGGCGTATGGGGCAGAAGCAGTAGTTCCCGTGGAGATATCGCATTCCTCTCCAAGGATTCAGACTTTCAATGCTGTAGAAAATGAGGAAGGGCAGAGGTTAGCCCTGGATCTAATTGATGAAGTGCGAGATGAGGCACATGCAAAGATAGTAGAATATCAGAAAAAGGCTTCATTCTATTACAACCTAAGGGTTAAAGAGAGATTTTTTAAACAAGGAGATCTAGTCTTGAGAAAAATAGAGGCTTCTGGTGTTGGACAGAAAGGAAAGCTTGCCCCGAATTGGGAAGGGCCGTACAGAGTCAAGAGCGTTCAGGGTAGAGGAACCTACAAGCTGGAAACTATGGAAGGTTTTGAAGTCCCGAGGACCTGGCACGCACAAAACCTGAAGGTTTACTATGTGTAAGATAGGAGAAGTACGATTCTCACTTGTCATTGACAAGTAGGTTTAAAAGCACCTTGAAGCTTTGCTTGCATAGGATTTTATATTCCAGTAGAATTTACATTGTCTAGTTATTGTTGATTAGGGTCGAACCCATGCTATGTAAGGTTTTGGAAAACCAGACTTCATATTAAAGAGTTTGAAATTATTTCTATCTAAGGATGTTTAAGGTTCAAATGCATATTAAGATTGTAAAGAAAAAGGCAAGAAAAGCAACATATAGAATACAAGCCCCGAAGGGTAATTAGTTCTGAATGCGATTAAGTCAATACATAGAAAGCCACAATGGGCCAAACAAGAAAAACAAAATACTCAAAGATCCTTGAAGAAGTCATCATCGATGTTTCCTTCATTGGCAGCAGAAGAAGGAACTGGAACATGATCAGCACCTCGAGGAGAAACAGCTTCGGCCTCAGCAGAAGAAGCAAGAATAGGAGAAAGAGGGATGTTATCAAGAAGAGGCTCTTTCCCAGGAATATCAGGGACTGGATAGGCAATAAGAGTCACCTCCGGAATCTTCTTCCCAATCTCCTCTACTATCTGCTCCCAACAGCTAGAAAAGGTCTCCGGGAAGTTAGCATCGTACTCAGCATTTAGGACATCCTGAAAGTCCTGAGATGCCTTATACTCAGCTATCACCTCAGCTCGGGCCCTTTGAGCATCCAGCTCCAGCTTACGAACTTTCTCCTTCTCGTCCGCCAGCTCCTTCTCTACCTCACGAAAACGAGTGAAGTTGGCCTCGGAAGCCTTGAGGTACCTATCCCTGTCCCTCTCAGCAATAGTTAGGCTGGTCCTCACATCCTTCAAATTGTGAAGGGCAGCCTGGAGATAGGTATTCATCTGCATGAACATGTAGTAAGTAAGTAATAATAAGCAAAAAAAAAAACAGTTAAAAAAGGAAGAGGCTTACAGAAGCCACGGCCTGAGCACCCAGACGTTCAATCTGTAGGTCATCAGAAGACTCGACGATCTCAGCCCTGTCACGAGGCGTGATCACACTCTGAGACCAAACGGCGGCAGCCTCGGAACTCCCTACCACCGTGTCCCTCCTCTGAAGGCCCCAAGTGACGGTGAAGGGAGAGTTATCTTCATCAAGGCTAGGAGGCCTCTGGGATAAAAAAGTAGGGACGGCCTCCTGAACCGTGACTGAAGGGCCGTCACCAATCCTAACCCGCTTGTCGCGGTGGCTCTCAACAGCAGAGCCCTTGGCGGCACGGGCCTCCCGCTTCTTGAAGATCGTGTCCAAAGCGGCCCTAGCTGCAGGCAAATACGAGCACATAAGAAAAAGGACAAATAGAGAATGAAGGAAATGGAACAAAAAGGGGAAAGAAATACCCTCGGGACCAAGGTCACTTAGACCTACACCTTGCAAATTACCCTCTGAAAGGATGAGAGCGCAATGGTGCAAGTTATCAGCAGTAATGGCCTTGATGGCCGCATCCTCATCTATCCCCAATTTTAGGTCTCTTAAAGACCCGTCTATACTTTTTGAGAAGTTGGGCCTGAAAAAATGGTCCCAACCCTCCTCGGAATCCAGAAATATATAAAACCACTCACTTTTCCATGTTGGATACGAGTCGGGATTGGTGCCAGAAATAAAGCAGGAACGAGCCAAGGATCTATGAACTATTTTGACCCACCCTTGGTCCTCAGAAGCATTTACAAATTTAAATAAATAACGAAAGACACAAACATTTGGCTCAAAACCGTGTTTACGAGATTGGGCCATATAACAGTGAATAAAACGCCAAGAGTTGGGTGTGAGTTGGGTCGGACAGACTCGGGCCTCAGCCAAAAGGCGAAAAACAAAAGGATGAGGAGGTAGGCGAAAACCAGCATAGAAGGTTTCCTTATAGACCCGAATGGCCCCAAGTTTTGGGTAGCAGGCCCTATCATTTGGGCCTGGAGCCTCGGCCCTATAAGGGTGGGAAATGCCAAAAAGGCGGGCTATGGTACCTACTTGATCTGGACCAAATCTAGAAGGATAATTATATGCATCTAAGTGTAACATGTTAGGAAAGGCTTGCCCAAATTCGGTTAAAAGATCCCTAAGAGAAATAACTGAGGAATGTACAAGAGATTTTTTACCTCGGCTGGCCCTAGAGGGACGGGCAACAGCTTGGGGGACATGGGAGTGAGATGAATCGGAATCCGCCATGGATGAAGACAAAAACCCAGGAAGCTCTTGAAAGTAAGTAAAGAAGATGAAGATTCAAACGGAATCTTCAAAATAAGCCCAGAAAAGCGGCGGAGTAGAAAGCCGGAAATCGCTTGGAGGTGGCGATTCTTGAGAGACTAATTGCAGAGTTGAAATTTAGAAATTTTTGTGAAAGTGAAGTGTGAGAAATGAACTCACACTCCACCTCTTATATAGAGGAGCTCAAAGATGCACAAACGGGCCTGGGCCTAAGAAAAAGGCGGGAAGCCCATAAGATTTGAATTTTGAAAAGATTTAAAATCAAAGTTCAATGAATGAATCAAGGCTCGAACGGCCTCAACAACGCTCAGGATACATCGTCCCTAGCCGTTGTTAGAAGTGTGGCTCCTAGGCGTGGTACAACAACGCCCAGGAAGCATCTGTATTCAACAACGCTCAGGATACATCGTCCCTAGCCGTTGTTAGAAGTGTGGCTCCTAGGCGTGGTACAACAACGCCCAGGAAGCATCTGTATTCAACAACGCTCAGGATACATCGTCCCTAGCCGTTGTTAGAAGTGTGGCTCCTAGGCGTGGTACAACAACGCCCAGGAAGCATCTGTATTCAACAACGCCCAGGACGCAAGTTTCCTAGACGTTGTTAGAAAACTGTCTTCTAGGCGTGGGTGCACAACGTCTAGGATCTATGAAAGCATCTGTCTTCAACAACGCCCAGGACGCAAGTTTCCTAGACGTTGTTAGAAAACTGTCTCCTAGGCGTGGGTGCACAACGTCTAGGATCTATGAAAGCATCTGTCTTAAACAACGCCCAGGACGCAAGTTTCCTAGACGTTGTTAGGAAACTGTCTCCTAGGCGTGGATCAACAACGCCTAGGATGTATTGAGCAACAAAAATTCTGTTTTTCTGATTATTTAAAAAAATAAGAAAATTCCTTAAATGTTTTCTGAAAAATGTTAATATTTCCAGAAAATTAGGGAAAAATCCCAGAAAATTAGGGAAAATCCCAGAAAATTAGGGAAAATCCCAGAAATTAGGGAAAATCCCAGAAAATTAGGGAAAAATCCCAGAAAATTAGGGAAAATCCCAGAAATTAGGGAAAATCCCAGAAAATTAGGGAAAAATCCCAGAAAATTAGGGAAAATCCCAGAAAATTAGGGAAAATCCCAGAAATTAGGGAAAATCCCAGAAAATTAGGGAAAAATCCCAGAAAATTAGGGAAAATCCCAGAAAATTAGGGAAAATCCCAGAAAATTAGGGAAAATCCCAGAAATTAGGGAAAATCCCAGAAAATTAGGGAAAATCCCAGAAATTAGGGAAAATCCCAGAAAATTAGGGAAAATCCCAGAAAATTAGGGAAAAATCCAGAAAATAAGGGAAGAATCCCGGAAATAAGGGAAAAATTCCTGGAAATTAAGATAATTCCTGAATAAAAGGGAAAATTCATTGTAAATGTGTAGGTCGCTCCACACTTTACGGAAAAATAAAACCCTGTAAGGGAACGAATAGACTTAACTTCTGCGAAACCTAATCGATGTTTCCCAAAAGTTGGGGGGCAAATGATAGGGATAAATAAATTATGATTGTATTATTAAATACTGCATTAATTGTACAAGCTGTGGGCTGCTAGACCCAATAAAAAGATATATGATACTCAGACCAGAAAGGTTAAGCCTGATGGACCAGATCAGGCCTGATGGAATAAAAAAGGCCCAAAAGCCCTGATTATTAATTAATTTCGTAATTAATTAATAAGGGACAAAACAGATGTTGAAAAGAGTCCCGATAAGAATATAAATCCTTGGAGATTAGCCTCAAGGGGACCTAAAAGGATAAGGAATCAATTTCCTACTATCTAGGACTCCAAAGTCCATTCTAACTATGAGACTTGCCCACCAAGTCTCCTATACCAAGTCCAATTCAAGGACTCCCAACATCTATATAAGGGGTCTCACCCCCACCAATCAGAACTATGTTTTTTGGCTTGATTCTCTAACTCACAGAGATACGTAGGCATCTCGTAAAGGCAGAATTAAGCTACGAAACACGAGAGCAGCCATTAAAGGCCTTGAGCTCCCGAATCTTAGTAATAAATACAGCAAGTAATAACCTTGGTTTTTTATCCATAACACGAGCTTCGTTTTGATATGTGTTTTGTTTGAATCCGATGTACGGTTTAGGAGAAACGACCGTTTTAAGTAACAGCATTTCGCGAACGAGCCATTACCCCTCGCCTTACTTTGAAACCTTGGTTAAGGCCCTTAAGTGACTAATTGGAGTATGAAACACTTATGTAAAGTGGATTAGGCAGTTGGTAGAGTACTCGCGAAAGAATCGCTTAAAATTCTTAATGGTTAATTTATTAAAAATGGTGGAGCCGAGGGTACTCGAGCGACTTAAGTGAATCGTTAAGCGCAAAAGCGAACGTGAAGGTCTAATTGGTTAAAGTATAGATTCATAAGCGACTTTGGTTTAATTCCAACTTATATGTTGTTTATAGGTTACCAGACTCGTCCCAAGCCATTTATCACCCCCAGTCGCTCAGGCAAGTTTTCTACCCGTTATACTGTTGTTGTGATGTATACATATGTATATGCATTATCTTGTGATAGATGCATGGTGGTTAATTAGCAAATCATGCGATATATTGGAGCATGTGATATGGTATATATATGCATGTCTGTTTCGTAATCTTGATATATATTGTTGATTCAATTGCTTATAAGTTGCATACTACCTATGCTAGAGATAAGCAGTAGTTGCGTATACCCTTGGTATAGGGGACCCAAAGGTGAACATTTTCTAAAACCGGGAGTCGATGTTCCCGAGTATATTATATATATGTATTTATATATATATTGATATAGTTTTCAAAACTATTAATCGAATAAGGTTTATTCGATAACTTTACTTTTATTAATGAATATTATTTTGAATATTCATTCGAGGACTTATGACTCTGTTTATTATATTTAATTAATATTATTTGAATATTCATTTGAGGACTTATGTAATAACCCCAAAAATTTTGAACTTTTTGTAACCCTTATGAATAGTGATTTTGCTGATTATGCTGAATAAGAAAACTTTTCATGCCACACTTTGTAGGGGTTCTTTTATTATTATTTTGAGATCTTATTAGTACTCTATATGATATATAAGTGTATGTAAAGATCGTCAGAATCCAAATTCGAACACTTTGATTTTTCCCGAAAATCCACCAGATACCGAAAGAATTGAGTATAAGGTAACAGAATAAAAAGGATTTAAATTCAAGGATTATAAGAGAGGATCATAAAAGGAATATAATGTATTGAGAAAGGTTAAGGAAACCCAAGTAATAAGATCCCGGGTATGATCCCTCAAACGATAAACGAAAACGAAAGTTAAGCGAACCGTATGGCAGATCAGCGGTCATTAGCCAAGTAATTAGGAGCTAATAAAAGAGGTTAGTGATGATGATGTCATCAAACCAATAAGAAGAGGACAAGCATGGGAAGATGACATAAGAATGATGACCTAAGCATGACCAAAAAGGAAGGAAGTGTGGTTGATTTCAAGCCACACAAAAATCACCATGGTTAAAAGGTAATTAATTAAAACAAAAGGTAAAAACAACCAACAAACAAATCATAACACCAAAAACACAAAGTTGACTTCCCATTTTCAAGCAAAAACTCTCTGCCCCTTTCATTTTGCAAGGAAAGAAAAACCCAAATCCAAGTTCCAAGCTTTGTTAATTAGTGAGGTAATTATCTAAGGTTCCTTATACATAGATATAGATGTCCTATAAGTTTAAGCTTTAAATTCCTTCACAATCTCTTCCTAAAATTCGTGGAAGAAGAGGGTGAATAGTGTTTTTCAAGAACTTGAAATTTTGATCTTGTGTTTTTGTTTAGATAAAGCTTTAGTAAGGATTTTCCAAGGTTGTTCCAAGCTCATTAGTTACTCCTACTCACAAGGAAGGTATAATCTCTTAACCTAGCTTTGTCATTGAATGTTAAGAGCTTATTATGAGTAGTATAGTTCATGATAGGCTTGGTTATTGTGTATTTAGAGATTGATTGGTTTTGTGATGTTTTGGAGTTGTAAATCTTGATGATTAGTTATTGAACTTAAGTAAGCTCTTAGTTCATGATTGAGAAGTAGTATAAATTGGAAATATTGAGTTGTTGGGGATGTTGTAGTATTGTATGGATGGAGTTTGGTTGTATGGTTGAATTGTGGTGGAATTGTGGTTGATTTGGAGTAGGATAAAATTTGGTAATCGCGTAAACACAGCCGTCGTAATGCCCGATTTACTTTAGACTGCTTTTGTTCTTAACATCAGGACCGTAAACTCACTGTTAGGTTTTACCATTTCCATGATTAGATAGTTCATGTTACGAGCTTCGTTTTGATATGTGGTTCATTTGAATCCGATGTACGGTTTAGGAGAAACGACCGTTTTAAGTAACGGCGTTTCGTGAACGAACCATTACCCCTCGCCTTACTTTGAAACATTAGTTAAGGATCTTAAATGACTAATTGGAGTATGAAACATGTATGTAAAGTGTATTAGGCAGTTGGTAAGGTACTTGCGAAAGAATCGCCTTAAAATTCTTAATGGTTAAATTATTAAAAATGGTGGAGCCGAGGGTACTCGAGCGACTTAAGTGAATCATTAAGCGCAAAAGCGAACGTTAGGGTTCAATTGGTTAAAGTCTAGTTTCTTAAGCGACCGGGGTTTAATTCCGACTTATGTTGTTGTTCATAGGTTATCAGACCCACTCTAAGCTTAAGTCTATCCGGGAGCACCCAGGCAAGTTTTCTACCCGTTATACTGTTGTTGTGATGTAAATATATGTATATGCATTATCTTGTGATAAGTGCATGATTGTTATTAGCAAATCTTGCGATATATTGGAGCATGTGATATGGTATATATGCATGTCTGTTTCGTAATCTTGATATCTAATTGTTGATTCAATTGCTTATAAGTTGCATAATACCTATGCTAGAGATAAGCAGTAGTTGCGTATACCCTTAGTATAGGGGACCCAAAGGTGAACATTTTCTAAACCGGGAGTCGATGTTCCCGAGTATATTATATAGATATATATTTATATATAGAGAGAGAGATATAGTTTTCAAAACTATTAATTGAATAAGGTTTATTCGATAACTTTATTTTTATTAATGAATATTACTTGGAATATTCATTCGAGGACTTCTGACTCTATTTATTCTATTTAATGAATATTACTTTGAATATTCATTCGAGGATTTATGACTCTATTTATTCTATTTAATGAATATTTATTTAATGAATATTATTTTGAATATTCATTCCAGGACTTATGACTCCGATTATTTACTAAATAATATTCTTTATTTTATTAAAGAATAATGTTTCGATAATGAAACTTATTTTCGATTATTCAAATAATGATAGTACTTTCGTATAAGTATATCTTTGGTTATTTAATATTCATTTCAAGTATGAGTTTTAAAACTTCTATTTCAAATTATTTATGGGAATATTATTAAATAATAATATTCAGATATTTTCTAATATACCGGGACTGATTAATTTCATTAAATCAGCATTACTCTAAACATTCTTAAAAATGTTTTCGAATCTTCAAAATGATTTTTGAAAGATTAGAGCGGATCCCAAAACTCATTTTTATATTTAAGATCTTCCTTTCGAAGGGGGTTTAAATACTCGCTCAAAACCTGGGGGGATCCGGCTTAGTGGTGTATTTTACATTCGCAACGAGGTTGTTGTTTTGAGAAAACATCTTGATTACTTGCCCATCGTTCGGGAAGTAAGTTCATCTATTTGAGTCGGCATAAGCAACATGGGCTCAGTGGGCATCCATGAAAGTGTAAGTGGCTCAGTGGGAGTCCATCAAATGCGTAAGTGGCTGAGTGGCAGTCCAGCATAAGGTCCTATTGCGGCCAGGGTGATGACCAGTGGGGAATTCGTCCATCTACTAGTAGAAAAGGTTACTTATTGGTATCTTTGCCTGATCAGCAAGATATCAGGTTTATGCCAAGGTTTTCTCCTTTCCAAATTCATTGGATATTGTAACTCTGTTTATAATTTTCATAACAGAGGTTTTCAAGGAGTGTATGAAATGTATATATATATAGGTGTATATATATATATATATCGGGACTTAATGAAGTATCTCGTAACTTCATTATTTATAATGATATTTCAAGGATTGAATCTCTTCAAATCTTATCTTGTAGTCTCATCTATGTGATGAACTTTTGAAACGGATTATACCTTGAACGGTGGTAGTTTAAGTAGTATTCGGAAAAGATATAAGTATATTGGAGTATCTTGTAACTTCATCTTTTAAACTTATATCTAGTAAATGATTATCTTGTGCATGTCAAAGATTTTCAGAAAAATGTTGAGACAAGGTTAGATATATGAGATCACCTTGCAACGATATTTTTTTATACTGTTATAAACTGGAACTCTGTGTATATTATACATGTCAGAGGATTTCAAAGATTGTGAAAAGTATATATGTATATATATATACTGAATATTTTGCGACTTGGTCGCGTTAAGATATCAGCTTGGTTCATTTCTTCTTGACCAAGACTTTCATGAGTACTATGAGAATGCTCATATATTGTTAATTATTATACATATTATTTTGGTGGGCATGTTGCTCACCCTTGCTTTCTTCTTTCATCACACAACAACAAATAGAAAAGATGAACAGGACCAAGCTTCCAATTCGCAAGCGGTTAGGAAACGTTCCGCAGTTTTCTGGAAGCATTGATGCCGCTGTAGCTGAGGTAGAAATTACCAATAGGCTAGGCTTTCAACTTCTGATGTACCAGACTTATGTATCTATATGAATTGTAATAATGGCAAAGAATATGTAAATTATTCAGAAAACCTTTTGAGGTGTAATGGCTTATAATTGTGGAATAAAATGACTTGTGTTATATTTGGATATTCATCTCTGAGACTATAACTTGTGGTGTGTGTGTTTATTGTGGGGTCACAGTACGGAGTAGTTGATTGTTTATTAAGATTGGGTGTTATTAAGGGAAATGGAACTCGTGACAACCCGGATCCCTGACCCCGGATTTGGGGGTGTTACAGAAATGGTATCAGAGCCAAGCGTTATAAACCTCAGAGATGATGTGACGTTAAGATAATAAGTTCACTAAGAAAATAAGAACTCTTGCCAAGTTCATAGTCGGGCTACCTAACGTAGTACTGACAGTTAAAACCCTTACGGGAACCCTTATAAATATTATGATAGTAACATAGTTCGTTTTCGTATAGGGAAGCGGGGCACCGAACCCTGAGGTTCAGGAGCATCAGCATGAGGATGTTTTATTACATATTGGAGATCAAATTGTGAATCCAATAGAGTACCCTAATGAGGGACCGGATGAGATTCATATTGAGAATGTTGCGGTTGAGGATGTTATCCAAGAAGGGATTGTTGCTGAGGAGGATCTCGTGGAGGATCCTGACGAGAATGAAAAGAGGACCACTGAGGAATTGATGACCGTAGTCTGGGCGACTACCGGAGCTAGAATGGCCGCGAGGGTGACACTAGAGGATGAAGAGTTACCAAGGGCACAAAGGATAATGAGGGCAGAAGGAGTGGGGCCTTCCACGACACCAATTATACCAGTGTCAGACCCTCTTCCAGAGGTTCCTGTAGACATCCATGAGGTTCCACCAATTCCTGTTCCCTCCCCTGTACAGGGCCCAACACCTACTGAGGAAATGCCACCTTTATCTCCTGCACTCTTGTCACCTGATACCGTGCTTGGTTATCCATTTGGATCTCCTGGGTCTGCACCACCTGCACCCCATGGACTGCTAGATGCTACCACTCAGGCTTCTCTTATCGCCGATTATTATATGACTTTGGGTGGCCTGTCTGAGGCCCGTAATATTAGGAGTGATCTGTTGGATCGACTTACTGCACCAAGGATTGAGGGCGGGGTACTTCCGGCAGGATTAGCTTATAGCATGGAAAGGATTGAGGCTACCACCCGAATTACAGCTAGAGGCCATCTTATGGGTCAGGTTGATCCAGCTCTACTTGCGACTATCTTAGACCTCATCACCTCTGTGATGGAGCAGGTTAGGGATGTCATGCGTGCCCGCATTTCTTGATTCATGGTAGTGTGCAGAGCCAGAGCGATCAGACAAGGGTTTCATGTAGCACCGCTTTTGGAGGATTAGCCTAAGTTATGAATGATTAGTTTTAATGACTAGATGATTATCTATGGTAGTACTTTTGGGATAGAAGCGATCAGATCAAATGATGTAATTCTCTTTAATGTGTTCAGTTGTTGTACCCTCGAACAAATGGTTATGTATATATTCGTTAATTTCAGTTCAGATCAATTTGTTTGTGATAAGTTCATATTGTTAATTGCACTATTAACACTTAAGAGAGTGTCAAGAAGTTTATAGAACTTGAGAATTCATAATTTGCAATCATGCAAGGACTGAACGAGGGAACGACTTAAGCAAAGTAAGTAAGACAAATATCCAGAGATTCTCAAAATTTTTCCAAGCATTATGCCCCCACGAGGAATAAGATTAGGGGCAAACCTTGAATGTGATAATCAGGGAGGTCGCAATTAAGATATAAGGAACCCATAACATAATGAAGTGGAAAACAAGGATTTTAACGTATAAGATAACTCCAAGTATGGGAGAAGGATGAAACATTTCATACTAAGGAAACAGAAAGTCGAGTAAGGAAAGGAGACCCGAGACGGTACTCCTATACGACAATTCATGGACCTGTCTAAAAAGAACTTAGACTATTATCCCCAACCACCACCCTGAGGAGACAGTGCGGTGGGAAATTCTTTCAGGACCTTTAAGTCGCTAAGCTCTCAGAATTCCAAGGAACAAGCGAACCCAGTAGAGGCGAGAGCCTGGCTAAAGGAAATATGGGAATCATTTGAGATTCTAAATAATTGATGAAGCACAAAAGATTGTTTTGTCACTTACCCTCCTAAGAAAGAAGCCACCCGCTGGTGAAAAACCAAGAAAGGCATGGAGCCAGAGGTTAGAATAAACTGATTAAAGTTCAGTCAATTGTTTTCGGGAAAGTACTTCCCAAGGTTATGAAGATAGTGTAAAAGCTTTAGAGCCAGAACAAAGACAGACGAGTATGATGAATTAAGAATCTAAGTTGTAAAAGTTGTCAAGATTCGTTCGGAGGACACGAATCCAGAATGACGGGATGTTTGAAATCAATGCTTATATTGTGTTGGTTCATGAAATAATGATAAGAGAAAGGAAAATAAAAAGAAATGGAAGTGGAAAGGAATATAAAGGCAATAGAGTTTGAGGAATGATAAGGGAGTTGGGTATGAGGAAACCCTAAAGACTCGTAGCAATAGAAATAGAAAAGTATGTAATCGTCAGGATGAGGGTGATTCAGCATGAGTTAAAATTGATGGTTGAAGGCATAAAAGATACATATATTTTATCCCCTGTAAGTTGGGAGGATTCGAGGAAACCTTGAGATAGTTCGAAGGATAAATAATGAGACGCGGATAGACCGAGGAGACAAGAGAGTAAGAAATTAGGAAAATTGGATGAAGGAAGTGACCTTCAAGAATGTGAAGTGTAAGACCGGTGGCTTGATGCCCAAAAAGGGAGACACCAAGTATAGAAGATATCTCAACATTGAGATGTCTGTTGAGATAAACAACAAAAGTAGATGAGGATTTAGTAAAAAGAATTTCACGTTGAACACGACCAATATCTTCCAGAACATCCTTGTTATCATTACCAAATCAGGCAAAAAAAAAAGTGGATAACCGTTGTTATCTTTTGGAGGCCATATGGATTGACCTCAGTTTGAATAAGGATGCTATTATGAAATTAACTATAGACTATCGAAGTGAGAATGATTGAATAAGGTAATCTATCAAGTATATATGACTTGATTTATCGATGGAAGAGTGTAAGTATCTTTTAAAGGTGGAATTAAGGATAAAACCCCGATAACTTGAAATGAATCCTAGGGGAATGCATAAAAGTTGGCATTTCACCCTTAATAGGGACAGCATGAGTTTTGACAGTATGAATTGGAAGGGATTAAGGTAACAACAACCTTTAAGGATCAGTGGAGAAATTTTTTGTAAATGGTATCTTGATATGCCCTCTGCCTAGGGTGTACCTGATGAAGGATTTAAGGATAACCTTAGAGGTTTTACAAGGAGAAAGGTAGTATTCAAAGTTCTCAAGAATAGAAATTTTGATGAAGGAAATATGGCGTAATTATAATAATGCCAGGTGGGCACGGGTTAAACCATAAGAAGTATAGATTGAACTAATGAAGGTCAGAATTATTAAAGCAAGAAGGGCCCAAGATAAAAGACGTCCTAAGTATGATCGAGAGTCAGCCATGATAATGTTTACATTTAAAGACTAAGGTAATGACTTATGGAAAAAAAATGGTAAATTTTTTTTTACTTATTTTATCACAAGGACTTAAGAAAAGCATTTTCACATAAGCAGTGATTTGAAATGAGGTAGAAAATTTAGTTGGAGATCGTTCAAAAGACATTGATTATAAGGAACTATTACTATCAGGAAAGGCCAATGAGGTGGCCGACACTTTAAATGTAAGAGGATAATTATAGGCGCTCGTGCCAGAGGAATACAGTGATGATGGTTGAAGCCGTGAAGGTTGTATTATGGTTTGGAAGATTGACATTCCTTCTGATGACTGTGCAATACCCAACCATAATAGTAGTTTGGTAAAGATTTAATTCATGTAATCTCCGTGAGCGAGCTATCTTAGAAGGTCCTATCTTGAGAATAATCCAGGGCCATGTTTCAAAAGGACTAAACGAACCTTTGAATTAAGTCTTCTATCGAAGGCATATGATTAAGAATGGTATTAACCTGCTATCGTTGCTTTTATTGAAACTCTTCTGCAATTTTATCTACTTCATGTCACGAATGTACGTCAGGATCTGGAGTGTTCTTCATGAATCATGGAATGGCGATTATGTTTCCTCTCTAGAAGATTTCGGTATGGCATGAATGGACTCCGTATGATTAAATATTAAGATTCAAGGAAACGAATGACTATAGTAGGCCTGTGGTGGACTATAGTAATGCATCAACGATTCTTTGAATAATGAGCTGATTATAACCGTGAGAGTTGTAGTGTAATGGATGTTGAGATTGGGTACCACTAATCGGGTTGTGGTGACGTATAAGTTATCATTGATAGACTAATTAAGTCGATTATCTACCTATTGAATACTTATTCCTTCTTATCAATAGAGAGTCGTATTACTATACGAGGTAGGTTGCGGTGCAAGCATAGAATTCTGGTAACGATGATGTCTAGAATGAGATCCCAGATTCGATTTTCGATGTCGAGGGAGTTTCAAAGGTGATTTATAAGCTCAAGCAAGAGCATGGGTCCATAGGACGATGGACGGAATAGTAAATATCCAGGCACATGAATTGCAATGTTATAATACTTGATGTTGATATATATACACACATATGTTTTGTTCTCCTATGACAAACCTCTATAGTTCAGAGGTAGATTCCAAGCCAGATATTTGTGGCAGTACTTTTTCATATACAATTCTCTTCAATACGTTCTTTTCTCTCCTTTTCATTTTGTATAAGCTGAGAAGAACAACCCTTCCAGAAGGGGAGGTATTGCCGAATGACTATCTATCTGTGTGATAGAAGACTAGTAGGATACCATCTATTGCTTAATTGCTTGTCAAGTACTAAAGGCTGGCCACCTTCTGTACTAACTATGCGATGTAACAAGTGTTCATGATCATAGTGATCTCTCAATAAAATCTTTTACTTCTATACGATGGGTCAAGCTTTCGAAGATAGAAGTAGTTAGAAAAGGAGTAGTATGAGTATGGTGGTATTCGGAATGGAAACATATTCGTGATACTAAGGTTGACACGTTTATTAAAATGTTATAGAACGCTAACGAGCAAAAGTATAACCTGTATAATATTAGGAACGGAAGATAGTAATGATTACAAATTGGAATATAATGGGTATTGAGAAGCAAAAAGCTATAATGATAGAAGCTATGATGAGACTCTGTGCCATAGACTTGAAAGAATTTAGAATGGTCACTTAACACGGATTGAGTTTTCTCACGATAATAGATCTTATGATAGTATCGAGATGTCGCCTTATGAGATCCTTGAGGGAAGACAATGTCGATCTCCCTTATGTTAGGATGAAGTTGTAGAGCGCAAGATGCTCAGACCCGCAGTTGTCCAAAGGACCAAGGATATAATAGATCTAATTAGAGGACGGCTGGTTGTAGCCCAAGATGGATATAAGAAGTATGTTGATTTGACACGAAAGGACAAAGAATAGGGGACCTAGTGCTATTATAGGTATTCCCTTGGAAAGGATGGATGTGGTTCGGAAAGAAAGGAAAGCTAAGCCCACGAATTGTTGGACCCTTTGAGATACTAAGACGGATTGGGAAGTTAGCTTACGAGCTAGCCTTACCCCCGAACCTACAACAAGTTTATAATGTGTTCCATATGTCAATGCTAAGGAAGTATCATCGGGATGCCGGACACATAGTGGAGTACGAGCAGGTGGATATGCAACCAGATCTGACTTACGTGGAGAAACCAGTAAAGATTATGGATAAGAAGGAGCAGGTGCTTCGGAACAAAATGATCAAGCTAGTCAGAGTGCTATGGCAGAATCATAATGTGGAAGAATCAACTTGGGAACTAGAAAGCGCAATGCTAGAAAAGTACCCCCATTTGTTTTCTATCTGATTCCGGGACGGAATCCTTTTAAGGAGGGGAGACTGTAATAACCCCCAAAATTTTGAACTTTTTGTAACCCTTATGAATAGTGATTTTGCTGATTATGCTGAATAAAAAAACTTTTCATGCCACACTTTGTAGGGGTTCTTTTATTGTTATTTTGAGATCTTATTAGTACTCTATATGATATATAAGTGTATGTAAAGATCGTCAGAATCCAAATTCGAACACTTTGATTTTTCCCGAAAATCCACCAGATACCGAAAGAATTGAGTATAAGGTAACAGGATAAAAAGGATTTAAATTCAAGGATTATAAGAGAGGATCATAAAAGGAATATAATGTATTGAGAAAGGTTAAGGAAACCCAAGTAATAAGATCCCGGGTATGATCCCTCAAACGTTAAACGAAAACGAAAGTTAAGCGAACCGTATAACAGATCAGCGGTCATTAGCCAAGTAATTATGAGTTAATAAAAGGGGTTAGTGATGATGATGTCATCAAACCAATAAGAAGAGGACAAGCATGGGAAGATGACATAAGAATGATGACCTAAGCATGACCAAAAAGGAAGGAAGTGTGGTTGATTTCAAGCCATACAAAAATCACCATGGTTAAAAGATAATTAATTAAAACAAAAGGCAAAAACAACCAACAAACAAATCATAACACCAAAAACACAAAGTTGACTTCCCATTTTCAAGCAAAAGCTCTCTGCCCCTTTCATTTTGCAAGGAAAGAAAAACCCAAATCCAAGTTCCAAGCTTTGTTAATTAGTGAGGTAATTATCTAAGGTTCCTTGTACATAGATATAGATGTCCTATAAGTTTAAGCTTCAAATTCCTTCACAATCTCTTCCTAAAATTCATGGAAGAAAAGGGTGAATAGTGTTTTTCAAGAACTTGAAATTTTGATCTTGTGTTTTTGTTTAGATAAAGCTTTAGTAAGGATTTTCCAAGGTTGTTCCAAGCTCATTAGTTACTCCTACTCACAAGGAAGGTATAATCTCTTAACCTAGCTTTGTCATTGAATGTTAAGAGCTTATTATGAGTATTATAGTTCATGATAGGCTTGGTTATTGTGTATTTAGAGATTGATTGGTTTTGTGATGTTTTGGAGTTGTAAATCGTGATGATTAGTTAATGAACTTAAGTAAGCTCTTAGTTCATGATTGAGAAGTAATATAAATTGGAAATATTGAGTTGTTGGGGCTGTTGTAGTATTGTATGGATGGAGTTTGGTTGTATGGTTGAATTGTGGTTGAATTGTGGTTGATTTGGAGTAGGATAAAATTTGGTAATCGCGTAAACACAGCCGTCGTAATGCCCGATTTACTTTAGACTGCTTTTGTTCTTAACATCAGGACCCGTGAACTCACTGTTAGGTTTTACCATTTCCATTATTAGATAGTTCATGTTACGAGCTTCGTTTTGATATGTGGTTCGTTTGAATCCGATGTACGGTTTAGGAGAAACGACCGTTTTAAGTAATGGCGTTTCGCGAACGAACCATTACCCCTCGCCTTACTTTGAAACATTGGTTAAGGACCTTAAATGACTAATTGGAGTATAAAACATTTATGTAAAGTGGATTAGGCAGTTGGTAAGGTACTCGCGAAAGAATCGCCTTAAAATTCTTAATGGTTAAATTATTAAAAATGGTGGAGCCGAGGGTACTCGAGCGACTTAAGTGAATCATTAAGCGCAAAAGCGAACGTTAGAGTTTAATTAGTTAAAGTCTAGTTTCTTAAGCGACCGGGGTTTAATTCCGACTTATGTTGTTGTTCATAGGTTATCGGACCCACTCTAAGCTTAAGTCTATCCGGGAGCACCCAGGCAAGTTTTCTACCCGTTATACTGTTGTTGTGATGTAAATATATGTATATGCATTATCTTGTGATAAGTGCATGATTGTTATTAGAAAATCTTGCGATATATTGGAGCATATTATATGGTATATATGCATGTCTGTTTCGTAATCTTGATATCTAATTGTTGATTCAATTGCTTATAAGTTGCATAATACCTATGCTAGTGATAAGCAGTAGTTGCGTATACCCTTAGTATAGGGGACCCAAAGGTGAACATTTTCTAAACCGGGAGTCGATGTTCCCAAGTATATTATATATATATATATTTATATATATAGAGAGAGATATAGTTTTCAAAACTATTAATCGAATAAGGTTTATTCGATAACTTTATTTTTATTAATGAATATTACTTGGAATATTCATTCGAGGACTTATGACTCTATTTATTCTATTTAATGAATATTACTTCGAATATTCATTCGAGGATTTATGAATCTGTTTATTCTATTTAATGAATATTTATTTAATGAATATTATTTTGAATATTCATTCGAGGACTTATTACTCCGATTATTTACTAAATAATATTCTTTATTTTATTAAAGAATAATGTTTCGATAATCAAACTTATTTTCGATTATTCAAATAAAGATAGTACTTTCGTATAAGTATATCTTTGGTTATTTAATATTCATTTCAAGTATGAGTTTTAAAACTTCTACTTCAAATTATTTATGGGAATATTATTAAATAATAATATTCAGATATTTTCTAATATATCGGGACTGATTTATTTCATTAAATCAACATTACTCCAAACATTCTTAAAAATATTTTCGAATCTTCAAAATGATTTTTAAAAGATTAGAGCGGATCCCAAAACTCATTTTTATAT
The DNA here is from genome assembly GCF_009905375.1 of Apium graveolens. Lineage (NCBI taxonomy): Eukaryota > Viridiplantae > Streptophyta > Magnoliopsida > Apiales > Apiaceae > Apium > Apium graveolens. The sequence continues at coordinate 266,692,004 of NC_133648.1, forward strand.
TTAAGATCTTCCATTCGAAGAGGATTTAAATACTCGCTCAAAACCTAGGGGAGATCCGGCTCAGTGGTGTATTTGACATTCGGAACGAGGTTGTTGTTTTGAGAAAACATCTTGATTACTTGCCCATCGTTCGGGAAGTAAGTTCATCTATTTGAGTCGGCATAAGCAACATGGGCTCAGTGGGCATCCATGAAAGTGTAAGTGGCTCAGTGGGAGTCCATCAAATGCGTAAGTGGCTGAGTGGTAGTCCAGCATAAGGTCCTATTCCGGCCAGGGTGATGACCAGTGGGGAATTCGTCCATCTACTAGTAGAAAAGGTTACTTATTGGTATCTTTACCTGATCAGCAAGATATCAGGTTTATGCCAAGGTTTTCTCCTTTCCAAATTCATTGGATATTGCAACTCTGTTTATAATTTTCATAACAGAGGTTTTCAAGGAGTGTATGAAATGTATATATATATAGGTGTATATATATATATATCGGGACTTAATGAAGTATTTCGTAACTTCATTATTTATAATGATATTTCAAGGATTGAATCTATTCAAATCTTATCTTGTAGTCTCATCCATGTGATGAACTTTTGAAACGGATTATACCTTGAACGGTGGTAGTTTAAGTAGTATTCGGAAAAGATATAAGTATATTGGAGTATCTTGTAACTTCATCTTTTAAACTTATATCTAGTAAATGATTATCTTGTGCATGTCAAAGATTTTCAGAAAAATGTTGAGACAAGGTTAGATATATGAGATCACCTTGCAATGATATTTTTTTATACAGTTATAAACTGGAACTCTGTGTATATTATACATGTCAGAGGATTTCAAAGATTGTGAAAAGTATATATGTATATATATACTGAATATTTTGCGACTTGGTCGCGTTAAGATATCAGCTTGGTTCATTTCTTCTTGACCAAGACTTTCATGAGTACTATGAGAATGCTCATATATTATTAATTATTATACATATTATTTTGGTGGGCGTGTTGCTCACCCTTGCTTTCTTCTTTCATCACACAACAACAGATAGAAAAGATGAACAGGACCAAGCTTCCAATTCGCAAGCGGTTAGGAAACGTTCCGCAGTTTTCTGGAAGCGTTGATGCCGCTGTAGCTGAGGTAGAAATTACCAATAGGCTAGGCTTTCAACTTCTGATGTACCAGATTTATGTATCTATATGAATTGTAATAATGGTAAAGAATATGTAAATTATTCAGAAAACCTTTTGAGGTGTAATGGCTTATAATTGTGGAATAAAATGACTTGTGTTATTTTTGGATATTCATCTCTGAGACTATAACTTGTGGTGTGTGTGTTTATTGTGGGGTCACAGTACGGAGTAGTTGATTGTTTATTAAGATTGGGTGTTATTAAGGGAAATGGAACTCGTGACAACCCGGATCCCCAACCCCGGATTTGGGGGTGTTACAACTTATGACTCCGATTATTTGCTAATTAATATTCTTTATTTTATTAAAGAATAAGGTGTCGATAATCAAACTTATTTTTGATTATTCAAATAAAGATCGTACTTTCGTATAAGTATATCTTTGGTTATTTATTATTCATTTCAAGTATGAGTTTTAAAACTTCTACTTCAATTATTTTTATAAAGATTATTCTTTATGGGAATATTATTTAAATAATAATATTCAGATATTTTCTAATATATTGGGACTGATTTATTTTATAAAATCAGCATTACTCCAAACATTCTTAAAAATGTTTTCGAGTCTTCAAAATGATTTTTAAAAGTTAGGGCGGATCCCAAAACCCATTTTTATATTTAAGATCTTCCTTTCGAAGGGGATTTAAATACTTGTTCAAAACCTGAGGGATCCGGCTCTGTGGTGTATTTTATATTCATAACAAGGTTGCTATTTTGATAAAAGAGTTTTTGATTACTTACCCAACACTCGGGAAGTAAAATTCTTGGAACAAGTTAATCCTTTAACAGGCATCGCCTGGGAAATATCGGTGAGTTTTCCTTTCCAACTAGATATGACTTCTTGGTGGAGCCGTATCAACAAGTTTCTACTTGGGGAAATAGGGGACGAGCTTTACGTTTCAGAGTCATGGATTTCATCTGAACTAGGAGTGGCGTAAGTGGTCGAGTGGCGCCGGCCCAGCCTTATTATATTGGCCCAAATGGCCTGAAAGTTCCGCTAAGACGGTCCATTCCTTAGGAGTCCAGTGTTCGGTTGACAAGTAAATCCGACAGGTTCTCCTCTACATGTAGAAAATGGTAGGGTTGTACTACTGCGACTGATCATCATAAGTGGTCTTCCTAGCGCGGCAAACTCCCGTAATGAGTTCATCATCCAGTTTGGATATTTCTGCAACACTACCCGGAGCATTCGATCGAAAGGCTACGAATGGGTGATTGCTGAGGCATTGACAGGGTCAAACGGTTATATTGATGTTTCCCTCAAATGAAGTATCTCGTAACTTCATTTCTTTTAAACAACATTTCAAGGATAGAATCTATTCAAGTCTTATCTTGTAGTCTCATCTATGTGATGAACTTTCGAAATTGTTTATACCTTGAACGGTGGTGGTTCAAGTAGTATTCAGAAAAGATATAAGCTTCCAATTCGCAAGCGGTTAGGAAACGTTCCGCATTTTTCTGGAAGCGTTGATGCCGCCGTAGTTGAGGTAGGAACTACCAATAGGCTAGGCTTTCAACTATTGATGAACCAGACTTATGTATCTTTATCAATTGTAATAATGGCAAAGAAATGTAAATTTATTTAGAAACCCTTTTAAGGTGTAATGGCATATAATTTTGGAATAAAATGACTCGTGTTATTTTTGGATATTCATCTCTGAGACTATAACTAGTGGTGTGTGTGTTTATTGTGGGGTCGCAGTATAGAGTAATTAATTGTTTATTAAGATTGGGTGTTATTAAGGGAAGTGGAACTCGTGACAACCCGGATCCCCGACCCCAGATTTGGGGGTGTTACAGAAGTGGTATCAGAGCTAAGAGTTATAAACCTCAGAGATTATGTGACGTTAAAATAATAAGTTCACTAAGATAATAAGGACTCTTGCCAAGTTCATAGTCGGACTACCTAACGTAGTACTGACAGTTAAAACCCTTATGGGAACCCTTATAAATATCGTGATAGAACCGTAGTTCGTTATCGTATATGGTAGCGGGACTCCGAACCTTGAGGTTGAGGGGCATTAGCACGATGATGTTTTATTACTAATTGGAGATCGGATTGTGGATCCGATAGAGCGTCCTAACGCAGGACCGAATGATGTTCATATTGAGGATTTAGCGGTAGAGGATGTTATCCTAGAAGGGATTGTTGCTGAGGAGGATCCTGTGGAGGATCCTGATAAGAATGAATAAAGGACCACTGAGGAATTGATGACCATGGTTAGGGAAACTACCAGAGGTAGGATTGGCCGGTCACTACCGGAGGTTCGTTCAAGTTTGTAAAGATAGTAGCCCTTTAACGCGGCTTACTCGTAAGACTGAGAAGTTCGAATGGACAGAGAAATGCGAGAACAACTTTTAAAGAACTGGAGCAAAGGTTGGTGATGGCCCCTATGATGGCGTTGCCGGATGGAAAATGAGATTTTGTGATGTGTAGTGACGCTTCGCATAAGGAATTAGGGTGCTTCTTATACAGCACAACAAGGTAATCGCGTACGCGTCAAGATAATTAAGGGAATATAAAATTCGATATCCCCACCCATGAGCTTGGGCTCATGGCAATAGTTTTTCCCTAAAGATTTGAGGTACTACTTGTATGGAGAGAAGTGCGAGATTTACATAAGCCATAAGTGCTCTAATACATTTTCACGCAGGAGAGCTCAACATGCGCCAGAGGAGGCGATTAGAGCTAATCAAGGATTACGATTATGAGATTTTTTATCATCCAGGGAAAGCCAAAATGGTGGATAATGCCCTTAGTATAAAAGAGAGACTCAAGATGAAAATGTCTTTGGGAGAGTTGATAAGAGATTTTGAGAAAATGGAAATAGAATTGAAGGTAACCGGAGCCGGTACCGAAAAGCTGTTTGAGATTGCAATACAGCCCGAATTATTGGAAAAGAACATATTGTGCCAGAAAAAGTGATGAATGAAGGCAGAGAGCCAACAAATAGATAAGAGATTTATACTGAGAAAGATGATAAGGGAATAATGAGGTATTCCTACAGAATTTGGGTTCCAGATGTTCAAGAGCTTAAAGATGAGATCTTAGATGAAAGCTAGTTTGAGGAATAAAATTTAGAGCAAACCCTGAACGTGATAGTCAAGGAGATCGCCATCAAAATATAAGGAACCCACAACATAATGATGTGGAAAATGAGGATTTAAAAAATGTAGGATGACCCCGATTATGGGGAGGAGGAGGGAACATTCAGACTAAGGAAACAGAAGTCGAGTAAGGAAAGGAGACCCGAAACGGTACTCCTATACGATAATTTATGGACCTTTCTAGACAGAACTTAGACTATTATCCCCAACCACCACCCTGAGGAAACAATGCGATGAGAAATTCTTTCAGGACCTTTAAGTCGCTAAGCTCTCAGAGTTCTAAGGAACAAGCTGACCCAGTCGAGGCAAGAGCCTGGCTAAAGGAAATATAGGAATCATTTGAGATTCTAAATGATTGATGAATCACAAAAGACTATTTTTGTCACTTACCCTCCTAAGAGAGAGGCCACCCACTGGTGAAAGACCAAGAAAGGCACGGAGCAAGAGGTTATGATAAACTGATTAAAGTTCAGTCAAATGTTTTTTCGAGAAAGTAAATCCCAAGGTTATGGAGATAGTGTAAAAGCTTTAAGAGCCAGAACAAAGACGGACGAATATGATGAATTATAAATCTAAGATTGTAAAAGTTGTCAAGATTCATCTGGAGGACAAGAATCCCAGAACGACGTGATGTTTCAAGTCAATGATTAGTGAGTACGTGAAATGATTGTAATAGAAAGGAAAATAAAAAAGAACTGAAGTGGAAAGGAGCATAAAGGCAATAGAGTTTGAGGAATGATAAGGGAGTCGGGTATGAGGAATCCCTAAAGACTCGTAGTAATAGAAAGAGAAAAGTATATGATCATCAGGATGAGGATGATTCACCATGAGTTAAAATTGATAGTTGAAGGAATAAGAGATACATATATTTTATCCCCTGTAAGTTGGGAGGATTCGAGGAAACCTTGAGATAGTTCGAAGGATAAATTATGAGACGCAGATAGACTGAGAAGACAAGAAAGTAAGAAATTAGGAAAATTGGATGAAGGAAGTGACCTTCAAGAATGTGAAGTGTAAGACCGGTGGCATGATACCCAGAAAGGGAGACGCCAGGTAGGAAAGATATCCCAATATTGAGATGACTGTTGAGATAAATAACAAAGGTAAATGAGGATTTATTAAGAAGATTTTCACGTTGAACACGACCAATATCTTCCAGAACATCCTTGTTATCGTTACCAAATCAGGCAAGAAAAGTAGATAACCGTAGTTATCTTTTGGAGGCCATATTGATTGACCTCAATTTGAATAAGGATACTATTATGAAATTAGGTATAGACTATCGAGGTGGGAATGATGAATAAGATAATCTAAGGATATATGACTTGATTTATCCATGGAAGGATGCAAATACCTTTTTAAAGGTGGAATTAAGGATATAACTTCGATAAATTGAGATGAATCCTAGGGGAATGTATAAAGGTTGGCATTCCACCCTTAATAGGGACTGCATGAGTTTTGACAGTATGAATTCGAAAGGATCAAGGTAGCAACAACCTTTAAAGATCAGTAAAAAAAAAAATTCAGAAGTACATAGACAATGGGTCTAGTATTAGTAAATGGTATTTTGATATGCCCTGTTCCTAGGGTGTACATGATGAAGGATTTAAGGATAACCTTAGAGGTTTTACAAGGAGAAAGGTTTATTCAAGGTTCTCAAGAATAGAAATTTTGATAAAGGAAATGTGACGTAATTATAATAATGCTAAGTGGGGCACGTGTTAAACCACGAGAAAGTATGGATCGAACCAGTAAAGGTCGAAATTGTTCAGGGCAATTAGGACCTAAGATAAAAGATGTCCAAAGTATGATCGAGAGTTAGTCGTGACAATGATTAACCTCTAAAGACTGAGGCAATAACTTATGGAAAAATGGTGATATTTTTTTTACTCATCAAATTTTAAGGAAAACATCTTCACACAAGCAGTGATTGGAAATGAGGTAGAATATTTAGTGAAGGTGGTTAAAATGACATTGATTGTAAGGAAATATTACTATCAAGAAAGGCCAAAGAGGTGGCCGACACTTTAAGTGTAAGAGGACAATTATAGGCGCTCGTGTCAGAGGAATATAGTGATAATGGTTAAGGCCGTGAAGGTTGTATTATGGTGTGAAAGATTGACATTCCTTCTGATGATTGTGCGATACTCAACCATGATAGTAGTTGGGTAAAGATTAATTTTTGTAATCACTGTGAGCGGGCTATCTATCTTAGAGGTTCATATCTTGAGATAAGCCAGGACCATGTTATGAAATGACTAATGAACCTTTGAGATGCATGTCTCCCAATAAAAACATATGATTAAGAATGGTATTAACCTGCTATCGTTGCCTTCATTGAAACTCTTCTGCAATTTTATCTGCTTCATGTCATATGTACGTCAAGTTCAGGAGTGTTCTTCATAAATCATGAACGGTGATCATGTTACCTCCTTAGAAGAATTCGATACGATATGTATGGACTCCGTATGGTTAGCTATTAAGACTTCATGGAAAACGAATGACTACAGTAGGTCAACGGTGGACCACAGTAATGCAGGAATGATTCTACGAGTAATGAGCCGATTACTTAGAACCGTGAGAGTTGTATTGGAATGGATGTTGAGATTGAGTACCACTAATCGGGTCGTGATAGTGTATAAGTTATCATTGATAGACTAATAAGTAGAGTATCTACCTATTGAATATTTATTCCCTCTTATGAAAAGAGAGTCGTATTACTATATGAGGAAAGTTACGGTGCAAGCATAAAATTCTAGTAACGATGATGTCTAGAATGAAATCCCAGATTCGATTTTTGATGTCGAGGGAGTTTCAAAGGTGATTGTGTATAAGCTCGAGCAAGAGCATGGGTCCATAGAATGATGGACAGAATATCAAAAATATTTAGGCATGTGAAATACGATGTTATAATACCTGATGTTGATATATATACGTATATGTTTTGTTCTCCTATGACAAACCTCTATAGTTCAGAGGTAGATTCCAAGCCAGATATTTGTTGTAGTATTTTTTCATATACAATTCTCTTCAATTCGTTCTTTTCTCTCCTTTTCATTTTGTATAAGCTGAGAAGAACAACCCTTCCAGAAGGGGAGGTATTGCCGAATGACTATCTATCTGTGTGATAGAAGCCTAGTAGGATACCACATGTTGTTTAATTGCTTGTCAAGTACTAAAGGCTGGCCACCTTCTGTACTAACTATGCAATAGAACAAGTGTTCTTGATCATAGTGATCTCTCAATAAAATCTTTTACTTCTATACGATAGATTAAGCTTTCGAAGATGGAAGCAGCTAAAGGAAGTAGTATCAATGCGGTGGTATTCCGAATCTAACATGTTCGTGATACTAAGGTTGACGTGATTATTTAGAGGTTATAAAACTCTAGCGAGTAAAGGTATATCTAGAATAGTATCCTATACGGAAGATAGTAACGATTATGAACTGGAAAAGAATGGGTATTGAGAAGCAAAAGCTATAGTGCTAGAAGCTATGATGCGAGTCTGTGCAATAGACTTGAAAGAATTTGGAATGATCACTTAACGCGGATTGAGTTTTCTTACGATAATAGATCGTATGTCAGTATCGAGATATCGCCTTATGAGATCCTTGAGGGAACTCAATGTCGATCTCCCTTATGTTAGGATGATGTTGCAGAGCGCAAGATGCTCGGACCCGCAGTAGTCCAAAGGACCAAGGATAAAATAGATCTAATCAGAGGACGGCTGGTAGTGGCCCAAGATGAATATAAGAAGTATGTTGATTTGACACGAAAGGACAAAGAATAGGAAGTAGGGGACCTAGTGCTGTTATATGTATTCCCTTGGAAAGGATGAATGAGGTTCGGAAAGAAAGGAAAGCTAAGCCCTCGAATTGTTGGACCCTTTGAGGTATTAAGACATATTGGGAAGTTAGCATATGAGCTAGCCCTACCCCCGAACCTGTAGCAAATTCATAACGTGTTCCACGTATCAATGTTAAGGAAGTATAATTCGGATGCCAGACAAATAGGGGCATATGAGCGCATAGACATGTAACCAGACGTAACTTATATGGAGCAACCAGGAAGGGTTATAGATTGAAAAGGGACAAGTGCTTGGGAGAAGGGCTATCAAACTAGTCAAAGTTTGATGGTAGAACCACAATATGGGAAGATTGACTTGAGAGTTAGAAAGTGCAATGCTAAGAAAGTATCCCTATTCATTTTTTCCTGATTCCGGGACGGAATCCTTTTAAGGAGGGGAGACTGTAATAACCCCAAAATTTTTGAGCTTTTAGTAACCCTTATGAATAGTGTTTTGCTGATTATGCCGAATAAGAATACTTTCCATGCCACACTATGTAGGGGTTCTTCTATTGTTATTCTGAGATCTTATTAGTACTTTATATGGGATATAAGTGTATGTAAAGATCGTCAGAATCCAAATCCGAACACTTTGATTTTTCCCGAAAATCCACCAGATACCGAAAGAATTGAGTATAAGGTAACATTATTAAAAGGATTTAAATTCGAGGATTATAAGAGAGGATCATAAAAGGAATATAATGTATTGAGAAAGGTTAAGGGAACCCAAGTAATAAGATCCCGGGTATGATCCCTCAAGCGATAAACGAGAACGAAAGTTAAGCAAACCGTATAACAGATCAGCGGTCATTAGTCAAGTGATTAGGAGTTAATCAAAGAGTTAATGGAGGGTGATGTCATCTTACCAACAAGAAGAGGACAAGTGTGGGATGATGACATAAGAGGATGACATGAGCATGACAAAAAGGGAAGGAAGTGTTGGTTGATTCTAAACCACACAAAATTCACCATGGTTAAAAGTAATTAATCAAAACAAAGCAACCAACCAAGGCAAGCAAAACAAATCACAAAAACACAACTTGACTTCCTTTTTTCTTCAAGAAAGCTCTCGGATTTTCCATGGAAAGCAAGGGAAATTTTTCAAAACTTAAGCTACACACCTTCATAATTCAAGAGGTTTGTTTCTTTAGCTTCTATAATTCATAACTTAGATGAGCCATAAGTTTAAGCTCAAGATTCCATGATTATCATAGCTAATCAATTCATCAAAGTTCTTGGTGAATAGTGTTTTTCAAGAACTTGAAATTTTGATCTTGTGTTTTTGTTTAGATATAGCTTTGGTAAGGATTTTCAAGGGTGATTCCAAGCTCCCTAGTTACTTTTACCCACCAAGGAAGGTATAATCTCATACCCTAGCCCTACTTTTGTATAAATTAGAGTTAGTATGTTTGGTATGGTTCATGAGAGGCATGGTTATTGTGTATTTAGAGATGTGTTGGTTTTGTGATGTGTTTGGAGTTGTAAATCTTGTTGATTAGTTAAAGAACTTATGTAAGCTTTTAGTTCATGATTGGGAAGTAGTGTAAATTGGAAATATTGAGTTGTTGGGGCTGTTTTAGCATTGTATGTATAGAGTTTGGTTGTATGGTTGAATTATGGTTGATTGGTGGTTGATTTGGAGTAGGATAAAAATTGGTAATTGCGTAAACATAGCCGTCGTAAGAATCTTTCTCTTGATATTCTGTAATTTGAGAATGTGCTTTGTCTCGCACTTCATCTCGCACTTCGTCTATCAAATCCAGAGCTAACTTTTGCCCTACATTATTGTAGGCTCGAATTCTCGGAGATGAGTGTAATATCTTCAGTGCTGTTTCTGCCCCATATGCCAACATAAAGGGCGCTACTCCTGTTGTGACCCTGCATGTGGTCATGTATGCCTAAAGTATTGGGAGTATTTCATCCACCCAATTATTCCTGGACTTCTCAATCCTCTTCTTCAATCCATCTAGGATAATTTGGTTTTCCACCTCTGCTTGCCCGTTGGCTTGAGGATGGGAAACAAAAGTGAATCGCAGTTTAATTTTGTTCTCCTCACAGTACTTTTTGAATTCCTCATTGTTGAATTGTGTTTCGTTATCGGTTACCAAGATACGAGGAATTCCATATCTGCACATGATATTTTCCCAGAGGAATTGAGCAACCTTCTTGGTCGTCATCTTAACCAAAGGCTTGGCTTCGATCCACTTAGTGAAGTAGTCGATAGCCACAATCAAAAACTTTCTTTGCGTCGTGGCCATAGGAAAAGGACCAAGAATATGTTGGGTTTCGAGGCATAAAACGCAGTGGAAACAAAGTTTAAAACTGTAAAAACAGAAAAATCAAAACCCATCGCATGATCCATATGAAAAGATAATATTTAATTTATGGTTAAGATATTTACCTTAATAAGCTTTACGATTTCTGTTGTCTAATGTAGGTCCAAGCTTTCAACGAACACCACGTATCCCGTCGCGAAATGATGTTCGGCTTGAAGGTATCCACACGAATGATCAAACGGAGGATGAGCGTGTACTAGCACTCGAAAATCAGAAGCCGCCCCCCTCTCTCTCTTCCTCTCTCAAGCTGCTAGGGTTTGTGTTTTTATCTTATAAAAAGGTCCAACCCTAGTTGAGGCTTAACAAGATATTATATTGGAAAGAGAAAAAGGATTCTAACCCTAAAATAATTTAGAGTTTTAATAAATCCCAAAATCCTAGTTATTATTAATTAAGTCTTACTTAATTACCCAATAACTCACTTTCAGATTTAATAGTAAATTCGAATTTCTTTTTTATTTAATTAATTAAGTCTTACTTAATTAATAAAAAATTATTTAAATTACTTACATTTAATTTAAAATCGAATTTAAATTAAATAATCCTCCAATCATTCTTTGTGTGACCATTTAGGTTATTATTACTTTAGCAACAATTTTAAATCTAATTTAAAATCATAAACAATTAGCGACATCTAGTAATACATCATTGCTACCCAAGTAATAATAATTAAATCGGTGATCGATTAAACCTTTCGTGAATAATGTACAATGTAATATAATCCTATTAGCCAAATATTATAGATTAAACTCGAGGCATGTTATGTATCATCCTTTTCATGATTTAATCCAAGTTTCCTTGATCAATGAGTAGACTATCATTTCAAATCAACATTTGAGTGCAGCTCCACGCATTTCATAGTCTAGCTCACACAAGAGACCAATAATATCTCTCCAAAATTATAAGGGTTAAATCCTTTCTACATCATTCATATTTCCCACACGATTCCTAATATACCCGAAATCCACTTTTATTATTACCCGGTGAAAGGCAACTTTTGATGTAATCAAAGTATATATTAATCATCGTGTAGAAATATAATAATTTCAAGTCGAAGGACCATTAAATCATTATCACTGTGAGAATTACTTATGACACAACAGACATGTAGAATCTCACATTGGGTCTATCCAGCACCATGCATATTTACATCTGCTTGTGTTTTCGACTTTAGTATCTTTATAACTATGATAAATGTGATTTGATCATTAATCAACAAACACACTAGTCTTAATGCATTATTATTGTCCCTTAATAATAATACTCGTCTAGGGATATTTGGGAATATTGATCCTATTCACATAATCTCATTTCTAAGTCACGTACTTAGAGATATAGAATTCATATCATATTCCAAGGACATTTATTAATCTAATATTTATATCACGGTAAATTAAGACCTAATAAATTATTAAAAGAATAATCGATAGAACATAAACATTAATAATCCAAATGTCATAAGTAAAACATAATAGTGTTGTCTTTAGGGCACAAACTCTAACAATCTCCCACTTGCACTAGAGCCAATCACCCATGCATCTAATACCCATGTAACTAGTATGACCGTCGTGCTTCTGCTACGACAAAGCCTTAGTCAGTGGGTATGCAACATTATCATTAGTATGCACTTTACATATATGTATATCTCCCCTCTCATTAATATCTCAAAGAAGGTGATATCTTCTAAGTATATGTTTTACTCTGGATTGGGCCATTGGTTCTTTAGCCCGCGCAATGGCTCCATTGTTATTGTAATAGAGATCAACTGGATGTACGATCTATGGAACCACACCAAGTCCCGTTATGAATTTTCGCATCCAAACGGCCTCTTTGGCTGCTTCACTAGCTGCAATATACTCAGCTTCCATTGTAGAATCAGCTACTGTCTCTTACTTTGAACTCTTCCAGCTTAAACCACCTCCATTAAAGAAAAACACAAAACCTGAATGAGATACTAAATTATCTTTGTCTATCTGAAAGCTAGCATCAATGTAACCCTTTACAAATAGTTTCTCATCTCCTCCATACACGAAGAATAAATCTTTAGTCCTCTTTAAGTACTTAAAAATATTCTTGACAGTTGTCCAGTGACCCTCACCTGGATTAGACTGGTATATGCTCGTTATGCTCAAGGCATACGAAAAATCAGGACGAGTACATATCATCACATACATTATAGATCCAATTGCCAAAGCATATGGAACTTTGCTCATACGAACCTTATCATCTAATGATTTAAGGCAGTTATCTTTTGAGATCAATATCCTATGAGATATTGGGACATATCCTCTTTTTTCCTCTTGCATCCCAAAATGATGCAATACTTTGTCAATGTATGTACTCTAACTTAGGCTGATTAATTTTCTTGATCTATCTCTATAGGTCTTGATCCCTAATATATAGGTAACATCGCCTAAATCCTTCATCAAGAAACTATTTCCCAACCAAGTCTTAACAGCTTGTAGAGAAGGTATGGCATTCCCTATTAGTAATATGTCATCTACATTGTTAGGTCACACACACTGTAGAGGGGGGTGAATACAGTGTATAATACAATCAAATCGAACTTTAATATATTAAGTAACAGAAAATAAACTTTATTGAAACAATAAGCTCTGTTACAGTATGGAACTGTTACCTCTCAGTGATGAACAAATATCACGAGAGCTGCTAGGGTTACAATGAATAATCTTCTCAAATATGATAACACTTATAGTGTAAACCCTATGTCTGTGTTTATATACTACACAGTTACAAGATAATCGCTAATTGATATGGAATATAATTCTGCTTCCTAAAACATATCAATCAGATATCTTTTCTTCCAAGTATTCCATTCTTCACGGAACTCCTTCTTCATGCATATCTCTTTTTATGTTTATCTTGATCTTCTTTCCTTTAATCAGCTACTGTCCTTATCTGATCGTCCTTCAGCACTTAAGTTCTGATATCTAACTTCTGATGATTATCTCCTGATAATATAAGTACTGATATCCTTAAGTCCTGACTTCCAGTATAAGTACTGATTAATGGTTAAGTACTGACTTGTCCTGTTAAGTAAGATATGAAATCTAAACATAAATCATATTAGCCATGACATTATCAAATATATCTAACAATCTCCCCCAACTTGTAAATTAGCATAATATACAAGTTTAACAGATATTTGATGATGTCAAAAACATTAAGTACAAATGCATGAGAATTAGACTAGATAACTACAACTTACAGTCCTTAAAGCTTTACCAATATTCAACTTCTGATAACAACTTCAGTCTGTACAAATATCAGAATTTAAGCAGTTGTAGATCTTCGACTTGGCTTCATCATCTGATATCTCTGATGTCAGGAGTTGTTCTGAGATAGTTCTTCAACAAACATTTCTCAGCATATCTGAGTTCATCAATCATTCTTCTTTTGGCATCTTTAAGCTCTGCAGTATCTTCACCAATTTGAAATATTACAGCTCTGAGATCATTGATCTTTGATTTTCTTATATCCTGATCTAGTATGATCAAATAAGCTTTATCAGACTCAAGATTGAATTCAACAGCCCTGTACCCCAGAAAGGTAGTTATAATCTTAGCAGTGTTGGGCTTCATTTCAACTATATCACCATTGTGATCTCTGTACTTTGGAACGTATGTGCTGTCAGACTTAACAGAATAAAGCCTTTTCTGTCTCTGAATCTGTTCTTTTAAATAGTTTGCAGTAGTTCCTGTTATTCTGTCATCCACTTGAAGTAAGAAAAGTACATGCTCCAATTCTTCAAAATACTTCAATGGAATGGCATTTTGTCTTATATGATAAACCCTACCATCTGTCATGAAATACAACATGATGTATTCTTTCAAGTAGGTATGGTAAACCATCTGTACAGATTCCAGTTGATTCAATCTCTCAGGAGTTGCTCCAATATCTGGTTCACTCAAGGAAGTTGGATCATTGGTAGTGCTATGTATTCTTCTTTCATCAGCACTTCCCAATCCAGTTTTATCTCTTGCTTCCTTTCCATTAACTACTCTTGCTTCAAAACCACTTGCAGTAGTCTTCATAGGTTGAGTCTGTTTTGCTTTAGTTAATCCTGGTAGGAGTGTCTTTGGTCTATCTTCTGATATCAAGTTAACTTGAGCTATGTCAGAGGTTACTTGCTTCTTCTGAATATCAGAACTTATAATTTCTTGACTCTGAACAACTTGAGCCATGTCAGAGGTTGTTTTAAAAACTTTTCTTGAAGTCAGAGCAAGATTATCCTTTTCATCAGTAATTTCTTCATCCTCAGGAGGCACATAAACCTTGATAGGTTCACCAACTTTTTCTTTACCCTTGGATCTTGGATCTATCTTCGGTTGTGATCTAGCCAATGTTGCTTCAGTATGTGTCCTTTCTTTGATCAAAATTCCTTTGAGTTTTGGAAGTGTCTTTTTACCAGAAGCTTCAGATTTAGATGTGACTTTCTCTGATTTAAGCCTGGCTTCTTCTTTCATTAAACTCTCCAAGTCCATTCCTGGATTTTCCTGAAGAAATAACTGTCTTGACATTTCCTTATCAAGATCTAAAAGTTCATCAGAACTTATCCTTTTTACCAGTAGCAGAACTTATTCTTTTCCCAGTATCAGAACTTGTCCTATGACTAGCTTGTCTTGATGTGAATCATCTACCTTGACTATGACCTCTACCCATTTCAGAGCTTCCTCGATCATCTTTTCCATCATCCTTACCTTTCAGTATCTTGTCAGACTTGCATTTGGACTTAATTACTTTCTCCCCCTTTTTGGCATTAGCAGGTAATAGAAGAGAGACAAGCAATTCCACTGAAGATTGGATTTCATTAAGTTGTGATTGCTGAGAAGCTTGATTTGTCAGAATATCATCAATCTGAGCTTGTTGATTATCTTGAGTCTTCTCAATATAAGCAATCCTGTCAATGGTAGGTTGGAAGAACTTTTTCTTATCAATTTTCCAAACTTGTTCCTGTTTGATAAATTCTTCCTGAATCTTGTGTAGCTCTGCATGAGTAGTTGAGTGAAGACCTTGTAGATGTTTAGTACTCAATACAGTGACTCTAAGCTGGGTTTTGAAATCATCAGAATTTAACATTTCATCAGCTTTAGTCAAGTGCTCAGCAAGATGCTTTTCAGTTGGAACACATGAAACTGAGTTCCATTCCTTAGTCCACTCCTGACCTGCAGGAGTTTCACTCCAAGGTACTGGTGCTTCTCTGGTAACAAACTTCTTAACCAGTTCAGACTTTAGAATAGTCTGTTGAGGAGCATGTCCTGAAGGACCTGCTGCATCAGCATCTGCAGTTGGAGCAGCATCACCAGTATCTCCATCATTTGCAGCATCAGAACTTACAGAATCAGTATCCTCTGATAAAATAACAGTGTGAGTAGCAATGGAGGCTTCAGCATCCTCTAATTGCTGATCTTGTTCTAAGTTATGATCAACAGCCATATCCTGATGCTCACCTAAAGTCTGATCATCAGCATCTTGATGCAGAGAAGGTGTTGTTGATAACTCTGGAGTTTGAACAGCATCAGTAACAGGTGTTGTGGAAGGATTATTTGCTGTTGGAGCTTCTAAGAGAATTAGTTCAGGCACAACCAAGTTTTGAACATCAATATCAGCACTTGTGCCTGGATCAACAGGAGACACAGATGGTGTGGTAGCCTTTTCAGAAACAGCTTCCTTAGATGGAGTTGATGGAGAAGAATTGACTGGAGCAAATTCCTTGTCTTGTGAGATCAGAGATTCCTGATCCCCTTCCTTAGCTGCTTCCTCTTCATCATCTGAAACTGGCCTTTTTGCCCTCTGTTTCTTGTATCTCTTTGTTGATTTGGATTCCTTGGGATTTTCAGGAACTGTCATTCTTCTAAGCCTTTTGAGAAGCCTAGATCCCCCAATTCCAGAATCCTTCTGAGAAGTCTTTTTCTCAGTTTCATTTACAACAGGTTCTGAAGAAGGAACCTGTTCCTCAGTATCAGATTCATCTCTCAAGGCAATCCTCCTTCTCTTTTGAGGTGTTTGAGGAACAATCTTTGTCCTCTTTGGCTTGGAGGATGAAGGCTTCACAGTAGGTGCTGAGGATGAGGGTTGAACAGTCTGTGAAGTGGAGAGATAGGATTTGAGATATGTCCTGAGGGTAGGTTGAGTAGAATGAGTGGTAGGTGCTGAGGATGATGGTTTTTGGGTGTTTGTTATTGGTTGGACATCAGAGTAAACAGATCTATAAGTATCAGGATCAGCATTTACTAGGATCTGTTTTACAGACTGAGGAACCTGTAATGGTCTAACCACTGATTTCTTAGTGTCAGCATTTACCAGGTCATTAAAGTAGCGTTTTGCAACTTTAAAAGGTGGGGTTGAGGAACTGACTAATTGAGGTTCATCAGTACAAAAAGTATAAATAAGTTGACAGAATCTAGCAAAATAGACAACATTCCTATCCTCTGTCATTCTATCCCCAATAAAACCAATTATACCAGTTGCTAAATCAAAATGAGTTTGATTGATAATAGCATACCCGATGTGCTGACTCAAAATTGGGATAACATCAAAATTCGAACATTTGTTCCCAAAAGCTTTGGTGATGCAGTCGAAGAAGAAGCTCCATTCTCTTCTGATATGAGCCCGTTTCAACTGCCCAAGTTTTGCCAAACTCTGTTCATACCCCAAATTTGCCATTAACTCCTGAAGAGCTGATTCTTCTGGAATTGAAAAAGTACACTCTTCTGGGAGATGTAGAGCCCTGCGTATTGTACCAGGAGTAACTGCATAAGATGAATCACCCACTTCGAAAATAATACTGGGAGTGCCATGTTTACCACCATCATCAAAGTGCCCAGTCCGCCAAAACGTCAGAACTTGTTGGCTCGAAAAGACTGAAGGCTGGGTGAATGCTTACCCAATCTCACTGCGTGCAAGAAGATCTTGCACAAAATGCAATTCAGATGGAGCTTCAGCATGATCAAGAATTGCAGCATAGTTGTTTGGAACAAACGTAGCTCCATCAATGATTAAATCCTTAGGTGCCATGTGAAAAATTGAGATTCAAAAGTGCCTGTTAGGTGTTTGATAAAATGTTTGTATGAAAAACCAATGTGAGAAGATGAGAGAAAGTGAGAGTAAAATCAAGTAGAGAGAAAAAAAATATGAAGGAAATAAAAGATTAAAGAAATCCTCTCTCTGTCATACTTATACTCTGAAAAAAAATGTTACCGTTGGACACCTGTCAGACATGCAGTAATAACGAATAGTTACTGGGCGCGAGAAAACAGTAATCATTACTTGCCCACTTGCCTGTTTTCAAGGAAAAACCGTTCCATTTACCCAGATATTCCATTAATCAAGGTGAAACAATTTTAATTCAAAATTGAAACCGTTCCCACTGATTTAATTATTTTTCACTGCATCATTAATATTCTGAAAAGAAATCAAGTGAAAATGACCAAGATAAATCATATGAGTAAGTACTGATAAAGGAAAGTCAGAACTTAAATTAAAACAAAATTTATATGGTCATCAGAATATCAATCAGGATTTATCAATGCATTACAAAATAACTTAGAGATAAAATCTTGAAACAAAAACAAATTTCATTAATATATCAAGAGAATATATTCATGAAATGGAAATTACATCAGTACTTATACAAGATTTCCCTAAGCTACTAAACCTAACATCAACAGCCTTAGTCCTAGCTCAAGAAGCAGGGCAAGGCTGATGATGAAGAAAAATAGGAAGAAGACGAGATTAAATCATTTCTTCTTCCTACTCTCGACAAACAGAATGGCGAGTCGGATGATACGCTCTTGCTGGCGGAGAGCTTTCAGCCTTTCCTCCTCCAATCGCTCCAGATGGCGATGGTAGTCCATATAGAAGAACAGGAGGTGGGTCAGTACCTCCTGTGGAACAAAGTCCCATATCTCCTCAGGAATGGCCGTGACGTGCCATTCCTGCTGCTAGTCGGCACAGCTTAGCTCCATATTGAAGTTTTGTAGTTCAAAAACATGTTGTATCTGACCATTGTGTTTTTGAAAGAAAAAGTATGAAGGTAAGTTTGTGAGAAAGAGTTTGATGGGAAGGCTGATGTGAAGTGGCTGCTTATATAGGCAAGAGAATGCCAGGAGACATAAAAGTATTTAATGCAGACAGGTAGAATTAATTCTACCTCATT
Organism: Apium graveolens; assembly: GCF_009905375.1. Classification (NCBI taxonomy): domain Eukaryota; kingdom Viridiplantae; phylum Streptophyta; class Magnoliopsida; order Apiales; family Apiaceae; genus Apium; species Apium graveolens. The sequence goes on from NC_133648.1 coordinate 266,710,650, forward strand.
TTCCCAGACTTGGAAAAAGAATAACATTCATTGGAAGGAGAAAACATGGTTTAATGCGCACAAGTAACAAGCAAAAGTAGACTGTTCAAGTACGAATACCATTAACCCTAACCATAGTGACTATTAATCTTCCACTTCAACATATTCTAGTTTGAACCGAGACTGTTATCAAATTTTATCCACAGATAAGTCAAGTAAAGAATTTAGACTGTAATAACAGAACTTAGACTTATTTCAGAACTTAACAGTCATCAGAACATAATTTCTTAACTCGAAAAAAAAATGCTTATCTGAGTAAATCCTCATACAAGTTCTGAGTTATACTCTTCAGAACTTAATCTTCAGAATATGCAACCAGAACTTGTCCTCAGAATTAGTGCAAGGTGACACAATAACTGTTTATCTAAAACAACATAGACCACCACAGTAATTTTCATCATACAGATGGAGTGATTAGTGTGTGCATCAAGCTAAATAGCAGACAAAGAGTAAAGTCTGATTCACTTCAGTACATCTTAGAAATAAGGCATAACTAAAATTTTGCTAAAGAGCTGTCATTATCCTGAAACCTACTGATGAATGAGTTCATGCTTGAGTCCACCTCAACTGATTTGTGCTAATTTTATGCATCTTTTTAAATTCTATTTTACAGTGGCTCCTCAGTGTAAGTGAGTCATGACTGCTTGTCAGAATTTATACTATTATCAGAGTATTTCTCCAGTAATCATAGAGTGTGAAAAGTCACCAAGAAAATATTTTGCTTTTCTAATGCATATTTACTTAATACCAGCAATGCACTTGGGTCTTGCCTTCCACTTTTTTACTCTAGATCTCAAAGGAGTACCTGATTTTATTCTTTGATCCTTTTGATTTTTTTTTTATAAGTGAGGTTTATCAGCACTTAGTACATTCAGCAGTTTTACTAGTATCAGAACTTAACATATGAGTAGCATTATTCTAATTTGTGACTTAGTAATAAGTTAAACAAAGTAAACTCAACTAAGCTCAATTATCAGAATTTGCTTGTGTCATAAAATTTCCACAGAAATAATTACTTCTTACATGGGATCATTTGTTTATTGAAGACTACTAGGTCAGTATCTAACACAATTATCCTCATAGAATTGAATGGTTACTTAGACAGACATAACACTTATCAGAGTTTAGAAACATATATCAGACAACAGTCAGTACTTAAAAACATTTATCAATTAATCACAGAATACACAAAGAGATTAAATTCTGTAAATACTGATCATAAAGTCCGATAATACAGAACAAGACTAAGCAGATTTAGAGAAAGAACCTGAAATCATTCCAAGTTCATTTACCAATCTTGTAAAACTGGCTTCACACAGTGGTTTTGTGAAGATATCTGCTAGTTGTTGATCTGTTGGAACAAAGTGCAATTCCACTGTACCTTCATCCATATGTTCCCTTATGAAGTGGTACCTGATGCTGATGTGCTTTATCATAGAGTGGTGAACTGGATTACCTATCATAGCAATAGCACTTTGATTATCACAGTAAATAGGGATTATGAAATATGTTAACCCATAATCCAGTAACTGATTCTTCATCCAAAGAATCTGTGCACAACAGCTTCCTGCAGCAATATACTCTGCTTCTGCAGTTGATGTGGAAATTGACTTTTGTTTCTTGCTGAACCAAGAAACCAATCTGCCACCAAGGAATTGGCAGCTTCCACTTGTGCTTTTCCTGTCAATTTTGTAACCTGCAAAATCTGCATCTGAGTAACCTATTAGTTTAAAATCTGATTCTCTAGGATACCACAATCCCAGATCAGTTGTTCCTTTAAGATACTAAAAAATTCTTTTCACAGCTGTTAAGTGAGGTTCTCTTGGATCTGCTTGAAATCTTGCACAAAGACATGTAGCATACATGATATCAGGTCTACTAGCAGTTAGATAGAGTAGAGAGCCAATCATACCTCTGTAATCAGCAATATCTACTGATTTACCAGTATCCTTATCCAGTTTTGTTGCAGTGGCCGTGGGAGTGGATGCACTTGAACAATCTTGCATTCCAAATTTCTTCAGCAAGTTTCTGGTGTACTTAGTTTGACAAATAAAAGTGCCTTCTTCATTCTGCTTGACTTGAAGGCCTAGAAAATAGCTAAGTTCCCCCATCATACTCATATGATATTTTGACTGCATTAGTTTGGCAAACTTCTTGCAAAGTCTGTCATTTGTAGACCCAAAAATGATATCATCAACATAAATCTGGACCAGAAGTAAGTCCTTTCCATGGTTGAGGTAGAACAATGTTTTGTCTATTGTTCCTCTGTTGATTCCACTTTCCAGAAGAAACTGAGCTAAAGTCTCATACCATGCCCTAGGAGTTTGCTTAAGTCCATAAAGTGCTTTATCAAGCCTGTAGACATAATCTGGATGTTTGGAATCTACAAAGCCTGGAGGTTGTTCAACATATACCTCCTCCTCCAATTCTCCATTGAGAAAAGCACTTTTCACATCCATTTAAAAGACAGTAAACTTTTTGTGAGCAGCATAAGCCAAAAATATCCTTATGGCTTCTAACCTAGCAACTGGTGCAAATATTTCATCATAATCAATTCCCTCCTGTTGAGAATATCCTTTTGCAACCAGCCTTGCCTTATTCCTTGTAATTATGCCATCACTGTCAGTTTTGTTTCTGAATACCCACTTTGTACCAACAACAGATCTATTCTTTGGTCTTGGCACTAGAGTCCAGACTTTGTTTCTTTCAAATTCATTCAACTCTTCCTGCATTGCTTGCACCCAATCAGCATCTTGAAGAGCTTCTTCCACTTTCTTTGGCTCAGTCTGAGAGAGAAAAGAATTGTAAAGACATTCATTTGAAGTACCTGTTCTAGTTCTGACACCTGCATCAGGATTTCCAATTATCAAATCAGGTGTATGTGATTTTGTCCACTTCCTTGCAGATCGAAGGTTTTCTCTAGAACTGGATGCTCCCCCATGATCCATGCTGTCTTCATTTTCATTTTCTGATGCTCCCCCTGAAACTATGCTCTCTGAGTTGGATTCTTCAGAATTTAGATTTTCAGCACTGGCAGAACTTGGTTTATCAGAACTTGACGAATCAGAACTTGAAGAGCCAGATGTATGTTCTGATGTTTCTTGAGATGTGGTAAGATCTTGAGTATGCTCCCCCTGCATAGGTGCATCTTCCTTTGACGTAGTCACCACAGTTTCAATAACATCAGAGTTTAATCCAGTAGAGTTTACAGTATCAGGACTTAGACTGTCAGGATTTTCAGTATCAGAATTTGAGTCTTCATTTTCAAATCTCAGCTGATCATGGTCAATGAAATCTTCAAGACCAGTAATCTTCTTGTCATCAAAAGAGACATTGATAGATTCCATGACCACTTTTGTTCTCAAATTATAGACTCTGAAGGCTTTTATGGAAAGTGGATATCCAACAAAGATTCCTTCATCAGCTTTTAGATCAAACTTGGATAGCTGTTCAGGATGAGTCTTGAGAACAAAACACTTGCATCCAAATACATGAAAGTATTTCAGATTTGGCTTCTTTTTCTTCACCATCTCATATGGTGTTTTTCCATGCTTGTTAATAAGTGTTGCATTTTGAGTAAAACAAGCAGTCTGCACAGCTTCAGCCCAGAAATAGGTTGGAAGCTTTGCTTCTTCAAGCATTGTACGTGCAGCTTGAATGAGAGTTCTATTCTTCCTTTCAACAACTCCATTTTTCTGTGGAGTTCCAGGAGCAGAAGATTCCTGCTTTATTCCATGGTTTTTGCAGAACTCTTCCACTATCAAATTCTTGAACTCAGTGCCATTATCACTCCTTAAAATTTTCACAGAATCTTTGACCAATTTATCCAGATGTTTGACATGATCAATCAAGATAGATGCAGTTTCACTTTTTGTGTGCAAAAAATACACCCATGTGTATCTGGTGAACTCATCCACTATGACCAACGCATATTTCTTCTTTGCAATAGACATGACATTCACTGGACCAAATAGATCAACATGTAGAAGATGATAAAAATCAAGAATTGATGATTCAGTCTTGCTCTTAAAAGAAGATTTTCTTTGTTTGGCTTTCTGACAGGAATCACAAAGGCCATTAGGAGCAAATACTGACTTTGGCAGTCCTCTCACAAGATTTTTCTTGACTAGTTCATTTATATTGTTGAAATTTAAATGAGAGAGTTTCTTGTGCCAATTCCAGCTTTCTTCAATTGATGCTCTACTCATCAGACAAATTGCAGAACCATCAGTACTTGTTGAAAGCTTGGCTTCATAAATGTTACCACGCCTGTATCCTTTCAGAACAACTTTGCCTTTAGATTTACTCACAATTTCACAGTGTTCTTCAAAGAAATCAACATGATAACCTCTGTCACAGATTTGACTTATACTCAGCAGATTGTGTTTAAGTCCTGAGACAAGAGCTACTTCTTTAATTATGACATTTCCAAGATTGATATTGCCATATCCCAATGTTTTTCCAATATTGCCATCTCCATAAGAAACACTTGGGCCAGCTTTCTCCACAAAGTCTGATAGCAGGGCCTTATTTCCAGTCATATGTCCTGAACATCCACTGTCCAGAACTAGAATATTTTTCCTGTTGCCCTGCAATCACAAAGACCACTAATTATTAGTTTTAAGGACCCAGACTTGCTTGGATCCTTTGGCCTTATTAAGTTTGTTAACATTTGCAGCGGATTTAGCATCAGAGTTTATGTTAACATTTTTCTTATCAGAACTTACACTATCAGACTTTGAATCAGAATTTACACTAGAAGGAACAATGGAAACTTTCTTCAAAGAAGGTTTTATTTGATAATAATCATAGTACAAAATATGATATTCCTTACAAGTATAAATGGAATTCCATAAACTACCACAATGAAAACAAGGATTTTGTAGTTTGTATCTAACAAACTGACTCTTAACTCCTGATTTTGAAGGTAAGGAGTTAATATTCTTATTCTTCCTGCAAAAAGAAGCCAGATGGTTAGAACTTCCACAGTTATGACATGTTTTCCTAGGAGCATCAGGAACAGGTTTATAATCATTGCTTTTATTCACACCTTCCTTTCCATTCCTATTTTTCCTAGGTGATTTTACCTTGTTTGCATTCTTAACATCTTTCAGCTTATGCTTAAGCTGCTTCTTTGTCATTAAGCCTATGTTCACTTCATCTATCTTTTCCTGTTTTAGTTTGTCAGAAGTTAATTCCTCTTTAACTTCTGATTTCTCATTTTCAGACTTTACAGTTACAAACTTAACAGGTTTTAACTTAGGCTTTTGCTTAACAACATGCTTAATTTCTTCAGTTCCTTTATCATTCTTATCTTCTCCATAACCTAAGCCCTCTTTCCAGTTTCCACTACTTAACAAATTTTGAGTTGTTTTGCCAGAGTTAGTCCAAGTCCTGATAATCTCTCTTTCCTTTTCTAACTCAGTTTTTAGAGATTCATTCATGTTTAGTACTTCATCCCTAACATAAAAAGCATCATCTCTATCCTTCTGAGTTTGATGGAACATGACTAACTCTTTTTCAAAGAAATCATTTCTTTTCTTAAAAGCAAGATTTTCAGAAGTTAATCTTTCACATGTTAAAGTTTGATCTCTATAACTAACAAACAAGGTTTTAAGATATCTTCTCAACTCATTAATATCATCAGTATGAAAAGAATAAGTAGTCTGAGGTACCTTTGTTTAAGCAGCTTCAGAACTGCTCTCAGCACTTTCTTTATCAGCATTTGCCATCAATGCATAGTTCTCCTCACTTTCAGAGTCTGAGGTGTCTGTCCAGCTTTTCTGCTTTATGACAAGAGCCTTGCCTTTGTCACCCTTTGCCTTCTTGCAATCAGGAGATATGTGGCCTTTCTCACCACAGTTATAGCATTTAACATTGGTATAATCTCCTCTGTCAGACTTTCCTCCTCTGCCTTCAGATCTTCTGAAATTCTTCTTATCAGAACTTATGCCTTTCCTGGAAAACTTCTTTCCCTTCCTGAACTTCCTGTATGCAATCTTTGTGATTCCTTTCACCATAAGAGCACACAGCTTCATCATCTCCTCATCAGCATCAGTCTCAGGCAAGCTTTCAGAATCTGAGTCATCATCACTTTCAGAACTTGATGACTCAGTTTTAGACTTTATGAAAAGAGCTTTACCCTTGTCTTTCCTTGAGGAAGCTGCTTTGGGGGATTCTTCTTCAGCCTTAAGAGCAATTGTCCTTGACTTTCCTCCTTTCCTCTTGCTTCTTTGTTCCATCTCAAGTTCATGAGTCTTGAGCATTCCATAGATTTCATCAAGAGTTGTTTCATCAAGATTGTAGTTGTCTCTTATTGTCATTGCCTTCAAATCCCAACATTCAGGAAGAGCTAACAGGAATTTAAGGTTTGAATCCTCAAGATTATACTCTTTATCAACCAATGACAAATCATTCAAAAGTTTGACAAATCTATCATATAAATCATTCAATGACTCATTAGTCTTTGAGTCAAAATGTTCATACTCTTGAGTGCGTATTGTCTTCCTGTTCTTCTTAATTGTGTCAGTTCCCTGACACCTTGTTTCCAGAGCATCCCATATCTCCTTAGCAGTCTTGCAGTTGATTACCCTATTTGACATTACATTATCAATGGCACTATGCAGTAAGTGTCATACCTTAGCATCCTTAGCAATTGATGCTATATCTTCAGCAGTATAATCACTCTTCTCCTTTGGTACGGTCTTTGCTGCTTCACCTGCAACTGCAACAGCGAGCTTGGTTGGTTTGTGAGGCCCTTCCTTGATTCTATCAAGGTATTCTGGATCTGTTGCTTCCAGGAACATGGTCATCCTTACCTTCCATATGGGATATTCAGATGGTCTCAGTATGGGAACTCTGATAGTCTCATACCGACTTTGAATTTGTGTCTTTGGAGGTTCTTCAGTTTTGGTAGGCTTAGTTGGAGTTTCTGTGTCAGACATGATTGTGTTTGGATCTTTAACTGTATGTGTGTTAACAGATTAGCTCTGATACCACTTGTTAGGTCACACACACTGTAGAGGGGGGTGAATATAGTGTATAATACAATCAAATCGAAGTTTAATATATTAAGTAACAGAAAACAAACTTTATTGAAACAATAAGCTCTGTTACAGTATGGAACTGTTACCTCTCAGTGATGAACAAATATCACGAGAGCTGCTAGGGTTACAATGAATAATCTTCTCGAATATGATAACACTTATAGTGTAAACCCTATGTCTGTGTTTATATACTACATAATTACAAGATAATCGCTAATTGATATGGAATATAATTCTGCTTCCTAAAACATATCAATCAGATATCTTTTCTTCCAAGTATTCCATTCTTCACGGAACTCCTTCTTCATGCATATCTCTTCTTATGTTTATCTTGATCTTCTTTCCTTTAATCAGCTACTGTCCTTATCTGATCGTCCTTCAGCACTTAAGTTCTGATATCTAACTTCTGATGATTATCTCCTGATAATATAAGTACTGATATCCTTAAGTCCTGACTTCCAGTATAAGTACTGATTAATGGTTAAGTACTGACTTGTGATGTTAAGTAAGATCTGAAATCTAAACATAAATCATATTAGCCATGACATTATCAAATATATCTAACATACATATAGTACTAGGAATGCCACATGACTCCCACTAACCTTCTTGTAAACACATGGTTCATCTTTATTTTGAATAAAGCCAAATTCTTTGACTGTTTCATCAAAATGATGATTCCATATCTTTGAGACTTGCTTCAATACATAAATACATTGAAGCAACTTACAGACCATCTTAGCAAACTTGGGATCGATAAAACCCTCAGGTTGTATCATGTATACATCCTCTTCAAGGATCCCATTTAAAAAAGCGGTTTTGACATCCATTTGCCAAATCTCATAGTTGTAGTAAGCATCTATTGCTAGCAAAATCCCGATGGACTTGACCATAACAACTGGTGAAAAGTCTCATCATAGTTTGTACCATGAATTTGTTTGAAACCTTTTGCCACTAGTTGCGCCTTCTAGGTCTATACTTTACCATCCATTTCAGTCTTCTTATTGAAAACCCACTTGCACCCTATAGGCTTTACCCTTTCAGGTAGATCAACTAAAGTTATAATGACTCATATATTTTTTTATATTGTTTAAATGTGTAATTATTAAATAATTACATAAATAAAATGTGTGTATGGATTCAGTTAGCTGGATATTATTCTATTATTAATCATATGTGATTATTGGTGTTCGAGGATGATTTGTGTAATTAGTTGTTAAGCTGGGTTGTTTTGTTTTTTTATTTAAAGGTGATTCTATTCAAGATTTATTTTCATAAATATGGGGATTATCTCTAAATCATTTTTATGGCTTCATAATTTTATTAATTATTTTTAGGAGTGTATAAAATTGAGAAATCAATATTTTATTGATTATTTAGCCATATATGATTTTCTGATTGCAATTATTTGTTAAATCCGTATTTAATTCCAAAATTTCTCAAAAATTATGAAACTCGTATTTATTTAAGTTTGGAATATTCCGAGAATTTTAAAATTATTTTGGTAATTTTTGGGATCAAATTCACCCGCACATTTATTCGCTATATTGTTAAATGCGAATATAATGCGCAGTTCAAAATTTCTTTGAAAATTTCAAAAACTCTATTTTATTAATCTTTGAATACCCCGAAAATTTTAATATTATTTCGAAAATTTTCCGACTCATTTGTATTTACAAAATATATCGTGAAAATGCGGAATCGGGTCGAAATTAAGGCGTGCGGTTATAAAGGGAACACGTGTCCTTTATTTGGACACGTGATTTGATAATATAATAGCCTAGTTTCTCTGTTCCAGACCCGATCCAAAGGCATCATCTCTCATTTTCTTTCAATCCTTCAATTCACAGCTCTCTTTCAGTTTTAATTCGGGGTAATTCGTCCAAATATCTCTGCTCCTTGTTCCTCTCTGTTCTCAGAACCTTTCCTTGCTGTAATCTGGTAATTCCCCTGTCTATTCCCTCCGTATCTCCGCCGCCGGCCTCGCTTTTCCGGCGAGTTATGGTGGCGCGTGCACTGGGGGTTTTGCTCGGGTATTATTGTGGCTGTAGCGTGTGTGCGTGTTGTGTGTGGTTGTGTGAGTGTGTGTGTGCGCGTTATGTGTGTGTGTGTGTAGCTTAGAGGCTGTACTTTTACTTCCTTTTTCCGGCTAGTTGTCGCCTGACTTCCTGTTCCGCTTTGTTGCTGGTGGTTGCGCGTGTAGATGGTATATATCTGTACACCGTTTGTGTTGTTATTGTTTCGGTTCTGATAATTCGATGCTTTCAATTCCTTTTGGAGGAATTCGAATGATTGAATAATTTGTGGGAAATTTGGAATGAAATATTTGTGATTATTCGAATTTATTTTGTATTAATTTTCGACGATTCCAATAATTTTATCGGTGAAATTCGCGTTGGAAACCCGAATTAATCGGGTACCCGTGAATTTCGTCGCCGTCAGCGATGAACATTAGTGAGCTAACGGTGGACTATGATGACTATTTCTGAGTCCTACGAATAAAAATATAAAAATGCGGATAATAATTAATAATTGTAATAGAATTGGCGTTCGGAAATTTATGGTTTTGTGACGCCCTCCAAACCCGGGTCAAAAGTTTGGGGTCCACACACACACCTTATATATAACCTGCTTATAACAATAATAAAGATAATAATAATATGCAGTGACCCTACTTACCAACTACCATGGATCGCAACAGGTTAAAGTTTGCACACAAGCCAATCACATCTACTTATATTACAAACCGTTCAAATCCCATCTATTCAAACTCAAAACTGAGTATTAAACATTATTACAAACTTTTACAAACTTAAATTATCCCAAAAGAAGCCTACTAGATCAACTTGATCAACCTGTACCCCTAGCTCTCGCGCTGGACTGGGGATCCTCGCTACCAACTGGTTCCTTTTAACTGGAAAAGAATATAAACAACATCGCACAAATGAGCTAACTAGCTCAACAAGTCACAATGACAAAACTGAGAATAATGATCATCACGTGAACATGGTTATGATATCAAGTGAACAATGGATTATGATTTATATTTGGATATTAGAGTTTCATTTTAAGAAAAACCAAGGTTAGGCTGCTGATCAGTTATGCACTAACCCCGAGCACAGCACACAACACTGCTCTAACTACTGGATCTAAGGCACACATTGGCCTAACTTGACCATTATATGGTCTGACCATGAATCTGGTCCACAATTTTATAAAAACAATCCAATTCTAACATAATAACAGAATAAACAATAATAAACAATAAACAGAATCATTAACAACATTGAGTGTTCAATAATGAAAGGGTTTCAATATTCGTAAGGATCAATAAGGAAATTTCAAAGCTTGGATGCTGGGTAAGGAAAGAATTGGATAACAAAGGAAATGACATTTCAAAGTTTCAAGGATTTGGTCTTTCAAAGCATAAGATACAATAGTTTGAGTATGTAGGTAATTCAATTCAGTGTATGGTATTTAGTTTGTATGTATTTGTGGAGTAGTATCGTATATTTGTGGTTCATATCTGGGTATACAATAATCAATGGTCTAGAAAGAATCAGGTTTACGGCTCAAGATCAATGGCTGGATTCATGGTTAGGGTTCAGTGCTTCAAAGCACTTGTAATATAAAACAGGACTATCAATCACTATAATATCTCGAGAAAGTTCAGAACACTTGCATGGTATTAGCTTACTACACTGCACTCGCTTCCAATCACAATCGTCTTACTCCTCAACTACCTGTTTCCCTTTCCTACGTCTTGCCTCTTCTGCTCACATATCATAAGCATCTATCAATATTCAACTCATATGATTCTATTCAATACATACTCCTATCTACCCTTCGTTTTACCCAAATCCGATTAACGGATTGAAAGTTACGCAATAAACAAGTAAATATCGAATATACAGACTGACAGTCAATCAACAAGTCACATATAACATATAGCACGTCACATAATCAATAATATATCATTTATAAATAAGTCTCGGGTCATAAGCAAGCTTTCTGGTATTTAAAATGATTTTTAAAACATTTTCGGAACTAAAACGGGTCGTTGGATCAATTTCAGAATAATAAACAGGGTTCGGTTGGCCAATTCTGGCTTTGAAACAATTTTATAATAATTAACGAGCCTTGGAAACAATTTAAAATTTTAAAGCTCGAAACTATTTTTCAGAATTTTTAAATTATTTTTTAATAATTAAATCCAATTAAATAATTAATTAAAATCAATTAATAATTAATTAAATCAATTATCAATTAATTTCTGATTAATTGACCAATTAATCAATTAAAAATTAACTGAAATTAATTAACTAACTAATTCAGATTTATTTTTGAATTAAAAATAATTTTTAGAATTAAAATAATAATTTTTGGAATTTTCAGAAATTAAAATTGATTTTTTATAATAAAAATAAATAGAAAATATGATTTTTGAATAATTTTAAAATAGGAATCCTATTTTTGAAAACTCTGGAAAGCTCAGGGACTGAACTTCATCGTTTTCAAAAGATGAGGTACTAAACTGCAATTTTGACAGGGGTCGCCGGAAAAACTTCGGGGATGGCCGGAGAATGCGTTCCTGGCATCCTCACCCCAGCATAAGCTCCAGATAATATCTACAGACAACCAGGAATCGATTCATGCAATCAAAACATATCAATAACCCCAGACTTGGCCAGAAATTGGCCAAGAACATCGCCGGTTTTCGGCGAAACATCGAAAACTTAAAAAGACAACTCCCTATGATTCAAGCATCCTCTGTTAACGAGCTATATACCAATCGATTGCAAATTTCATAAGGAACATAATCCACTATAAATCAAGAGCTAATAACCCCTAAATCAAAAAGCCCCAAATTTCAATTGAAAACATTCATACGGGTTATAAACCCTAATTTCAAAATTCAATTTTGAACATGTTATTGAACTCCAAATTAGACGTATGACATATGAAAATCATCAGGAAAACAAGCTCTACAACATGCAAGCATCAAATCATACAAACAATCAACCGAACAAAAATTCATATTTTTAATAAAATTAATTCTAAAATAAATAATTTTTCAGAAAATAAACCTTGATTTCTGCAGTGATTTGGAACACAGAATCTGATAGAACACCTCAAGACCTTTGGATTGAGTACTCGAGCTTCGAAAACAGAGATCAATAACACCTTCGTTTTGTTGTTTGATTCTTGGAAGATTATATGAATTTAGGGTTTTTCTCTGGAAAATTATATAATTAACAGTCTACAAATGATTTTGATACGAAATAAAATACGGGGAAAGGCTATTTATAATTACGGAAAATTAGTATCCCGTTGGATCATTCTGGATATAAAACGGTACGTTTATTTGTAAAAACTGATCCAAACGGTATCGGTTTTCGGGACAGTTATCCAGATCAGTACAATTTATACTGCGGTCTTGGTCTCAGCGCCTGGTTACACGTACTACGAGGTGATAATTGGGATAGTTTAATAAAAAGCTCCCGTTTATCGAAAATATGAGTTTTATTGATTTATCGAAACGAATATTGTATCGAAAATGTTGCGGCCGGACCCGCGCAGGACAAACCGTACACCGGATCGAAAAAGTCGAAACATGGAATATGCTCGGAATATTACAATTAGGTTAGGAAGGAGTTCTCGGAAGAGTTTCGGGTTCCAAAAACGTAACAACGGATGACGTCGGTTGGTTCCCGTTTTTATAAAATAGATTTTAAATACCCGGAAAAAGATTTTATAAATTTCATATGATCCTTATAAATCCATAAATCAACATAAAAATAATTAGGAAGATATGACAATTATCTATATTCTATTTTGGACATAAAAAAATTAAAATACTCAATTAATAATATTTTCAAACATCCAAAGGCATTTAACACTTAACAATTAGTTCACAGAATAGATACTGAACACATATATTAAGCAAAAATAATTACACGATATATCCCGGATATTACATCCTTCCCCCCTTAAAAGGATTCTGTCCTCAAAATCTCTTAAGAAAACAAATGAGGGTACTTTTCTCTCATATCACTTTCCAATTCCCAAGTTGTCTCTTCAACCTTTGGGTTTTTCCATAACACTCTTACTAACTTTACCACTTTATATATCAATACCTTCTCTCTTTTCTCTAAAATCTCTATCGGACTCTCTACATATGACAAATCTGCCTGAAGCTCTATTGGCTCATATTCTATTACATGCCTGGAGTCTGGATTATACTTCTTAAGCATCGATACGTGAAAAACATTGTGAATGTGCTCCATGTGCGGAGGTAACGCCAATTCGTAAGCTACTTTGCCAACGCGCTTTAGAATCTCAAAAGGTCCGACATATCTTGGGCTCAGCTTTCCTTTCTTTCCAAACCTCGTTAGTCCCTTCCACGGTGATACTTTCAGTAATACCAAGCTTCCTTCTTCGAGTTCCGTGTCTTTCCTTGAATGGTTTGCATATTTCCTTTGACGGTTTTATGTTGCTATCAATCTTTTCTGGATTACTTCAACAACTTCCTTTGTCTGCTGTATCAATTCAGGTCCAAGTATTTTACGTTCTCCTACCTCGTCCCAATATACTGGAGATCTACATTTGCGTCCATAAAGGGCTTCATAGGGTGGCATCCGAATACTGGCGTGATAACTGTTGTTATAAGCAAACTCTACGAGAGGTAAATGCTCGTCCCAACTTCCTTTGAAATCAATAGCACAAACACGTAACATGACCTCGATTGTTTGAATCGTTCTTTCACTTTGGCCGTCCGTCTGGGGGTGATAAGCCGTACTCATATTCAATCTCGTTCCCAAACATTCTTGAAAACTTTTCCAAAATCTTTAATTAAATCTTGGATCTCGATCAGATACGATAGACACAGGAACTCCATGACGAACTACAATTTCCTTCAGGTACATACGGACCAACTTGTCGAGCGAAAAACTTTCATTTATAGGCAGAAAATGAGCTAACTTGGTAAGTCTATCCACTATAACCCAAATGGCATCATGATTGGCCCTTGTCCTTGGTAATCCAACTATGAAATCCATGGCAATATGTTCCCACTTCCACTCTGGAATTTCCAATGGCTGTAGCAATCCACTTGGTCTTTGATGTTCGACTTTAACTCTCTGACATGTATAACATCTGGTAACCCATTCCGCAATTTCCCTCTTCATATCTGGCCACCAATAACTTTCCTTTAAATCTCTGTACATTTTGGTACTCCCTGGATGGATGGAATATCTTGAATTATGTGCTTCCTGTACAATTTCATTTTTCAGCTCCATTACCGTGGAATCCAAATACTAGAAGAAAACCTCTGAATACCTTGCTCATCCTTTTGCGTGCATAATTCTTCACCTACCAAACGATTTATATCTTGATCCATTACATCTTACTGACACTTCTTTATTTTCTCTAGCAACTCCCGCTGAAAAGTCATACTGTACACTCTTGCTTCATTAGGCCTGCAAACTTTAATCTCCAATTCCAGTTTCTGAAATTCGTTATATATCTCTTCAGGTACTGATAACATATTTAACTTTTCCTTCCGACTTAACGCGTCTGCTACAACGTTCGCTTTACCAGGATGATAATTAATCGAGCAGTCATAATCCTTGATCAATTCTAGCCATCTCCTTTACCTCATATTAAGTTCCTTTTGTGGGAATATATATTTCAAACTTTTGTGATCTGTGTAAATCTCACACTTTTCTCCATACATATAATGTCTCCAAATTTTCAAAGCGAAAACTATGGCTGCTAGCTCCAAATCATGAGTAGGATATTTCTGTTCGTGTGGTTTCAATTGCCTTGACGCATACGCAATCACCTTATCGTGCTGCATTAGAACACATCCTAGACCTTTCTGAGAAGCATCGCTATAAATTACGAAATTCCCTTGATCGTCTGGAAGTGACAAAACAGGTGCCATGATTAATCTTCGCTTCAATTCCTGAAAACTTTCTTCGCATTTGTCGTTCCATATAAACTTTTCATTCTTCCGTGTAAGCTTTGTCAATGGTGTTGCAATCCTTGAAAATTTTTGAACGAATCGACGATAATATCCGGCTAATCCCAAGAAACTTCTTACCTCAGTGGGTGTTCTCGGTCTTTCCCAATTTATAATTGCCTCGATCTTTGCTGGGTCCACTTTGATCCCTTCGTTACTAACTATGTGTCCTAAGAACTGAACCTCCTGTAACCAAAACTCACACATCGAGAATTTAGCATATAATTTCTTTTTCCTTAAAATCTCCAAAGCTGTTCTCAAATGTTCCGCATGATCCTCTTCCGTTTTTGAATAAATTAAAATATCGTCTATAAACACAATAACGAACTTGTCCAAATATTCCTTAAAAATTCTATTCATCAGGTCCATAAATGCTGCTGGGGCATTGGTCAATCCAAAAGACATCACTAGAAATTCTTAATGTCCATACCTTGTTCTGAAAGCTGTCTTTGGTATATCTTCTGGCTTGATCTTCAGTTGATGATATCCCGATCTTAAGTCAATTTTGGAGAAAAACTTAGCTCCCTTCAGTTGATCAAACAAATCATCAATTCTGGGTAACAGATACTTGTTCTTGATTGTAAGCTTATTGAGTTCCCTATAGTCAATGCACAGTCTCATGCTTCCATCTTTCTTCTTAACAAATAATACTGGTGCACCCCACGGGGACACACTGGGTCTGATTACTCCTTTCTCTAACAACTCTTGCAATTGCTTCGCTAGCTCTTTCATCTCAAGGAGCGCCATTCTATACGGGGCCTTGGATACCAGTTCCGTTCCAGGTGCTAAGTCGATTGCAAACTCAATTTCTCTATCTGGAGGAAGTCCTGGTAACTCATCGGGAAACACGTCTGGAAATTCATTCACTACTGGAATATCTTCAAGTTTCGCTGGCTCCTGACTCCTATCAATCACATATGCCACGAAATGCTCGCATCCTTGTCGTAATAACTTCTTAGCTTGAATCATCGTTAAGAAATTCTTTACTTATTTCTGACCCTTGAACGTTACTATTCTTTCGTCTGGCATTTTCACCATTACCTTCTTATTTCGACAATCTATCTGGGCATCGTGCTTAGATAACCAATCCATTTCTAATATAACATCAAATTCTCCTAACTTAAACAGTATCAAATCTACACAAAATTTACTACCAGAAATCTCAATCTCACAACTCCCACAAACTTGATTAACATAGACTCGTTCTTGATTTGCCAATTCCACAGTCATTATTTCATTTAAATATTCAAGTGGGTAATTTAACTTACTAACAAAATCTTGTGAAACAAACGATCGAGTTACTCCCGAATCTATTAACACTTTGGTACATAAAGAATTCACATTAAGCGTACCTGCCACGACATCCGTATCCTGGATAGCATCCTTCACAAACATGTCAAAAACTCTAGCCCTCGGAGTCTCATTTACTGCTGGGGAAAATCCCATAATCCTCAATGTATTACTGACCGGGGCTGGTGTCTTGCAATCCCTGGCTATATGTTCGGGCTTTCCACATTTAAAGCACGTAAATCCAATGCCTGGAACCTTCACTGCTGGATTCCGGATAGGCTGATCCTTGCTGGTTCTCCTGCTGGCTGATTTCAACACTCCCTCGAATAGTGCCCTTTCTGGTTGCATTTGAAACATACCACATTCAACTTATTACAAACTCCTCCATGCTTCTTTCCACATACTTGACAATCTGGAAAAGTTAGTCTCAACTGATTCGGCTGATTTGCATTAACTGGACGGTTGCCCTGGCCTCCGTCGCCTGCATTCTGTCTCTTGAAATTAAAATTTCGTCCTGGCTGAAATTTGCCCTTCTTAAAATTTGGAAACTTCCCTGGTTGTGACTGACCCTCATTCCCTTCAAATCTCCTTTTCTTGCTTTCCTTCTCCTTCTGTGACATCTCACTCTCTGTCTCCACGATCATAGCCTTATGTACTACTCCTGCATAGGTATCCAATTCAAAAATGGCTACCTTCCCTTTGATCCATGGTTTCAAACCTTGCTGAAATCTCTTAGCCTTCTTCTTTTCAGTATCCACATACGTCGGCACATACCTTGACAATTCCTCAAACTTACTCTCATAATCTGTCACCGACATGTTTCCTTGCTTTAGTTCTAAAAACTTCAACTCCATCTGATCCTAGACAAACCGAGGGAAATACTTTTCTAAAAACAATTCCTTAAATCTCTCCCAAGTAATAACATCTGTACCTTCCAATATCTTCACCATCTCCCACCAATAGGTGGCTTCATTCTTCAGATAGTAACTTGCAAACTCAACCTTCTGCTCCTTTTTTACTTTTACTAAGGCAAATGCCTTCTCTATTTCCTTTAACCAAATATTTGCTTCAATCGGCTCTAAGGAACCCTTGAATTCTGGTGGGTTTACTGCCTGAAAAGTTTTGAAAGTTACTTGGGGATTGGTCGGTCTTTGTTGTTGTTGTGCCAGGTGAACTGTTTGTTGGGCCAAGATTTGAAGAATCTGGGCTATTGCTGGGTCTATGGGTCCTGGGTTCACATTCTGGTTTGCATCATCTTGGTTGTTATTGTTGTTGTTGGTTTCTTCATTCTGGGTGTTGGTGCGGGTATTTCTTCTGGGAGGCATTCTCTGTAAAGAATCAAACAACTTATTTAGCTTTTAAATCAAATTCTTTGTAGAAAAGAAAAGTTTTGTAATACATAAATATCTCCTTTTTGAAAACAGTTATAACTATGTAAATTGCATGCTTCTTTACAGAATATAAACAGTTATGGAAAACAAGGTACATGGTATCACAGGGGTATAACTGGTGCAATAAATAAGGTAAATTAAAACAGGTGCAGTAAAATGAATGACAATACTGGAAAGGAAAGGTGCTGATATATATAGATCAAAAGTTTTGGGTAGTACAAGCGTAAAGACGCTTCGAAAGTAAAAGAAAAAAGGGTACAACAACCTACTCACTAGTCAGCATAGCTAGTCTATAAATACAACTCAAAAGTCTACTAATACATACTACACACTACTGTACATACTACACAACCATAACAACATTGCTCAGCATCTCCATTTCTGGATCTCTGACTCAACTCCAAGGAAACTCTGGTCCTGCCAGCCTCTCAAAGTCCTCCATCACCTCAGTAGCCCAGCCCATCAGTGCATCAGGGCCTCTGCCAGGTAGTGTAGCTCCATGTAGCCTAGCCTCAAGTACCCTCCGTGTCACATGAATCTCCTCTCGAAGCTCCCTCACACCACGATCAACGTCAGTAGTCCTAATAATATGCTTTAGCTCTCTGATCTGGGCCAACAAGGAATCACGCTCCAATAGAAGAGCCTCATACCGGTAGTAAGGAACTGGGGACAATGTAGACTGTAATGGGGCACTTGCAACTGAATGCCCAGTGGAATCTGAATCAGCTGGTGGGGGTTCTCTGATAGGCGGCCTCATGCCTGGAGGTGGAATAGCCTGCAGTGGTACGGGCTGCAACACAGGTGGAAGTAGAATAGCCATTATAGGTGGAACAACAGGACGTGGATCTGATGATGGCGCTCCAACTGAAGGCTCTGAATGATCAGCTGATACGGGGATAAAAGAGTCGGCCTTCACTGTTATCTGAAATCATATCGCAATATAAGAATCTTGAACCATGACGCGAATTACACTAATACATGTTCTACCATAGCATTCAACCTCTCGACGTTCTATCTTTCTATTCTTTACTTCAAATCCTAACCCTCTACCCATTCCCATTATCCTAGGCTTGTGTCAGTGACTTATAACCTGTAGCTCTGATACTAAACCTGTGATGCCCTCCAAACCCGGGTCAGAAGTTTGGGGTCCACACACACACCTTATTTATAACCCGCTTATAACAATAATAAAGATAATAATAATACGCAGTGACCGTACTTACCAACTACCATGGATCGTAACAGATTAAAGTATGCACACAAGCCAATCACATCTACTTATATTACAAACTGTTCAAATCCCAACTATTCAAACTCAGAACTGAGTATTAAACATTATTACAAACTTTTACAAACTTAAATTATCCCAAAAGAAGCCTACTAGCTCAACTTGATCAACCTGTACCCCTAGCTCTCGCGCTGGACTGGGGATCCTCGCTACCAACTGGTTCCTTTTTAACTGGAAAAGAATATAAACAACATCGCCCAAATGAGCTAACTAGCTCAGCAAGTCACAATGACAAAACTGAGAATAATGATCATCAGGTGAACATGGTTATGATAACAAGTGAACAATGGATTATGATTTAGAATTGGATATTAGGCTGCTGATCAGTCACACACTAACCCCGAGCAAAGCACACAGCACTGCTCTAACAACTGGATCCAAGGCACACATTTGCCTAACTTGACCATTATATGGTCTGACCACGAATCTGGTCCACAATTTTATAAAAACAATCCAATTCTAACATAATAACAGAATAAACAATAATAAACAATAAACAAAATCATTAACAACATTGAGTGTTCAATAATGAAAGGGTTTCAATCTTCGTAAGGATCAATAAGGAAATTTCAAAGCTTGGATGCTGGCTAAGGAAAGAATTGGATAACAAAGGAAATGACATTTCAAAGTTTCAAGGATTTGGTCTTTCAAAGCATAAGATACAATGGTTTGAGTATGTAGGTAATTCAATTCAGTGTATGGTATTTAGTTTGTATGTATTTGTGGAGTAGTATCGTATATTTGTGGTTCATATATGGGTATACAATAATCAATGGTCTAGAAAGAATCAGGTTTACGGCTCAAGATCAATAGTTGGATTCATGGTTAGGGTCCAGTGCTTCAAAGCACCTTTAATATAAAACAGGAATATCAATCACTATAATATCTCGAGAAAGTTCAGAACACTTGCCTGGTATTAGCTTACTACACTGCACTCGTTTCTAATCACAATCGTCTTACTCCTCAACTACCTGTTTCCCTTTCCTACGTCTTGCCTCTTCTGCTCACATATCATAAGCATCTATCAATATTCAAGTCATATGATTCTATTTAATACATACTCCTATCTACCCTTCATTTTACCCAAATCCGATTAACGGATTGAAAGTTACGCAATAAACAAGTAAATATCGAATATACAGACCGACAGTCAATCAACAAGTCACATATAACATATAGCACGTCACATAATCAATAATATATCATTTATAAATAAGTCTCGGGTCATAAGCAAGTTTTCTGGTATTTAAAATGATTTTTAAAACATTTTTCGGAACTAAAATGGGTCGTTGGATCAATTTCAGAATAATAAACAGGGTTCGGTTGGCCAATTCTGGCTTTGAAACAATTTTATAATAATTATCGAGCCTTGGAAACAATTTAAAATAATATTTTAAAGCTCGAAACTATTTTTCGGAATTTTTAAATCATTTTTTATCCATCATACGCCTTGGACTACATACATCACTCTGTATAAGTCCTAATTGTTCGGTGGCCCTTTCACCATGTCCGGTAAAAGGAGCTTTAGCCATTTTGCCAATGAGACAAGATTTGCATTCTTTTTATGATTCAAAATCAAACTTATCCAAGTAACCATCTTGATATAATTTGGAAATGTGTTTCTCATTTATGTGACCTAAACGACAATGCTAGAGGTATGTTTGATTTGAGTCTTTCATCTTAATACGTTTATTATCATTATTTATGTTATAGACATGAGTATCTAAATCAAGAGCATATAAACCATTAAACAAACGTGCAACTTCATAGGTAACATTATTCAATGAAAAGGAACAACTATTGTTCTGAATCAAACATTAAAAACCTTTTTTGTCCAAACAAGAAACCGAAATAATGTTTCTGTAAATTGCAGGAATGTAAAAAACAGTAATCTAGTTCTAAAACAAGCCTAGTGGGCAATGATAAATGATAAGTCCCTACAGCTAAAGCAGCATCCTTTGCTCCATTTCCAACACGTAGGTCGACTTTTCCCTTCGCTAATGTCCTACTTCCCAACAGTTCCTGCACATTTATGTTAATATGAGAACCACATCCAGTATCTAATACCCAAGATGTAGAAGTAGACAAATTGACTTCTATAACATAAATACCTGAATCAGAAGCTCCAGTAGCCTTCTTCTTCAGATCCTCCAAATAAGCATGACAGTTTCTCTTTCAATGACCCGGTTTTTTGCAATAGTGACAAGTATCACCCTTTGCAACACCAACTCCAGGCTTTAAAGCCTGTTTAGGAGCAGTTTTAGGAGTAGCAGCAGGTTTGGATCCCATCCTCTTCTTGCCTTTCCATTTATCTTTCCCTTTGGAACTCCCTTTATTCACCATCATTATGGGAGTAGTAGTTTTTGATATAGCCAACAATTCGATAGGTGTCTTGTCTATCTCATTCATGTTGTAATTCATTACAAATTGAGCATAGTTGTTGTTCAAAGATTGTAAGATTAGATCTATCTGGGCTTCCGGACCAATCGCGGAACCCAGAGTAGCAAGGTACTCCATATATCCAATCATCTTAAGAACATACGGTCCAACCAGATCACGATCGCCCTGTTTGCATGCATACAAATCTTTGCTTGTATCAAACCTCTCTTGACGAGTATGCCCTTTAAACATACGTTTAAGGTGCTTAATCATGACATAAGCATCAATATGCTCATGTTATTTCTCAAGCTCAGGACTCATAGTCGCTAGCATCAAACATGTGACATCCGTGTCATCATCCATATGCTTCTGATAAGCAGCCTATTAAACACGTGTTGCACCTTCAGGAAGAGGTCCAGGGTGAGGAACATTAATGACATGGAGCTTTCGCTCCTGCCTGAACACTATCCTCAAGTTCCTTTGCCAATCAAGGAAGTTTGTTCCTGTCAGCTTGTCCTTCTCAAGGACTGATCGCACAGAGAAGTTGTTTGAGTTGTTTGCTATTTGTTATCTACAATATTAAAATGCATAAAATGAATTAGTCTACAAATGATTATTAAATTATGTTCAATTAATTATTTATATATATTCAAAATATATATCTCCTACTATTTTTATCAAATTGATAGCCCTAACTATTAATTCAGAAAGAATATCTTCTATATACTTTCTAGTGAGCCAAGATCCATGTTTCATCATATCTTAGGCCAACTTTGGCTTTTCTCCCAAAATAAGATTATTTATATAGACAACATTTGTCAATTATATCAACTATATAACTCTTGGATAGTCTTGTGCAACAACATTTGTTCGTATCTATCCAACAAATCTCTCCAAACTCTATGCCTCTAAGTTCATAATCCTATTGTGGTAACTTAGTTAAGTCAAACCTAAAGGTCTAAAAGTATCATATACTTCAACCGCCTTCCCATGATAGATGGGAGTACTTCGCTCTAGCGAACCCACTCCTTATCGATCTAGGGGTTAACGCGTTGGACATATTGGAAGGCATCTAAACAACTTTATATTATTATTAGGGTTTTGTTAGTATTAAAATAATCATGATTCCATCATAAAGAGATTCCCAATTTTCCCCGGGAGAGGTCCGAGGGCGGCAGCCCCAGGCTGGGGTTGAGCTCGGAAAGAAAATATTTTTTTCCGGAAGACTGGTATTATACAGAAAACTCAATTTCAGAGCTACATATCATATCTTCGCCAGTCTTTGCCAATACTCCATCATATGCAGTTTCAGAAGCATGTATCATATACATACTATATGTTCCAGTCCCCTATTGTATCTCGTCGCGAAACAATCACCATGTATCCCATCGTGAAACGATCTACGCCTTGAAGGTATCCAACCGAATGATCGAACGGAGGATGAGCGTGTACTAGCACTCATAAATCAGAAGCCACCTCCCTCTCTCTCTCAAGCTTCTAGGGTTTGTGTTTTAATCTTATTAAAATATCCAACCCTAGTTGAGACTTAAAAAGATATTATATAGGCAAGAGAAAAAGATTTCTAACCCTAAATAATTTAGACTTTTAATAAATACGAAAATCCTAGTTATTATTAATTAAGTCTTATTTAATCACCCAATAACTCAATTTCGGATTTAATAGTAAATTCAAATTTCTTATTTATTTATTTAATTAAATCTTACTTAATTAATAATGTAATAACCGGGAAATTTTTGTACATATTTTGTGATATATGTAATAAATATTCTTTGATTAATTAAATTTAAAATGTGATGCCATGATTTATTGTGTACTAGGTATTAATTTTATTCCTACAAGGACCCGGGCAGTTTTCTAATAATTATTATGTGTTTTAAATGCAATTATATGAATCGATCTGCAATCTGGACGCGTGTCAGATTACGTTTCTTCGGTGTTACGTGTTAAAACTTGTTTTATAATTGTCTGTGCATATTATCGTTGTTTTCGGGGTATATATTAAATTTAGAAAGTATTTTGTTTTTCCAAAAGTTATCGAACCGGGACCCGATCGGGAAGTAAAAGCCCACAAAATCTGTACTTATATTTTTTAAAAAATCTAGGACTCTCCTAATAGTTTGTATTTCCGTATTTTTGAAATGTACGTAAATTTCAGGAAATTTTGATATATATATTGTATTTATCTATAAATTAAAAAATATTTTATAGTTTTTCCCCGTAAATTATTATTTCCTGGGCTATTGACTTAAATTAAACAAGAAAAAGGTACCGCTTTGAGATTTATCGGGACCGTTTGTGTAAATATAAATACGTCTCATATTTATCTGGTTTCAGTAGTACATATCATCAACAAACAAATATCTATCAGTTTCTTTCATTTTATATTTAGTTTTTAGTTTTCGAGATACCGAATTAAAAAATCAAGCTTTTTGATCAAACTAAGAATCTGTTGATTGTGTTCTTGATATCGTTGTGAAGCTTGCATCGAGACGGTCAATTTCATACCAAAAACATCTATTAAGGTTAATTATTCTTGAATTTGGATTTTTCAAATTATTTTTTTAAATTTGTTTTTGAGTTTTAATGATTGTTTGATTGTTTTATGGATTGGTTATTGTTCCCGAGATCACAATGACCATATTGATATATAGTTTGTATAATTTTGATTCCGTTTTGATTGAAACCGGATTTTGGGTTATTATCAGATTTTTAATTCAAATTTCTGGACTTGTTCTTGATTATTTGGTGTTTATAAGATCATGAATACATTATGCAACTTCAAAGCTTTGATTTGATAGTTAGAACATGAATTATGGTGTAGAAATGAGTAAAAACAATAAGTTGGCCGGAGAACTCGATGGTTCGCTGGAGTTCATGGTGTGTTGACTTAGTTGCTAAGGAGAAATATAATAAATTAGAATGAAAAATGGTGAAGTTTAGATGCGATTTGGCCTCCGATTGGTGTCGCCGGCTGCCGGATTCTAGGTTCAACCCAGTTTCCCGTCGGCTTCAAACCCGACCCGGCCACCTTCTTCAAGACCCGTTTCTGTTTTAAAAATAACTCGGTTTTAATCCTAATTTCCCAAATTCCTTTCTGGAAAATATTTCTGGCAAATTCTTTTTAAATTTAATTCAAAATTCAGTTTTAAATTCTAAAAATTTATTTTAATTCCAAAATTAATATAGTTAATTATTTCCATAATTAACTGAATTATTTTAAATTCTAAAATCATTTTATTTTATTATTTTCAAAAATCCAGATTTATTTTAATTATTTATAGTTTATTTTAATTAATTATTTGATTAATTCATTTAATCAGTTAATTTAATTTATAAATAGTTAAATAAAATATATTTATTCATAAGTAAGCCAAATAATTCCTAAAATTTATTTTGGGCTTTTAAAAATATATTTAAGTATTTAAAAAATAATTAATATCATTATTAATTGATTTATTCTGATTTTAATCATAATAAATAGACCGTTTATCCGTCTAATACGAAACGAACGCGTCTAGACTCAGAAAAATATTCCGCTTCCATTTAAGATACTTTCGAGACCCAAATCATTTTTGTATCAAAAGGTCGTTTGTTTTACGAATTGTTCTAAATCGAATACTTATTGGAAAATCCATATTTTAACCCGATTTCAGTTTTAAAAATACCGAGACCTATCTTTTATGATATGAGTTTTATGTTATGTGCATAACATGAGTACGTGCTTTGTGATATGCATGCTATCTATTTAGAGCTTTCGATGCTATGATTAGATAAACGACCGAGTAGACACTAAGACGTATAGACGTCATTCGAGTTTTGTCTACTTTATTAAATAAGTGCATTTGATTTATAGAATCAAGTTCAGGAAGGAAGTCAGGGCTAGAAAAGGTTAAATCCAGTCTTTTCATATGAGGAAAGTACCCCTGTCCTATTCCAATTTCAGAATGGACAAATGTTATATACTTGAGATTGATATTACTGTTAGGTAAATCCTTTTTATACAGTATTTTTGAATACTCTTAGATTGTTTATGTCAGATAATTCTAGTAATTGTTCTATTAGAATATGGATCTTATTCCTGATAGATAGTAAATAACTATGCTATCTCATTTTACTATATACAGTGGAACGTGATATTGATATTTAGCGAATAACTAATCTTACTAGTTATCTCTCAATTAGTTGTTGAGATTACTCCGGACTATGAAAAATGGGGAGTTGATTATGATATGATATCGACGAATTCGATTGCTTTATGAAAGAAAAATATTTTGATTGGATGATGCGTAAGTGACCCGGGCGGACGGTCTAGCATTAGGGCTTTGTATTAACTGATATATGTTTAATAAAATTTTGTACTTGGCCATATTGTGCCTTTTTATTTAAGTACATACCGGTCGTGACCGATATGTAGCTTTTATTTCAGTACTCATGTTTGAGACATGAATTCTATGAATCATGATCCAGCCCTATCACAGTGGCTGATCAGCATATGATAGTGCATTCACCGGAATATTGTTATTCCAATCTAAAACTTATTGCTTACTATTTTACAAGCTTACTATTAGCTTCAGTTATTATTAAGATATCATTGATTACATGTTGTTCTTTCTTTATTAGCATGATATTGTTGTTATCATTTCGAGCGCATATTTTATACTGCTTGCTGAGCATTTCATAGCTCAAACTTGTTTTATTGTGCTGATCTTTCAGAGATGGATTGAGATTCCTCACTTATTGCATAATGCTAAGGAGAGGGTGCCTCTTGTGCATCCTCAGATCTTTAGATTTCAGGTGCCTCAACAGCAGCAGGTAGGATCTGTGAGTTGGTGTAGTTTGTAAATTAGTTTGTAGTGTAATAATAAAAGTGAACTAGTTTGTAAAACTTATTAGACTTTTGAGGATTAGCATAACTTCATGTAGAGGTTATCCTAATCAGGTTAGTAGTTGTAATAACTAATGGTTTGATATAGTGTATGTTTCATATTATAACATGTTCTCGATCCTTATGCATGAATGGGTTATAAATAGTATTTTAATTCTGTTGTGTATATTATTTTATTGTTTAGCAGTTAGTGACCCTATTCGCAATAAAACACGCAAGCGTACGCGATCACAAGTAGTATAAGATTTAAGTCAAGTTCGTTCCCACAGAGACTGGTTTAGGTTAAGTTCAGATTATGCACTTATGCAATAATGTATGATTATCGTTCACAGCTAAGACAAGTAACAAATTTAAGTTGATTAACTACTTAAGAGATTATACTAGCATGCATTAACTAAGAGAATAAAATTGATTACTTATATGAGATAAAACATGAGATTCTAACTTCATTAAATACTTTATTCAAAGTTTATGTCTTTATCAATAGTATGCGATGGTGATGATAACTAATCAGATTATACAAAATTAGTATACGCTATCTTTCGATATACGTATACCCTACTACTAAGCATCCACAATCAAGATAGAAGTTGAGTAGACACCAATTATGCTTAGACCATATATGTCTATAAGATTTGAAAACATAACGGTTTAAGAACAAGTTATTTATTAAGATTATATAGGGTGTGTAAGATGGTTAAAATTACTCCACGAATCATGCATGACAAACATACATAAACCTATGCTAGCATGGCAAGTTCTAAACCTCTATATTCACTGTCGCTTCAATAGAGATTAACAAACAATCTTAGATGTTAGATACGCATCAAAGATGAATAAGCACAACCAAACTAGGAAATCATAAATCACCACACACTAAAGATTTAAAATAACCAAATATTGAAATCCAAAAATAAATCCGCTAGAACCCCATGACAATGATTAGTTCATGATCGAACACATCGTCACCATGGGTTCCAATGAAAATATGATAATAAATAAGTTCAGAATACTACGAGATAATATAAAAGTACTAGGGTTTAAAACAAATCAAAATCAAGCATCTAAAAGTATCGCCTAAATCGAAGAATATAAAAGAATGAACTAATTCTTCTTTTCCTTAGCCGTCTCGTGTGATCTAGGTCTTCTTAATGTTCTCCCTCGCTTCCTTGTTTTAAAAAATGTCTTCTTATCCGTATATATAAGCCCATGGATCACTTGGACGCTCCAAATAACCAAATTAGAGTAGAAACAGGATTCTGGCATGGGTGCGCTCTCTCTCTGTCAATATGGGCACGGGCGCGCTCCTTCAGGCGCGGGCACGCCTGCTCTCTGGAGAATTTTCTGAATTTCTTGATTCTTGCTCTGATCTTCGCACAAACTTTCGCAACTCCATTCCCTGATCTCTTATCAACATAAAATCATTTGAAAGCTCATTTTCACCTCTGACTTGTGCCCTGAAACGACTCAACATAAAACACATCAAAAATTCCAAATACTTAAGTCCAAAACACCAACTTAAGCCGATATGAAGTGTTCCAAGTGGATATAAATTCCACTTATCAGACCCCCAAATCTAGACCCCAGATTTGGAGGGTGTCACAGGTTGGTATCATAGCTATAGGTTATGGTCACTGAAATAGACTTAGGAGTTATCTTATTTGAGTTATCAGAAGATCACATGAGATAAGTATATGTCTAACTCATATCGAGTTCAGTTCAGACTATCAGATATAGTCTTTGGTCATAGTTTCAAATTTCTTATCTATGAGCTGTGATATGATTCCAAGAGGAGCTGGTTGAGGAGGATAGTTCTGATGAGACTGGTTATTCTGGTAGATGGGTAGGACCTCCATCCCCTTCATCAGATTCAGAGGAGTCGGTTCAGAGTGAGCCTATGGTAGGAGTTATAGAGCCTAGAGTTGAGATACCGGCAGACCTGGTGGTTGAGATGGTTCAGGAGGTAGTGGCAGACCCAGAGCTAGTTAGGGTGGCTCAGAGGGCAGTGTTTTCTGTTCGTACAGAGGTGGCTGTGGATATCTCCGAGGTTGGTTAGACTCGTGTCATAAGGATCATGGAAGAGGCCCGTATGGCCGTGACTAGAGAGGTTGTTCATGCTTGGACCAGGCATACCCGGGGGCAGAGTCCCGCGGCCTCTATAGCTTCAGTTACTTCGAGGGCCCTAATAGAAGTGGCTCCTAGCGTGATTCTGTATCATCTATATGCAACCATGGGCAGGGAGTGTGAGTTTCTCAGAGGCCAGAATGCCGGAATGAGTCAGACTATTCCGGAGATGCCGCAGACAATCACTACAAGGGCAGGTGTTTCGAGTTCTGAGGTGCAGTCTAGGGTCCAAGCTATTGAGTAGCTTGCCAAAAAGAGGTTGACAGAGTTTCCATCCAGCAGTGAGTGGGACGCAGAGGCCCATAGAGTTACTCGACTTGTGAGCAAGATTCTTTCAGAGTTACGCGTAGCGCATGATCCGCGTGGTTAGAGGATGAGAGATGAGTTGGTTTAGGAGATGAGAGACCCAGTATAGTACGGAGGGTATCTGTCTCCTGTTTTGTTGTATATGGTGGCGTCAGCCAGTGACATATGATGCAGTGTGATGCGGGGAGTGTGCCAGCAACAGTTGGGTCAGTCTGGCAGAGTAGGGATATCTTTTGTATCATATTATATTCCTTTATTCTGTCATTATTATTATCGAGTTGTATGTTTTCTTAAGTTTTTATCAGACTAGTCGAGACAATACTTTTGATGGTTGTATCCGTATCTTATATATATATATTTTGGTTTGTACAACAATCCCTGTTTTGTTGTATCAGCTTTATTTTATTTCTTTTCTTTCTTATTTAGTATTAATTTTCTTTCATATTATCCAGATTCACTAGATTGAAAGATAGTATAATTCAGTTTAAGTTTTCGGATGATTGTTCAGATTATGGTTATTCATATCTAGATCATTGTTCATTTGAGCACTTTGTAGTAGTTGCCCATTTACTTTCTTTTCTTTATTGTGTTATCATTCTATGCGATTTTGAGCAGAATGATATAATCATTATGCAGCACATACTAAAAATGTCGGTAAATTTATAAGGTGGATAAAAAGATTTTATGCATAAAAACTTTTTAGTCATGTTAATAAATTGCTACATAGTTATATCCATGCTTAGCAGATTAATATTTCTTATTTTATTTTCATAAAATGGGTCCCAAGAAGAGTAGTAAGTCCGGGGGAATCATACCGAAAGTCGTAATGATCCAGCAGTTGTCCAAATGCTGGGACTCATGCAACAAAAAGTGACACAGCTTGCGCAACAGCAACAATAACCAGCAGCTCCACCTGCGGTGACTTTTAAGAATTTTCAAGCTATTAATCCACCAAAGTTTAAGGGGAGTGCAAATCCAGTGGAAGCCAATGTATGGCTTAAGAAAATAGAAAAAGCTTTTGAATTGGTTAGTGCAGGAAATGAGCAGAAGACCAAGTTTGCCAGTTATTTTCTGAAAGGGGAGGCAAAATATTGGTGGGAATCTAAGAAATAATTGGAGAGAGATCAGGTGGTGACTTGGGAAATATTTACAGAGTTGTTTTTGGAAAAATATTTCCTGACGCATATGAAAAAACAAATGGAGATTAAGATTTTGAGTTTATTGCAAGATAATTTGAGTGTTTCGGAGTATGAGGCCAAGTTTACAGAATTGGAATGATTTGTTCCAGATCAAGTTGACACAAATGAGAAGAGGGCAAAGAGATTCCAGCAGGGATTAAAATACTTGATTCAAGATAAAGTAGTTATGCTTGAAATGACTTCCTATGCGGAAGTGGTTCAGAAGGCAATGGTTATTGAAAGCAGAAGTGATACGTCTCAAAAATAAAGGGATGCAAGGAAAAGGAAATTTAAACCTTCAGGAGGAAGACCACAACAGAGTAATTTTCAGGGCCGTTTTTAATAAAAGGACAACATTTCAACAAACAGAAGTTTGGAATTTAGGAGAACACCAATTGGAAATGGAGGTGAAAATACTAAGTTCAGAGGCCAAATTTAGCAGAGGTTCAATTCACCGCCTGTATCATATTGCAGGAAATATAGGGGAAGGCATGTTGGGAACTGTCCAACCAATATGCTGTGTTTCAAGTGTGGAAGGAAAGGGCATTTTGCCAATAAGTGTCAGAGTTTGATTCAAGGCCAGAGACCAGGGAATAATTGTTTTACATGTGGAAAGTCAGGGCATCACTCCATAAATTGCCCTACATCAGGAATGAACAATAACATACCCAGGATTGCAGGTGTTCCATCCCAGAGTGTTCCAAGAATTGAAGGACCACCGGCCCAACCCAAGGCCAGAAAATTTAATATGTCTATGAAGGATGTAGTTCAAAGTTCGGATGTGGTTTTAGGTACGCTTCCAATAAACTTCGTAGAGTCTAAAGTTTTAATTGATTCCAGAGCTACAAGGTAATTTATTTCTATGGATTTTGTTGATAAATTGCATTATAAAATAAAACTGTTAGACGAAGCACTAAAATAAGAATCAAGTTGCAGTAGATCAAGTGCGTCCGAGGTGTGATATTGAGATAGGAGGACATCATTTTCATGCTAGCTTGCTACCTTTTAAGTTGGGAGAATTTGATGTTTTTCTAGGGATGGATTGGTTGTAAAAAAATAATGCGCAGATTGATTGTAAGAATAGAAAGGTGAGACTTCAAACGGTGGATAAAAAGAAGAAAGTGGTATTTCAAGGGAATAAACAAAAAAATAAATTCTTATCGGTAGCTCAAGCGAAGAAGTTATTGCGCCAGAATTGTGAAGCATTTTTTGCCAATATAATAGATACTAAGAAGGAGATTCAAAGCTAGAAGTTGTTCCAATAGTCAATGAATTTCCAGATGATTTACCAGGACTACCTCCCAACGGAGAAATTGAGTTTGCTATTGAATCAGCACCAGGGACGGAACCAGTTTCCAAAGATCCATACCGTATGGCCCCAGTTGAGATGAAGGAATTGGTAATTCAGCTACAAGATCTTTTGGATAAGGGATTTATAAGACCAAGTGTATCCCCATGGGGCACACCAGTTTTGTTTGTCAAGAAGAAAGATGGAAGTATGCGACTGTGTATCTGTAGGGGTTTGAGCACATAAACGCAACGGAAACAGTAGTTTAAAACGTGAAAAAAACAGAATTTTCGAAACCCACCTCAGGATCCATGCGAAAAATAGATATTTAATTCATAGATAAGATTGTTTACCTTAAGAAGCTTTATAAATTAATGGAGATCCAAAGCTTGTTCAACCACCACGCATCCCGCTCCCGCGATCTACGCTCTATTAGTATCCACACGAATGCTTGAACGCAAGAATTGGATGTGTAATAGCACAAACTCGTTTCTTGTACCAAAATAAGCCACACAAGAGATATTATATAGAGAGTAGGAAAATAATTATAACTCTTAACTAATTAGGAGTTATTATTAATTGGAAATTCCTATTTGTATAATAATTAAGTCACACTTAATTATTCGACAACTGAATTTCATAATTAATATTAGTAAATTTGAATATCAATATTTATCTAATTAATTAAGTCATATTTAATTAATATTATAAATAACTCGAATTACTTTAATATAATTTAAATTCAATTTAAATTAAATAATCCTTCAAGCATTCTTTGTGTGTGACCCTATAGGTTATTATTACGTTGGCAACGAATTTTAAATCTAATTTAAAATCGTAAACAATGAGCGGCATCTAGTAATACATCATTACCACCCAAGTAATAATAATTGAATCAGTGATCGATTAAACCTTTCGTGAATAATGTACAATATAATATAATTAATTTAACTACATATTATAGATAAAACAAGAGGCATGTAATGTGTCATCCTCATCAATGTTTAATTCAGGTTTCCTTGATCAATGAGTAGACTATCATATCAAATCAACATTTGAGCGTGACCACGCATTTCATAGTCTAGCTCACACAAGAGGCCAATAATATCACTCCTAAAATAGGTGGGTTAAATCCCATCTGGATAATTCATATTTCTCATACGATTCATAATATACCCAATGTCCACTTTTATCATTACCCGGTCAATGATAACTTTTGATGGAATCAATGTATATTAATTCTCGTATAGAAGTATAATGACTTCAGGTCTAAGGACCATTACATCATTATCACTGTGAGAATTACTTATGACACAACAGACATGTAAAATTTTACATCGGGTCTTTCCAGCACC
This sequence comes from Apium graveolens, assembly GCF_009905375.1. Classification (NCBI taxonomy): domain Eukaryota; kingdom Viridiplantae; phylum Streptophyta; class Magnoliopsida; order Apiales; family Apiaceae; genus Apium; species Apium graveolens. The sequence goes on from NC_133648.1 coordinate 266,743,263, forward strand.
ATGTACATTTACATATGCCCGTGTTTTTGACTTTAGTATCACTATACCTATGATCAATAAGATGTGATCATCAGTCAACAAACACACCAGTCTTAATGCATTATTATTGTCCCTTAATGATAATACTTAACTAGGGACCTTTAGGAATATTGATACTATTCTCATAATCTCATTTCTAAGTCACGTACTTAGAGATATAGAATTGCATTTCATATTCCAAGGACATTTATTAATCTAACATTTATATCGCAGTAAATTAAGAATTAAAAAATTATAAAGGGAATAATCGATAGAACATAAACATTACTAATCCAAATGTCTTAAACTAAAATATTATAGTGTTTTCTCCAGGGAACAAACACTAACAATCTCCCACTTGCACTAGAGCCAATCACCCAGGTATCTAATACTCATGGAACTAGTATGACCATCGTGCTTCTGCTGCGATAAAGCCTTAGTCAGTGGGTCTGCAACACTATCATTACTATGCACTTTACATTTATATCTCCTTCATCATTAATCTCATTAATAAGGTGATATCGCTTAAGGACATGCTTAAACAGTCTCCTTGGCTGTTTCAAAAATATCAATATATTCGGCTTCCATTATAGAATCATCAATGTTCTTGCTGTGAACTATTCCAGCTAACATCACTTATATTTAGACAAAACACAAAACAAACATAAACACATAATCATCCTTGTCTATCCAAAAATTAGGTTCATAAACCAGCATCAGTGTAACCCTTTACAACTAGTTCCCTATCTTCTCCATACACCAAAAATAAATCTTTATTCCTCTTTAAGTACTTAAGAATATTCTTGAAAATTATCCACTGACCCTCTGGATTAGACTGGTATCTACTCGTTATGCTCAGAGTATACGAAACATCAGTATAAATATATATTATTATACACATTATAGATCCAATTGCTAAAGCATATGAAACTTTCTCAAATGGCCCTTATCATCTAATGATTTAGGGGGAAATTATCTTTTGAGATCACTATCCCATGAGACATCGAAATATATCCTTTTTTTGTCTTCTGCATCCTAAAATGATGCATTATTTTATCAATGTATGTACTCCGACTAGGTTGATTAATCTCTTTAATCCATCTCTATAGATCTTGATCCCTAATATATAGGTAGCATCACCTAAGTCTTTCATCGAGAAATTATTTCTCAACCAAGTCTTAACAACCTGTAGAGAAGGTATATCATTCCATATCTGTTATATGTCATCTACATATAATACTAGGAATGTAATATGGATCCTACTAACCTTCTTGCAAACACATGGTTCACCTTCGTTTTGAATAAAGCCAAACTCTTTGACCATTTTATAAAAATGAATATTCATTCTCCTTAAGGTTTGCTTCAATCTATAGATAGATAGAAGAAACTTACAAACCATCTTAGCAAACTTTGGATCGATAAAACCCTCAGGTTGTATCATATATACATCCTCTTCAAGGCTCTCATATAAGAAAGCGGTTTTGACATCCATTTGCCAAATCTCATAGTCAAAGTAAGCAACTATTGCTAACAAAATCCTGATGGACTTGACCATAGAAACTGGTGAAAAAGTCTCATCATAGTCTATACCATGAATTTTCTTGAAACCTTTGAAAAGCTTCATCTGAGGAATTGATCAAGGAATTTGAGAAGCTTGAAATAGAGGTCAGTATTTCAAGTATGTCTATAGATATGGTATATGTTATGTCTTTTCAACCAGAATTGTTTGAGAAGATAAGAAGATGTCAATAGGAAACAATGAGCCATGAACAAGAAGAATTGGCAAGAGTAGAACGAGGAAGTCAAAAAGATGACAAAGGAATCCTAAAATTTTCTTCCAGGATATGGGTACCTAATATGGCAGAGCTGAAGGATGAAATTATTAGAGATGCTCACAACTCCAGGTATTCCATTCATCCGGGAAGTACAAAAATATACAAGGACTTAAGAGAAAACTTTTGGTGGTCAAGTATGAAGAAAGAGATTGCGGAGTGGGTAAGTAAGTGTTACACTTGCCAAAGGGTTAAAGCGGAACATCAACGGCCCAATGGATTGAAACAAGCATTGGACATTCCAGAATGGAAGTGGGAACATCTTACAATGGAAATGCCGCCTCAAAATTCTTTTACAACAACAACTACCATACAAGTATCGAAATGCCGCCGTACAAAGCTCTATATGGTAGAAGATGTAGATCTCCAATCTGTTAGGACGAAGTTGGTGAAAGAAAGATTTTGGTCCAGAGTTGATCCAGCAGACAAAAGAAAAAGTGGAACTTATTCGGAAAAGGTTAGTGGCAATTCAAGATCGACAATGCAAATATGCTGATCCTGCCAGAAAAAATATGGAATTTGAAGTTAGAAAAGCTGTATTATTAAAGATTTCACCTTGGAAAGGCTTATCCAGATTTGGAAAGAAAGGATAGTTGAGTCCTCACTATGTTGGACCTTTTGAAATTTTGAGGCGTGTGGGAAGAGTTGCATATGAGTTAGCTTTACCACCACACATGCAGTATATCCATAATATATTTCACGTGTCCATGTTAAAGTGTTATTTTCCTGATTCTAATCATGTGATAGCATATGAGCCAATTGAGATCCAGCCAGACTTGTCTTTTGTAGAGTGACCGGTGCAAATTCTAGACCGACAGGAGAAAGTGCTTAGAAATAAGTCTGTAGCTTTGGTACGAGTTTTGTGGAGGAATCCCAAGGTTGAAGAGTCGACCTGGTAGTTAACGTGAAATGTTATCTAAGTATCCTAATTTGTTTTCCCAAATAGATTCTGAGGACAGAATCCTGTTAAGGGGGAAGGTTGTAATAACCGGGAAATTTCTATACATATTTTGTGTTATATATAATAAATATTCTCTTTTTAATTAAATTTAAAATGTGATGCCATGATTTATTATGCAGTAGGTATTAATTTTACTCCTGCAAGGACCATGGCATTTTTCTAGTAATTATTATGTGTTTTAAATGCAATTATATAAATCGATCCGCAATCTGGACGCGTGTCAGATTACGTTTCTTTGGTGTTACGTGTTAAAACTTGTTTTATGATTGTATATGCGCATTATCGTTATTTTCGGGGTTTATATTAAATTTAGAAAGTATTTTGGTTTCCCAAAAGTTATCGGACCGGGACCCGACCGGGACATAAAAGCCCACAAAATCTGTACTTATATTTTTATTAAATCAAGGACTCCCCTAATAGTCCGTGTTTTCGTATTTTTGAAATGTACGTAATTTTTGGGAAAAATTGACATAAATAATGTATTTATCTATATATTTAGTTTTATAGTTTTTCCCCATAAATTATTATTGTCCGGTCTTGTGATTTAAATTAAACGAGAAAAGGTACCGCTTTGAGATTTATCAGGACCGTTTGTGTAAATATAAATACGCTTCGTATTTATCTGGATTCAGTCAGTACATATCCTCAACAAACATATATCTATCAGTTTCTTTCATTTTATTTTTTGTTTTTAGTTTTCGAAATACCAAATTCAAAGAATCAAGTTTTCTGATCAAACCAAGAATCTGTTGATTGTGTTTTTGATACCGTTGCGAAGCTTGCATTGAGACGGTCAATTTCATACTAATAATATCGATTAAGGTTTATTATTCTTGAATTTCGATTTTTCAAATTATTTCTTTAAATTCATTTTTGAGTTTGAATGATTGTTTTATGGATTGATTATTGTTCGTGAGATCACATGGATCATTTTGATATATAGTTTGTATGATTTTGATTCTGTTTTAATTGAAACCGAATTTTGGGTTTTTTTCAGATTTTTAATTTGAATTTCTGGAGTTGCTCGTGATTATTTGGTGTTTATAAGCTCATGAATAGATTATGCACCTTCAGAGCTTTGATTTGATAGTTAGAACGTGAATTATGATATAGAAATGAGTAAAAACGATAAGTTAGCCGGAGAACTCGATGGTTCGCCGGTGTTCATGGTGTTTTGATCGGAATTCACGATCCAAAGGTTGTTTACTGCAGTTGATTTGTTGACTGAGTTGTTGAGGAGAAATTTAATCAATTAGGATGAAAAACAGTGAAGTTTGGAGGCAATTTGGCCTCCGATTGGTGTCGCTGGAATCCAGCATATGTCACCAGATTTTCGGTTCAACCCAGTTTCCGGTCGGCTTCAAACCCAACCCGGCCACCTTCTTCAAGACTCGTTTCTGTTTTAAAAATAAACCGTTTTTGTCCTAATTTCGCAAAATTCATTTCTGAAAAATGTTTATGTAACACCCCCAATTCCGGGGTCGGGAATCCGGGTTATCACGAGTTCCATTCCCCTTAATAACACCCAATCTTAATAAACAATCAACTACTATGTACTGTGACCCCACAATAAACACACACACCACAAGTTATAGTCTCAGAGATGAATATCGAAAAGTAACACGAATCATTTTATTCCAAAATTATATGCCATTACACCTTAAAAGGGTTTCTGAATAGATTTACATTTCTTTGCCATTATTACAATTGATAAAGATACATAAGTCTGGTACATCAAAAGTTGAAAGCCTAGCCTATTGGTAGTTCCTACCTCAGCTACAGCGACATCAACGCCTATAGGAAACTGCGGAATGTTTCCTATCCGCTCGCAAATTGGGAGCTTGGTCCTGTTTATCTTTTCTATCTGTTATTGTGTGATGAAAGAAGAAAGCAAGGGTGAGCAGCAAGCCCACCAAAATAATATGTATAATGATTAACTATATATGAGCCTTCTCATAGTACTCATGAAAGTCTTGGTCAAAAGAAATGGACCAAGTGTGATATTTTAATGCGATGAAGTCGCAAAATATTAAGTATATATACATATATACTTTTCAAAATATTGGAAGTCCTCTTCTATGCATAATATACACAGAGTTCCAGTTTATAATTGTATAAAACTATCGTTGCAAGGTGATCTCATATATCTAACCTTGTCTCAACGTTTTTCTCAAAATCTTTGACATGCATAAGATAATCATTTGCTAGATATAAGTTTAAAAGATGAAGTTACAAGATACTCCAATATACTTATATCTTTTCCAAATACTACTTGAACTACCACCGTTCAAGTTATAATTAGTTTCAAAAGTTCATCACATAGATGAGACTACAAGACAAGATTTGAATAGATTTAATCTTTGAACATCATTATAAATAATAAAGTTACGAGATACTTCATTAAGTCCTGATATATATACACATATATATATACATTTCATACACTCCTTGAAAACCTCTGTTATGAAAATTATAAACAGAGTTGCAATATCCAATGAATTTGGAAAGGAGAAAACCTTGGCATAAACCTGATATCTTGCTGATCAGGCAAAGATACCAATAAGTAACCTTTTCTACTAGTAGATGGACGAATTCCCCACTGGTCATCACCCTGGCCGCAATAGGACCTTATGCTGGACTGCCACTCAGCCCCTTACGCATTTGATGGACTCCCACTGAGCCACTTACACTTTTATGGACGCCCACTGAGCCCATGTTGCTTATGCCGACTCAATAGATGGACTTACTTCCCGAACCTTGGGTAAGTAATCAATTCATTTACCAAAACAGCAACCTCGTTGCGAATATAAAATATACCACAGAGCTGGATCCCTCTGGTTTTGAGCGAGTATTTAAATTCCCTTTAAAAGGAAGATCTTAAATATATAAAAATGAGTTTTGGGATCCGCTCTAACTTTTAAAAATCATTTTAAAGACTTGAAAACACTTTAAAGAGTGTTTGGAGTAATGCTGATTTAATAAAGTAATCAGTCCCAATATATTAGAAAATATCTGAATATTAATATTCAAATAATATTCCCATAAAGAATAATCTTTATACAAATAATTGAGGTAGAAGTTGTAAAATTTATACTTGAAATGAGTATTAAATAACCAAAGATATACTTATACGAAAGTACTATCTTTATTTGAATAATCAAGATAAGTTTGATTATCGACACCTTATTCTTTAATAAAATAAAGAATATATCTCAGCAAATAATCGGAGTCATAGATCCTCAAATGAATATTCAAATAATATTCATTAAATAATATAAATTGAGTCATAAGCCCTCGAATGAATATTCAAATAATATTCAATAAATAAAATAAAAGGAGTCATAAGCCCTCGAATGAATATTCGTAATAATATTCATTAAATAAAATAAAAGGAGTCATAAGCTCTCGAATGAATATTCGTAATAATATTCATTAAATAAAATAAAAGAAGTCATAAGCCCTCGAATAATATTCGTAATAATATTCATTAAATAAAATAACATTAGTCATAAGCCCTCGAATGAATATTCGTAATAATATTCATTAAATAAAATAAAAGTTATCGAATAAACTTTATTCGATTAATAGTTTTGAAAACTATATCAATATATATATATATATATTTAAATAAATATATATATATATAATATACTCGGGAACATCGACTCCCGATTTTAGAAAATGTTCACCTTTGGGTCCGCTATACTAAGGGTATATGCAACTACTGCTTATCTCTAGCATAGGTATTATGCAACTAATAAGCAATTGAATCAACAGATATATATCAAGATTACGAAACAGACATGCATATATCATATCAGCATGCTCCAATATATCGCAAAATTTTCTAATAACAACCATGCACTTATCACAAGATAATGCATATACATATATTTACATCACAACAACAGTATAACGGGTAGAAAACTTGTCTGAGTGCTCCCGGATAGACTTAAGCTTAGAGTGGGTCCGATAACCTATGAACAACAACATAAGTCGGAATTAAACCCCGGTCGCTTAAGAAACTAGACTTTAACCATTTAGAGTCCTAACGTTCGCTTTCGCGCTTAACGATTTACTTAAGTCGCTCGAGTACCCTCGGCTCCACCATTTTTAATAAATTAACCATTAAGGGTTTTAAGGCGATTCTTTCACGAGTACCTTACCAACTGCCTAATCCACTCTACATAATTGTTTCTTACCTCAATTAGTCATTTAAGGTCCTTAACCAAGGTTTCAAAGTAAGGCGAGGGGTAATGGTTCGGTCGCGAAACGCCGTTACTTAAAACGGTCGTTTCTCCTAAACCGTACATCGGAATCAAACGAACTACATATCAAAACGAAGCTCGTAACATGAACTATCTAATCATGGCAATGGTCAAAACCTAGCAGTGAGTTCAAGGGTCCTAATGTTAAGAACAAAAACAGCCTAAAGTAAATTTGTTCTTGAAAGTTACTATTCACCCTAAACTAAAATGATTTGTTTGAGATAGAAAACCTTTGATTCAAGCACTCAAACTACTTGCTCTTCTTAGTTATGAAATATAGGATCCGAAGAAACAAACCTTATAATTTTCCATGGAGTATAGCTTGTGTTTTCAATTTCTAATTCACCATTTTGGTAAAAAATTCGAAATGAAGAAGATGAAAAGGGGGGGGGGGAGAGAAGCTTGCTTTGTTTTATTGATCTTTGTGCATAAAAGGCTTGGTTGATATCCTTTTGTTTTGTTAATTACCTTTTAACCTTGGTAAAATTTGTGTGGCTTGAAATCAACCAACAATACCTTCCCTTTGGTCATGCTTATGTCATCCTCCTATGTCATCTTCCCACACTTGTCATCTTCTTGTTAGTGTGGTGACATCATCATCACTAACCTCTTTGATTAGCTCTTAATTACTTGGCTAATGACCGCTGATCTGTTATACGGTTCGCTTAACTTTCATTCTCGTTTATCGTTTGAGGGATCATACCCGGGATCTTATTACTTGGGTTCCCTTAACCTTTCTCAATACATTATATTCCTTTTATGATCCTCTCTTATAATCCTTGAATTTAAATCCTTTTAATCATGTTACCTTATACTCAATTCTTTCGGTATCTGGTGGATTTTCGGGAAAAATCAAAGTGTTCGAATTTGGATTCTGACGATCTTTACATACACTTATATCTCATATAAAGTACTAATAAGATCTCAGAATAACAATAGAAGAACCCCTACATAGTGTGGCATGAAAAGTTTTCTTATTCAGCATAATCAGCAAAATCACTATTCATAAGGGTTTCAAAAAAATTTCAAAAAATTGGGGTTATTACAGTCTCCCCTCCTTAAAAGGATTTCGTCCCGGAATCAGATAGAAAATGAATAGGGATACTCTCTTAGCATTGCACTTTCTAACTCTCAAGTAATTTTCCCACATTGTTGTTCTACCATCAAACTCTGACTAGTTTGATAACCCTTCTCCTAAGCACTTGTCCCTTTTCAATCTATAACCCTTCCTGGTTGCTCCATATAGGTTACGTCGGGTTGCATCTCTATGCGCTCATATGCCCCTATTTATCTGGCATCCGAATTACACTTCCTTAACATTGATACGTGGAACACGTTATGAACTTGTTACAGGTTCGGGGGTAGGGCTAGCTCGTATGCTAACTTCCCAATATGTTTTAATATATCCAAGGGTCCAACAATTCGTGGACTTAAACTTTCTTTTCTTTCCAACCCTCATCAATCCTTTCCAAGGGATACCTATAACATCACTAGGTCCCCTATTTCATACTCTTTGTCCTTTCGAGTCAAATCAGCAAACCTCTTATGTCCATCTTGGGTTACTACCAGCCGTCCTCTGATTAGATCTATTATATCCCTGGTCCTTTGGACTACTGCGGGTCCGAGCATCTTGCGCTCTACAACTTCATCCTAACATAAGGGAGATCGACATTGTCTTCCCTCAAAGATCTCATAAGGCGATATCTCAATACTGACATATGATCTATTGTCGTAAGAAAACTCAATCCGTGTTAAGTGATCATTCCAAATTCTTCCAAGTCTATTGCATAGACTCTTATTATAGCTTTTTGTGCTATAGGTTTTGCTTCTCAATACCCACTCTTTTCCAAATCGTAATCGCTACTACCTTCTGTTCCTAATATTATACTGGTTATACTTTTGCTCGTTAGCATTCTATAACCTTTTAATAACCACGTCAACCTTAGTATCACTAACGCGTTAGAATCGGAATACCACCATACTTGGTACCAATTTCTTTCTAGCTGCCTCCATCTTCGAAAGCTTGATCCATCATATAGAAGTAAAAGAATTCATTGAGAGATCACTATGATCATGAACACTTGTTACATTGCATAGTTAGTACAGAAGGTGGCCAGCCTTTAGTACTTGACAAGCAATTAAACAATAGCTGGTATCCTACTCGGCTTCTATCACACAGATAGATAGTCATTCGGCAATACCTCCCCTTCTGGAAGGGTTGTTCTTCTCAGTTTATACGAAATGAAAAGAAGAGAAAATAACGAATTGAAGAGAATTGTATATATGAAAAAAAATATACTGCCACAAAATATCTGGCTTGGAACCTACCTCTGAACTATAGAGGTTTGTCATAGGAGAATAAAACATATGTGTATATATATCAAGTATTATCGCATCGCATTTCACATGCCTAAATATTTTTGCTATTCCGTCCATCGTTCTATTGACCCATGCTCTTCCTCGAGCTTATACACAATCACGTTTGAAACTCCCTCGATATCGAAAATCGAATCTGGGGTCTCATTCTAGACATCATTGTTACTAGAATTCAATGCTTGCACCGCAACCTTCCTCATTAGTAATACGACTCTCTTTTCATAAGAGGGAATAAATATTCAATAGGTAGATACTCTACTTAATTAGTCTATCAATGATAACTTATACACTACCACGACCAGATTAGTGGTACTCAATCTCAACATCCATTCCAATACAACTCTCACGGTTGTAATCAGCTCATTACTCGCAGAATCATTGCTGCATTACTATGGTCCACCACTGACCTACTGTCGTCATTCACTTTCTATGAAATCTTAATATCTAACCATACAGAGTCCATACATGTCGTATAGAATACTTCTAAGGAGTTTACATTATCACCAATCATAATTCATGAAGAACACTCCAAACTCTGACGTACTTTCATGACATGAAGTAGATAAAATTGCAGAAGAGTTTCAGTCCAAGCAACGATAGCAGGTTAATACCATTCTTAATCGTATGCCTTAAATAGAAGATTTAACTCAAGGGTTCGTCTAGTCCTTTTTGAAACATGGTCCTGGCTTATCTCAAGATAGTATCTTCTGAGATAGATAGCCCGCTCATGGCAATTACACGAATTAAACCTTTACCAACTACTATTACGGTTGGGTATTGCACAGTCATCAGAAGGAATGTCAATCTTCCAAACCATAATACAACCTTCTTAGCTTTAACCATCATCACTGTATTCCTTTGGCACAAGCGCCTATAATTATCCTCTTACCTTTAAAGTGTCGGCCACCTCTTTGGCCTTTCCTGATAGTTAAATTTCCTTACAGTCAATGTCATTTTAACCACCTCCAAATAAATTTTCTACCTCATTTCAATAACAGCTTATGTGAAGATGTTTTCCTTAAAATCTGATGAGTAAAAAAAAAATATCACCATTTTTCCATAAGTTATTGCCTCAGTCTTTAGAGGTTAATCACTGTCACGACTGACTCTCAATCATGCTTAGAACATCTTTTATCTTAAGTCCTAATTGCCCTGAACAATTTCGACACTTCTATTCTTGAGAATTTTGAATATTACCTTTCTTTCTTGTAAAACCTCTTCGGTTATTTTTGAATCGTTCCTCCTGTATTCCCAAGATACAGGGCATATCAAGATACCGTTTATTAATACCAGAATCATTGTCTATGTGTTTCTGAAAAATTTCTCCACTGATACTTAAAGGTTGTTATTACCTTAATCCTTTCCAATTCATACTGTCAAAACTCATACTATCCCTATTAAGGGTGAAATGCCAACCTTTATGCATTCCCCTAGGATTCGTTTTAAGTTACTGATGTTTTATCCTTAATTCCACCTTTAAAAAGGTACATGCATCCTTCCATGGATAAATTAAGTCATACATCCCTGATAAGGGTGTCTTATTCAATCATTCCCACCTCGATAGTATATGCCTAATTTCACAATAACATATGTATTCAAAATGAGGTCAATCAATATGGCCTCCAAAAGATAACAACGGTTATCCGCTTTTATTGCCTAAATTGGGTAACGATAACAAGGGTGTTCTGGAAGATATTGGTCGTGTTTAACGTGAACTTCTTCTTAATAATTCCTTATTTACTTTTGTTGTTTATCTCAACAGTCATCTCAATGTTGGGATATCTTTCATACCTGGCGTCTCCCTTTATGGGTATCAAGCCACCGGTCTTACACTTCATATTCTTGAAGGTCACTTCCTTCATCCAATTTTCCTAATTTCTTACTTTCTTAACTCCTCAGTCCATCCGCGTTTCCTTATTAATCAATCGATCTATCTCAAAGTTTCATCGAATATTGTCAACTTCAAGGGAATTAACTATACGTATCGCTTACGCCTTCAAACCTTGAATTTATCTCATGATCAGTCACCATCGCGCTGATGATGACACACTTCTCTATATTTATTGCAAGGGTTTCTTAGGGTTTCCCATACCTAACTCCCTTATCACTTCTCAACTCTATTTCCTTTATATCCCTTTATACTCCTACCCTTTTCAGTCATTTATTTTCGTTTCCATTACAACCACAACATAAGCATTGATTTCAAACATCCCGTTATTCTAGATTCGTGTCCTCAGAATGAATCTTGACAACTTTTACAACTTAAATTCATAATTCATCATACTTGTCCGCTTTTGTTCTGGCTCTAAAGTTTTTATACCACCTTCATAACCTTGGGAGTTACTTTCCCAAAAACAATTGACTGAACTTTAATCAGTTTATTCTAACCTCTGGCTCCGTGCCTTCCTTGGCCTTTCACCAGTGGGTGGCCTCTCTCTTAGGAGGGTAAGTGACAAAACAGTCTTTTGTGATTCGTCAATCATTTATAATCTCAAATGATTCCTATATTTCCTTTAGCCAGGCTCTTGCCTCGACTGGGTCAACCTTTCCTTGGAACTCTGAGAGCTTAGCGATTTAAAGGTCATGAAAGAATTTCCTACCGCATTGTTTCCTCAAGGTGGTGGTTGGGGATAATAGTCTAAGTCCTTTTTAGACAGGTCCATGAATTGCCGTATAGGAGTACCGTCTCGGGTCTCCTTTCCTTACTCGACTTTCTGTTTCCTTAGTATGAAATGTTTCATCCTTCTCCCATACTTGGGGTTATCTTATACGTTAAAATCCTCATTTTCCACTTCATTATGTTATGGGTTCCTTCTATCTTGATGGCGACCTCCCTGACTATCACGTTCAGGGTTTGCTCTAAATCTTATTCCTCAAACTAGCTTTCGTCTAAGATTTCATCTTTAGGCTCTTGAACATTTGGAACCCAAATTCTGTAGGAATACCTCATTATTCCCTTATCATCTTTCTTGGTATTAATCTTTTATCTAATTGTTGGCTCTCTGCCTTCATTCATCACTTTTTCTGGCACAATATGTTCTTTTCCGATAATTCGGACTGTATTGCAATCTCAAACATCTTTTCGGTACCGGCTCCGGTTACCTTCACTTCTATTTCCATTTTCTCAAAATCTCTTGTAAACTCTCTCAAAGACATTATCATCTTGAGTCTCTCCTTTTTACTAAGGGCATCAGCCACCACATTGGCTTTCCCCGAATGATAAAGAATCTCATAATCGTAATCCTTGATTAGCTCTAACCACCTCATTTGGTGCATGTTGAGCTCTTTTCTGCATGAAAATGTACTAGAGCACTTATGGCTTAGGTAATTCTCGCACTTCTCTCCATACAAGTAGTGCCTCAAATCTTTAGGGCAAAACTATTGCCATGAGCCCAAGCTCATAGGTGGGGATATCGAATTTTATATTCCCTTAATTTTTTTGACGCGTACGCGAGTACCTTGTTGTGCTGTATAAGTGCACCCTAATTCCTTATGCGAAGCGTCAATACAAACCACAAAATCTCCTTTTTCCATCCGGCAATTCCAACATAGGGGCCATCACCAATCTTTGCTTCAGTTCTTGAAAGTTGTTCTCGTATTTCTCTGTCCATTCGAACTTCTCAGTCTTACGAGTAAGCCGCGTTAAAGGGGCTACTATCTTTAGGAACTTGAACGAACCTCTGGTAGTAACCGGCCAATCCTACCTCTGGTAGTCGCCCTAACCATAGTCATCAATTCCTCAGTGGTCCTTTATTCATTCTTGTCAGGATCCTCCACGGGATTCTTCTCAGCAACAATCCCATCTAGGACAACATCCTCAACCGCTACATCCTCAATATGAACATCATCCGGTTCCGCGTTAGGACGCTCTATCGGATCCATAATCTGATCTCCAATAAGTAATAAAACATCATCGCGCTGTTGCTCCTCAACCTCAGGGTTCGGAGTCCCGCTACCATATACGATAACGAACTACGCTTCTATCACGATATTTATAAGGGTTCCCATAAGGGTTTTAACTGTCAGTACTACGTTAGGTAGTCCGACTATGAACTTGGCAAGAGTTCTTATTATCTTAGTGAACTTATTATCTTAACGTCACATCATCTCTGAGGTTTATAACGCTTAGCTCTGATACCATTTCTGTAACACCCCCAAATCCGGGGTCGGGAATCCGGGTTGTCACGAGTTCCATTTCCCTTAATAACACCCAATCTTAATAAACAATCAACTACTCTGTACTGTGACCCCACAATAAACACACACACCACAAGTTATAGTCTCAGAGATGAATATCGAAAAGTAACACGAATCATTTTATTCCAAAATTATATGCCATTACACCTTAAAAGGGTTTCTAAATAGATTTACATTTCTTTGCCATTATTATAATTGATAAAGATACATAAGTCTGGTACATCAAAAGTTGAAAGCCTAGCCTATTGGTAGTTCCTACCTCAGCTATAGCGACATCAACGCCTATAGGAAACTGCGGAACGTTTCCTATCCGCTCGCGAATTGGGAGCTTGGTCCTGTTTATCTTTTCTATCTGTTGTTGTGTGATGAAAGAAGAAAGCAAGGGTGAGCAGCAAGCCCACCAAAATAATATGTATAATGATTAACTATATATGAGCCTTCTCATAGTACTCATGAAAGTCTTGGTCAAAAGAAATGGACCAAGTTTGATATCTTAATGCGATGAAGTCGCAAAATATTAAGTATATATACATATATACTTTTCAAAATCTTGGAAGTCCTCTTCTATGCATAATATACACAGAGTTCCAGTTTATAATTGTATAAAACTATCGTTGCAAGGTGATCTCATATATCTAACCTTGTCTCAACGTTTTTCTCAAAATCTTTGACATGCATAAGATAATCATTTGCTAGATATAAGTTTAAAAGATGAAGTTACAAGATACTCCAATATACTTATATCTTTTCCAAATACTACTTGAACTACCACCGTTCAAGTTATAATTAGTTTCAAAAGTTCATCACATAGATGAGACTACAAGACAAGATTTGAATCGATTTAATCTTTGAACATCATTATAAATAATAAAGTTACGAGATACTTCATTAAGTCCTGATATATATATACACCTATATATATACATTTCATACACTCCTTGAAAACCTTTGTTATGAAAATTATAAACAGAGTTGCAATATCCAATGAATTTGGAAAGGAGAAAACCTTGGCATAAACCTGATATCTTGCTGATCAGGCAAAGATACCAATAAGTAACCTTTTCTACTAGTAGATGGACGAAATCCCCACTGGTCATCACCCTGGCCGCAATAGGACCTTATGCTGGACTGCCACTCAGCCACTTACGCATTTGATGGACTCCCACTGAGCCACTTACACTTTCATGGACGCCCACTGAGCCCATGTTGCTTATGCCGACTCAATAGATGGACTTACTTCCCGAACCTTGGGTAAGTAATTAATTCATTTATCAAAACAGCAACCTCGTTGCGAATATAAAATACACCACAGAGCTGGATCCCTCTGGTTTTGAGCGAGTATTTAAATCCCCTTTAAAAGGAAGATCTTAAATATATAAAAATGAGTTTTGGGATCCGCTCTAACTTTTAAAAATCATTTTAAAGACTCGAAAACACTTTAAAGAGTGTTTGGAGTAATGCTGATTTAATAAAGTAAATCAGTCCCAATATATTAGAAAATATCTGAATATTAATATTCAAATAATATTCCCATAAAGAATAATCTTTATACAAATAATTGAGGAAGAAGTTGTAAAATTTATACTTGAAATGAGTATTAAATAACCAAAGATATACTTATACGAAAGTACTATCCTTATTTGAATAATCAAGATAAGTTTGATTATCGACACCTTATTCTTTAATAAAATAAAGAATATATCACAGCAAATAATCGGAGTCATAGATCCTCAAATGAATATTCAAATAATATTCATTAAATAATATAAACTGAGTCATAAGCCCTCGAATGAATATTCAAATAATATTCAATAAATAAAATAAAAGGAGTCATAAGCCCTCGAATGAATATTCGTAATAATATTCATTAAATAAAATAAAAGGAGTCATAAGCCCTCGAATGAATATTCGTAATAATATTCATTAAATAAAATAAAAAGAGTCATAAACCCTCGAATAATATTCGTAATAATATTCATTAAATAAAATAACATGAGTCATAAGCCCTCGAATGAATATTCGTAATAATATTCATTAAATAAAATAAAAGTTATCGAATAAACCTTATTCGATTAATAGTTTTGAAAACTATATCAATATATATATATATTTAAATAAATATATATATAATATACTCGGGAACATCGACTCCCGGTTTTAGAAAATGTTCACCTTTGGGTCCGCTATACTAAGGGTATACGCAACTACTGCTTATCTCTAGCATAGGTATTATGCAACTTATAAGCAATTGAATCAACAGATATATATCAAGATTACGAAACAGACATGCATATATCATATCAGCATGCTCCAATATATCGCAAAATTTGCTAATAACAACCATGCACTTATCACAAGATAATGCATATACATATATTTACATCACAACAACAGTATAACGGGTAGAAAACTTGCCTGAGTGCTCCCGGATAGGCTTAAGCTTAGAGTGGGTCCGATAACCTATGAACAACAACATAAGTCGGAATTAAACCCCGGTCGCTTAAGAAACTAGACTTTAACCATTTAGAGTCCTAACGTTCGCTTTCGCGCTTAACGATTTACTTAAGTCGCTCGAGTACCCTCGGCTCCACCATTTTTAATAAATTAACCATTAAGGGTTTTAAGGCGATTCTTTCGCGAGTACCTTACCAACTGCCTAATCCACTTTACATAATTGTTTCTTACCTCAATTAGTCAATTAAGGTCCTTAACCAAGGTTTCAAAGTAAGGCGAGGGGTAATGGTTCGGTCGCGAAATGCCGTTACTTAAAACGGTCGTTTCTCCTAAACCGTACATCGGAATCAAACGAATTACATATCAAAACGAAGCTCGTAACATGAACTATCTAATCATGGCAATGGTCAAAACCTAGCAGTGAGTTCATGGGTCCTAATGTTAAGAACAAAAACAGCCTAAAGTAAATCGGACATTACGACGGCTATGTTTACGCGATTTCCCAAAATTTTACCAACCAATTTAACACCAAACCATCACCAATCAATCCCAATACAACCATATGACCATATCACTCATCAAACACTTTAAACCATTTAAACCAATCTCAAATCATACCATGAATCATCAAGAACAACTAGGGCTACTTTTTAACTCCAAAATCAAAAAAAGCACTTAACCACTAAGATCTCAACATGAAAAAACAACTACTACACTTAATCTATCATTCCATCATCATAATCATTTATATCAAACAATCTTAATAATAAGGTCATGAAGAGTTATACCTTCCTTGAAGCTTTTAATCAAAGAAAGATCCTTGGAATGTCCATGGAAGCCTTAATATGTGCTTAAGTTACCTTGACCTTGCAAATAAAATCAAGAATCAAAAATTTGTTCTTGAAAGTCACTATTCACCCTAAACTAAAATGATTTGTTTGAGATAGAAAACCTTTGATTCAAGCACTCAAACTACTTGCTCTTCTTAGTTATGAAATATAGGATCCAAAGAAACAAACCTTATAATTTTCCATGGAGTATAGCTTGTGTTTTGAATTTCTAATTCACCATTTTGGTGAAAAATTCGAAATGAAGAAGATGAAAAGGGGGGGGAGAGAAGCTTGCTTTGTTTTATTGATCTTTGTGCATAAAAGGCTTGGTTGATATCCTTTTGTTTTGTTAATTACCTTTCAACCATGGTAAAATTTGTGTGGCTTGAAATCAACCAACAATACCTTCCCTTTGGTCATGCTTATGTCATCCTCCTATGTCATCTTCCCACACTTGTCATCTTCTTGTTGGTGTGGTGACATCATCATCACTAACCTCTTTGATTAGCTCTTAATTACTTGGCTAATGACCGCTGATCTGTTATACGGTTCGCTTAACTTTCATTCTCGTTTATCGTTTGAGGGATCATACCCGGGATCTTATTACTTGGGTTCCCTTAACCTTTCTCAATACATTATATTCCTTTTATGATCCTCTTTTATAATCCTTGAATTTAAATCCTTTTAATCATGTTACCTTATACTCAATTCTTTCGGTATTTGGTGGATTTTCGGGAAAAATCAAAGTGTTCGAATTTGGATTCTGACGATCTTTACATACACTTATATCTCATATAAAGTACTAATAAGATCTCAGAATAACAATAGAAGAACCCCTACATAGTGTGGCATGAAAAGTTTTCTTATTCAGCATAATCAGCAAAATCACTATTCATAAGGGTTTCAAAAAAATTTCAAAAAATTGGGGTTATTACAGTCTCCCCTCCTTAAAAGGATTTCGTCCCAGAATCAGATAGAAAATGAATAGGGATACTCTCTTAGCATTGCACTTTCTAACTCTCAAGTAATTTTCCCACATTGTTGTTCTACCATCAAACTCTGACTAGTTTGATAACCCTTCTCCTAAGCACTTGTCCCTTTTCAATCTATAACCCTTCCTGGTTGCTCCATATAGGTTACGTCGGGTTGCATGTCTATGCGCTCATATGCCCCTATTTATCTGGCATCCGAATTACACTTCCTTAACATTGATACGTGGAACACGTTATGAACTTGTTACAGGTTCGGGGGTAGGGCTAGCTCGTATGCTAACTTCCCAATATGTTTTAGTATATCCAAGGGTCCAACAATTTGTGGACTTAAACTTTCTTTTCTTTCTAACCCTCATCAATCCTTTCCAAGGGATACCTATAACATCACTAGGTCCCCTATTTCATACTCTTTGTCCTTTCGAGTCAAATCAGCATACCTCTTATGTCCATCTTGGGTTACTACCAGCCATCCTCTGATTAGATCTATTATATCCCTGGTCCTTTGGACTACTGCGGGTCCGAGCATCTTGCGCTCTACAACTTCATCCTAACATAAGGGAGATCGACATTGTCTTCCCTCAAGGATCTCATAAGGCGATATCTCAATACTGACATATGATCTATTGTCGTAAGAAAACTCAATCCGTGTTAAGTGATCATTCCAAATTCTTCCAAGTCTATTGCATAGACTCTTATTATAGCTTTTTGTGTTATAGGTTTTGCTTCTCAATACCCACTCTTTTCCAGTTCGTAATCGCTACTACCTTCCGTTCCTAATATTATACTGGTTATACTTTTGCTCGTTAGCATTCTATAACCTTTTAATAACCACGTCAACCTTAGTATCACTAACGCGTTAGAATCGGAATACCACCATACTTGGTACCACTTCCTTTCTAGCTGCCTCCATCTTCGAAAGCTTGATCCATCATATAGAAGTAAAAGAATTCATTGAGAGATCACTATGATCATAAACACTTGTTACATTGCATAGTTAGTACAGAAGGTGGCCAGCCTTTAGTACTTGACAAGCAATTAAACAATAGCTGGTATCCTACCCGGCTTCTATCACACAGATAGATAGTCATTCGGCAAAACCTCCCCTTCTGGAAGGGTTGTTCTTCTCAGTTTATATGAAATAAAAATAAGAGAAAAGAACGAATTGAAGAGAATTGTATATATGAAAAAAATATACTGCCACAAAATATCTGGCTTGGAACCTACCTCTGAACTATAGAGGTTTGTCATAGGAGAATAAAACATATGTGTATATATATCAAGTATTATCGCATCGCATTTCACATGCCTAAATATTTTTGCTATTCCGTCCATCGTTCTATTGACCCATGCTTTTCCTCGAGCTTATACACAATCACGTTTGAAACTCCCTCGATATCGAAAATCGAATCCGGGATCTCATTCTAGACATCATTGTTACTAGAATTCTATGCTTGCACCGCAACCTTCCTCATATAGTAATACGACTCTCTTTTCATAAGAGGGAATAAATATTCAGTAGGTAGATACTCTTCTTAATTATTCTATCAATGATAACTTATACACTACCACGACCAGATTAGTGGTACTCAATCTCAACATCCATTCCAATACAACTCTCACGGTTGTAATCAGCTCATTACTCGCAGAATCATTTTTGCATTACTATGGTCCACCACTGACCTACTGTCGTCATTCACTTTCTATGAAATCTTAATATCTAACCATACGGAGTCCATACATGTCGTATAGAATACTTTTAAGGAGTTTACATTATCACCAATCATAATTCATGAAGAACACTCCAAACTCTGACGTACTTTCATGACATGAAGTAGATAAAATTGCAGAAGAGTTTCAGTCAAAGCAACGATAGCAGGTTAATACCATTCTTAATCGTATGCCTTAAATAGAAGATTTAACTCAAGGGTTCGTCTAGTCCTTTTTGAAACATAGTCCTGGCTTATCTCAAGATAGTATCTTCTGAGATAGATAGCCCGCTCATGGCAATTACACGAATTAAACCTTTACCAACTACTATTACGGTTGGGTATTGCACAGTCATCAGAAGGAATGTCAATCTTCCAAACCATAATACAACCTTCTTAGCTTTAACCATCATCACTGTATTCCTTTGGCACAAGCGCCTATAATTATCCTCTTACCTTTAAAGTGTCGGCCACCTCTTTGGCCTTTCCTGATAGTAAAATTTCCTTACAGTCAATGTCATTTTAACCACCTCCAAATAAATTTTCTACCTCATTTCAATAACAGCATATGTGAAGATGTTTTCCTTAAAATCTGATGAGTAAAAAAAAATATCACCATTTTTCCATAAGTTATTGCCTCAGTCTTTAGAGGTTAATCACTGTCACGACTGACTCTCAATCATGCTTAGAACATCTTTTATCTTAAGTCCTAATTGCCCTGAACAATTTTAACATTTCTATTCTTGAGAATTTTGAATATTACCTTTCTTTCTTGTAAAACCTCTTCGGTTATTTTTGAATCGTTCCTCCTGTATTCCCTAGATACAGGGCATATCAAGATACCGTTAATTAATACCAGAATCATTGTCTATGTGTTTCTGAAAAATTTCTCCACTGATACTTAAAGGTTGTTATTACCTTAATCCTTTCCAATTCATACTGTCAAAACTCATACTATCCCTATGAAGGGTGAAATGCCAACCTTTATGCATTCCCCTAGGATTCGTTTTAGGTTACTGATGTTTTATCCTTAATTCCACCTTTAAAAAGGTACATGCATCCTTCCATGGATAAATTAAGTCATACATCCCTGATAAGGGTGTCTTATTCAATCATTCCCACCTCGATAGTATATGCCTAATTTCACAATAACATATGTATTCAAAATGAGGTCAATCAATATGGCCTCCAAAAGATAACAATGGTTATCCGCTTTTATTGCCTAAATTGGGTAACGATAACAAGGGTGTTCTGGAAGATATTGGTCGTGTTCAACGTGAACTTCTTCTTAATAATTCCTTATTTACTTTTGTTGTTTATCTCAACAGTCATCTCAATGTTGGGATATCTTTCATACCTGGCGTCTCCCTTTATGGGTATCAAGCCACCGGTCTTATACTTCATATTCTTGAAGGTCACTTCCTTCATCCAATTTTCCTAATTTCTTACTTTCTTGACTCCTCAGTCCATCCGCGTTTCCTTATTAATCAATCGATCTATCTCAAAGTTTCATCGAATACTGTCAACTTCAAGGGAATTAACTATACGTATCGCTTACGCCTTCAAACCTTGAATTTATCTCATGATCAGTCACCATCGCGCTGATGATGACACACTTCTCTATATTTATTGCAAGGGTTTCTTAGGGTTTCCCATACCTAACTCCCTTATCACTTCTCAACTCTATTTCCTTTATATCCCTTTATACTCCTACCCTTTTTAGTCTTTTATTTTCGTTTCCATTACAACCACAACATAAGCATTGATTTCAAACATCCCGTCATTCTAGATTCGTGTCCTCAGAACGAATCTTGACAACTTTTACAACTTAAATTCATAATTCATCATACTTGTCCGCTTTTGTTCTGGCTCTAAAGTTTTTATACTACCTTCATAACCTTGGGAGTTACTTTCCCGAAAACAATTGACTGAACTTTAATCAGTTTATTCTAACCTCTGTCTCCGTGCCTTCCTTGGCCTTTCACCAGCGGGTGGCCTCTCTCTTAGGAGGGTAAGTGACAAAACATTCTTTTGTGATTCGTCAATCATTTAGAATCTCAAATGATTCCTATATTTCCTTTAGCCAGGCTCTTGCCTCGACTAGGTCAACCTTTCCTTGGAACTCTGAGAGCTTAGCGATTTAAAGGTCATGAAAGAATTTCCTACCGCATTGTTTCCTCAAGGTGGTGGTTGGGGATAATAGTCTAAGTCCTTTTTAGACAGGTCCATGAATTTTCGTATAGGAGTACCGTCTTGGGTCTCCTTTCCTTACTCGACTTTCTGTTTCCTTAGTATGAAATGTTTCATCCTTCTCCCATACTTGGGGTTATCTTATACGTTAAAATCCTCATTTTCCACTTCATTATGTTATGGGTTCCTTCTATCTTGATGGCGACCTCCCTGACTATCACGTTCAGGGTTTGCTCTAAATCTTATTCCTCAAACTAGCTTTCGTCTAAGATTTCATCTTTAGGCTCTTGAACATTTGGAACCCAAATTCTGTAGGAATACCTCATTATTCCCTTATCATCTTTCTTGGTATTAATCTTTTATCTAATTGTTAGCTCTCTGCCTTCATTCATCACTTTTTCTGGCACAATATGTTCTTTTCCGATAATTCGGACTGTATAGCAATCTTAAACATCTTTTCGGTACCGGCTCCGGTTACCTTCACTTCTATTTCCATTTTCTCAAAATCTCTTGTAAACTCTCTCAAAGACATTATCATCTTGAGTCTCTTCTTTTTACTAAGGACATCAGCCACCACATTGGCTTTCCCCGAATGATAAAGAATCTCATAATCGTAATCCTTGATTAGCTCTAACCACCTCATTTGGTGCATGTTGAGCTCTTTTCTGCGTGAAAATGTACTAGAGCACTTATGGCTTAGGTAATTCTCGCACTTCTCTCCATACAAGTAGTGCCTCCAATCTTTAGGGAAAAACTATTGCGATGAGCCCAAGCTCATAGGTGGGGATATCAAATTTTATATTCCCTTAATTTTCTTGACGCGTACGTGAGTACCTTGTTGTGCTGTATAAGAGCACCCTAATTCCTTATGCGAAGCGTCAATACAAACCACAAAATCTCCTTTTTCCATCCGGCAATGCCAACATAGGGGCCATCACCAATCTTTGCTTCAGTTCTTGAAAGTTGTTCTCGTATTTCTCTGTCCATTTGAACTTCTCAGTCTTACGAGTAAGCTGCGTTAAAGGGGCTACTATCTTTAGGAACTTGAACGAACCTCTGGTAGTAACCGGCCAATCCTACCTCTGGTAGTCGCCCTAACCATAGTCATCAATTCCTCAGTGGTCCTTTATTCATTCTTGTCAGGATCCTCCACGGGATTCTTCTCAGCAACAATCCCTTCTAGGACAACATCCTCAACCGCTACATCCTCAATATGAACATCATCCGGTCCCGCGTTAGGACGCTCTATCGGATCCATAATCTGATCTCCAATAAGTAATAAAACAGCATCGCATTGTTGCTCCTCAACCTCAGGGTTCGGAGTCCCGCTACCATATACGATAACGAACTACGCTTCTATCACGATATTTATAAGGGTTCCCATAAGGGTTTTAACTGTCAGTACTACGTTAGGTAGTCCGACTATGAACTTGGCAAGAGTTCTTATTATCTTAGTGAACTTATTATCTTAACGTCACATCATCTCTGAGGTTTATAACGCTTAGCTCTGATACCATTTCTATAACACCCCCAAATCCGGGGTCGGGAATCCGGGTTGTCACGAGTTCCATTTTCCTTAATAACACCCAATCTTAATAAACAATCAACTACTCTGTACTGTGACCCACAATAAACACACACACCACAAGTTATAGTCTCAGAGATGAATATCGAAAAGTAACACGAATCATTTTATTCCAAAATTATATGTCATTACACCTTAAAAGGGTTTCTGAATAGATTTACATTTCTTTGCCATTATTACAATTGATAAAGATACATAAGTCTGGTACATCAAAAGTTGAAAGCCTAGCCTATTGGTAGTTCCTACCTCAGCTACAGCGACATCAACGCCTATAGGAAACTGCGGAACGTTTCCTATCCGCTCGCGAATTGGGAGCTTGGTCCTGTTCATCTTTTCTATCTGTTGTTGTGTGATGAAAGAAGAAAGCAAGGGTGAGCAGCAAGCCCACCAAAATAATATGTATAATGATTAACTATATATGAGCCTTCTCATAGTACTCATGAAAGTCTTGGTCAAAAGAAATGGACGAAGTTTGATATCTTAATGCGATGAAGTCACAAAATATTAAGTATATATACATATATACTTTTCAAAATCTTGGAAGTCCTCTTCTATGCATAATATACACAGAGTTCCAGTTTATAATTGTATAAAACTATCGTTGCAAGGTGATCTCATATATCTAACCTTGTCTCAACGTTTTTCTGAAAATCTTTGACATGCATAAGATAATCATTTGCTAGATATAAGTTTAAAAGATGAAGTTACAAGATACTCCAATATACTTATATCTTTTCCAAATACTACTTGAACTACCACCGTTCAAGTTATAATTAGTTTCAAAAGTTCATCACATAGATGAGACTAAAAGACAAGATTTGAATAGATTTAATCTTTGAACATCATTATAAATAATAAAGTTACGAGATACTTCATTAAGTCCTGATATATATATACACCTATATATATACATTTCATACACTCCTTGAAAACCTTTGTTATGAAAATTATAAATAGAGTTGCAATATCCAATGAATTTGGAAAGGAGAAAACCTTGGCATAAACCTGATATCTTGCTGATCAGGCAAAGATACCAATAAGTAACCTTTTCTACTAGTAGATGGATGAATTCCCCACTGGTCATCACCCTGGCCGCAATAGGACCTTATGTTGGACTGCCACTCAGCCACTTACGCATTTGATGGACTCCCACTGAGCCACTTACACTTTCATGGACGCCCACTGAGCCCATGTTGCTTATGCCGACTCAATAGATGGACTTACTTCCCGAACCTTGGGTAAGTAATCAATTCATTTATCAAAACAGCAACCTCGTTGCGAATATAAAATACACCACAGAGCTGGATCCCTCTGGTTTTGAGCGAGTATTTAAATCCCCTTTAAAAGGAAGATCTTAAATATATAAAAATGAGTTTTGGGATCCGCTCTAACTTTTAAAAATCATTTTAAAGACTCGAAAACACTTTAAAGAGTGTTTGGAGTAATGCTGATTTAGTAAAGTAAATCAGTCCCAATATATCAGAAAATATCTGAATATTAATATTCAAATAATATTCCCATAAAGAATAATCTTTATACAAATAATTGAGGTAGAAGTTGTAAAATTTATACTTGAAATGAGTATTAAATAACCAAAGATATACTTATACGAAAGTACTATCTTTATTTGAATAATCAAGATAAGTTTGATTATCGACACCTTATTCTTTAATAAAATAAAGAATATATCTCAGCAAATAATCGGAGTCATAGATCCTCAAATGAATATTCAAATAATATTCATTAAATAATATAAACTGAGTCATAAGCCCTCGAATGAATATTCAAATAATATTCAATAAATAAAATAAAAGGAGTCATAAGCCCTCGAATGAATATTCGTAATAATATTCATTAAATAAAATAAAAGGAGTCATAAGCCCTCGAATGAATATTCGTAATAATATTCATTAAATAAAATAAAAGGAGTCATAAGCCCTCGAATGAATATTCGTAATAATATTCATTAAATAAAATAAAAGGAGTCATAGGCCCTCGAATAATATTCGTAAAAATATTCATTAAATAAAATAACATGAGTCATAAGCCCTCGAATGAATATTTGTAATAATATTCATTAAATAAAATAAAAGTTATCGAATAAACCTTATTCGATTAATAGTTTTGAAAACTATATCAATATATATATATATTTAAATATATATATATATATATATATAATATACTCGGGAACATCGACTCCCGGTTTTAGAAAATGTTCACCTTTGGGTCCGCTATACTAAGGGTATACGCAACTACTGCTTATCTCTAGCATAGTTATTATGCAACTTATAAGCAATTGAATCAACAGATATATATCAAGATTACGAAACAGACATGCATATATCATATCAGCATTCTCTAATATATCGCAAAATTTGCTAATAACAGCCATGCACTTATCACAAGATAATGCATATACATATATTTACATCACAACAACAGTATAACAGGTAGAAAACTTGCCTGAGAGCTCCCGGATAGACTTAAGCTTAGAGTGGGTCCGATAACCTATGAACAACAACATAAGTCGGAATTAAGCCCCGGTCGCTTAAGAAACTAGACTTTAACCATTTAGAGTCCTAACGTTCGCTTTCGCGCTTAACGATTTACTTAAGTCGCTCGAGTACCCTCGGCTCCACCATTTTTAATAAATTAACCATTAAGGGTTTTAAGGCGATTCTTTTGCAAGTACCTTACCAACTGCCTAATCCACTTTACATAATTGTTTCTTACCTCAATTAGTCATTTAAGGTCCTTAACCAAGGTTTCAAAATAAGGCGAGGGGTAATAGTTCGGTCGCGAAACGCCGTTACTTAAAACGGTCGTTTCTCCTAAACCGTACATCGGAATCAAACGAACTACATATCAAAACGAAGCTCGTAACATGAACTATCTAATCATGGCAATGGTCAAAACCTAGAAGTGAGTTCACGGGTCCTAATGTTAAGAACAAAAACAGCCTAAAGTAAATCGGACATTACGATGACTATATTTACGCGATTTCCCAAAATTTTACCAACCAATTTAACACCAAACCATCACCAATCAATCCCAATACAACCATATGACCATATCACTCATCAAACACTTTAAACCATTTAAACCAATCTCAAATCATACCATGAATCATCAAGAACAACTAGTGCTACTTTTTAACTCCAAAATCAACAAAAGCACTTAACTACTAAGATCTCAACATGACAAAACAACTACTACACTTAATCTATCATTCCATCATCATAATCATTTATATCAAACAATCTTAATACTAAGGTCATGAAGAGTTATACCTTCCTTGAAGCTTTTAATCAAAGAAAGATCCTTGGAATGTCCATGGAAGCCTTAATATATGCTTAAGTTACCTTGACCTTGCAAATAAAATCAAGAATCAAAAATTTGTTCTTGAAAGTTATTATTCACCCTAAACTGAAATGATTTGTTTGAGATAGAAAACCTTTGATTCAAGCACTCAAACTACTTGCTCTTCTTAGTTATGAAATATAGGATCCAAAGAAATAAACCTTATAATTTTCCATGGAGTATAGCTTGTGTTTTGAATTTCTAATTCACCATTTTGGTGAAAAATTCAAAATGAAGAAGATGAAAAGGGGGGGGGGAGAGAAGCTTGCTTTGTTTTATTGATCTTTGTGCATAAAAGGCTTGGTTGATATCCTTTTGTTTTGTTAATTACCTTTTAACCATGGTAAAATTTGTGTGGCTTGAAATCAACCAACAATACCTTCCCTTTGGTCATGCTTATGTCATCCTCCTATGTCATCTTCCCACACTTGTCATCTTCTTGTTGGTGTGGTGACATCATTATCACTAACCTCTTTGATTAGCTCTTAATTACTTGGCTAATGACCGCTGATCTGTTATACGGTTCGCTTAACTTTCATTCTCGTTTATCGTTTGAGCGATCATACCCGGGATCTTATTACTTGGGTTCCCTTAACCTTTCTCAATACATTATATTTCTTTTATGATCCTCTCTTATAATCCTTGAATTTAAATCCTTTTAATCATGTTACCTTATACTCAATTCTTTCGGTATCTGGTGGATTTTCGGGAAAAATCAAAGTGTTCGAATTTGGATTCTGACGATCTTTACATACACTTATATCTTATATAAAGTACTAATAAGATCTCAGAATAACAATAGAAGAACCCCTACATAGTGTGGCATGAAAAATTTTCTTATTCAGCATAATCAGCAAAATAACTATTCATAAGGGTTTCAAAAAAATTTCAAAAAATTGGGGTTATAACAGTTTATGACAATTTCTTTTTAAATTTAATTCAAAATTCATTTTTAAATTATAAAAATTCATTTTAATTTCAAAATTAATTTAGTTAATTATTTTAATAATTAACTAAATTATTTTAAATTCTAAAAATTATTTTCTTTTATTATTTTCAAAAATCCAGTTTTTATTAATTATTTATAATTTCTTTTAATTAATTATTTATGATTTAAGTAATTAATTCATTCATTTAATCAGTTAATTTTATTTATAAATAGTTAAATAAAGTATAATTATTCATAATTAAGACAAATAATTCCTAAAAATTATTTTAAGCTTTTAAAAATATATTTGAGTATTTTAAAATCAATTAATATCATTATTAATTGATTTATTTTTATTTTAATCATAATAAATAGACCGTTTATCCGTTTAATATGAAATAAACGCGTCTAGACTCAGAAAAATATTTTGTTTCCATTCAAATACTTTCGAGGCCCAAATACTTTTTGTATCAGAAGGTCATTTGTTTTACGAATCGTTCTGAGTCGAATACTTATCAGAAAATCCCTATTTTGACCCGATTTCAGTTTTAAAAACACCGAGGCCTATCTTTTAACGATCTGACCTATATGTTATGTGCATAATATGAGTACGTACTATATGATATGCATGCTCTATTTACAGCTTTCGATGCCATGATTAGATAAACGATTGGGTAGACTCTAAGATGTATAAACGTCATTCGAGTTTTGTCTAGTTTATTAGATAAATGCATTTGATTTACAAAATCAATAACCGGAAGGCAGTCAGGGCTTGACAAGGTTAAATCCAGTCTTTGTATATCAGCAAGTACCCCTGTCCTATTCCAATTTCAGAATAGACAAATGTTATATACTTGAGATTGATATTGATGTTAGGTAAATCCTTTTTATACAGTACTTTCGAATACTCTTATATTGTTTGAGTTAGATAATTCTAATAATTATTCTACTAGAATATTGATCTTATTTTTTATAGATGGCAAATAACTATTCTATCTCATTTTACTCTATACAGTGGAACGTGATATTAATATTTAGCGAATAACTAATCTTACTAGTTATCTCGCCATCAATTATTGAGATTACTCCGTACCATGAGAAATGGGGAGTTGATTATGATAGGATATCGATTGATTCAATTCCTTTATGAAAGAAAAATATTTTGATTGGATGATGCGTAAGTGACCCGGGCGAACGGTCCAGCATTAGGGCTTTGTATTAACTAAAATATGTTTAATACAATTTTGTCCTTGGCCACAACATGCCTTTTTATTTAAGTACATACCGGTCATGACCGATATATATATTTTATTTGAGTACTCGTGTTTGGGACATGAATTATATGAATCATGATCCAGCCCCATCATAGTGGCTGATCAACATGTGATAATGCATCCGCCGGAATATTGTGATTCCAATCTAAACTTATGGCTTACTATTTTACAAGCTTACTGTTAGCTTTAGTTATTATTCATATATTATTGATTACCTGTTGTTCTTTCTTTATCAGCATAATACTATTGTTATTATTTCGAGCACATATTTTATACTATTTGCTGAGCATTTCATAGCTCATACTTATATTATTGGGTTGATCTTTCTGAGCATTTGTTATGGTGTCTATTATACCCAAAATTTGGCATTGGGTCATGTCGCATCAGAAACGGATCAATTGGAATAGAATTGGGGCAAGAAGATGAAGAATAGAGTCGTGGACTGCAATGTACCAAGGGAGGGCGCGCCCTCTGTACATAGGACACGTCCAACCTGTAGTGGATTGTGTGATATGAATCGTTTTGAAGCCAAGGTTGCCATGACAAGGGAACTAGGACGCGTCTGGGGCCCAAGGCTTGTGTTGAAGGCCTTGTATGAGTAAAATTGACAAGATGGGTTATCCGCTTATTAAGGTTACAATGCAAGGGAATTGTGTGTATTCCACACATAGAGGACGCGTCATGTCTTGGGGAGATGCATACTATTGAATAAGTTGGGCTTGTCCTCATTTAGGACAAGGAAAGCAGGGACATCTTGAGGATAAGGCAAGCATGGAAAGGAGAATAGAGATTGTTTTTACTAACGTATTTGTTGTAGGTACTCTTGGAAGAATTCCCTCCTTGAGACCGTCAAGGAAGGGGATGTCCGTGAAAAGATTGAAGGCCTCCAGGGGTATGCCTGATGACTAAAGGCCTCCTCCTGTATTCAATGGGTATCCTCATTGGGGATGTGGGGTTAACTCTGGTGTGTGTTCTGGGATCTCTGTTCTTGTATTCAACGAGTTTCCTCATTGGAGAACTTTGGAATCATCCTGCACTTTGCACCCAAGAGCTTGGGATCACCTGTCCTGTTATCTGGTGGGTTATCCTCATTCGGGGGACAGGGACGTGTCCGGCATTTGGGGTGAACCGTGGCTATACATGCGCTCGTAAATCAAGGGAGATAGCTGTAGCGGAGTGTTATCCTTGCGCAGGGAGATGCATTATCCGTGAAGTCCTACGATTACGGACGAGCCTTGGGCCTTCGCGGTTGGGCCTCATAGTTGGACATTCCTAAAGCTAGGGGAAGATGGATTCTAGAAGGGCTTCTACCGGGCCTAGAAATAAGAAGTCTAAGCCCATTCGATTTCTTGTTCCCTAAGAACTACGTCAGGCTTGATCCCTATATAAAGGGTACGTAGGCACATTGAGAGGGGGAGAAATTGAGAGCTGAAAAGGAGCCACCACTATCCCTAATCAATCTCAACCACTAATTAACATACAACTACTATACACCACTTGATTTTCTGGCGAAGAATCACCATCGTAGATCTTAATCCCGGCGAGAAACCTCGAAATTTGTTGTTACCCGATTCCCTCATCAACAAATTGGCACTAGAAGGAGGGGTCTGATTAAGATCATAGTCTTGGGAGGAAAAGATGTCTTATAGTCATGATGGAAGTTCTTATGATGAAAGTGGCTACACTCGCCATGAACCCTACATCCCCAGAAATATAGTAGATCCTCCGAGAGCTCCAGATATGGGGGGAATACCTCCGGTTCTCATCAGCAGCACTGATATCTTGGAGCAGTTGTATCGTATAGGGGACACTCTGAACAACTTTCAATCGAGGCTGAGCACGGTGGAGGGTCGCAAAACTAGGAGGGATCGTCGTTTGCCCCGCCGTGGGGAAAGCACCCGTGGTTGAAGGAGATGCCCGGGATGCTCGTGGCCAGGCCAACGGAGGAAAACTGTGAATCACTCCACGGCGCTTGGAATACTCTGATGATATAGAGCTATTGTGGAGCTTATCGATGAGGATACTGACGGGAGAGAAAGACCTCATATCGACAATCAGGTTGTTCCACACCCACATAGGTCTGGGCGTCCGATGAACGAGCGTCATCATGCAAAAAATATTCAAAATCAAGATGAGGAAAGAAGAGATATTTTAACTCTAAATAGGAGACTTGGCATAAGGTTGGAAGATGACAATTTGAGGATGTTGGTGCTAGAATGGTAAAAAGAAGGAAATAGTGGAGAAGCGAGGCCCCGTGATACAACGTGTGCCCCCTACATATCCGAGGAATGATAGGGTGTGGCACCGCGAACACAAGCGTGCCCCTCCACGTGGAAGGTTTGGAAATTACAACAGAGGCTATCAAAGGAATGAACAAGGAAGGATGGGATACCAGCATGGGAGAGCGCCATATAATGGGAGACGAGAGGGCGCGCCTTCAACTGAAGAAGCCCCTGTCATTGTTCTCGTGGCTTCTCACAGTGCTACGGGTAATGGATACAGGACGCTTCCTCATGACCGGGATGGCATCTAAATTCAAGAAAGGTTGTAAAAAATAATGAGATACCAAGACGCGGCCAGGAGGAACCTTGTGCACAGGAGAATATTCAAAATCAAGATGGCAATATACCATAGCCGCAGCCTCAGGGCGAGGGGTGGCGAGATCCACCGGTACACCCGGGGGATAACCAAGGGGAACAACAACAAGTTGTGGAGCAACCTCAACAAGTCAACATTCAAACCATTCCTGGAGTAGGAACATTGAATGTGAATGATCTTAAGAGGTTTCTCAACCATCTTGAAGGAGGTAGGGTGACATCAACTGCGCAAGCCCCATCCCCTTTCTCTGTTGTTGTAAGAGAAGCGGAGCTACCTGTGGGATACAGGAACACGGCCAATAACTTGCGATTTCATGGAAACTCTGACCTCGTGGAATTCTTGGGACGTTTCAACATTGATATGGATGTATATCAGGTACCCGACTTAGCATAGTGCCATATTTTGGAGGCAACCTTTAGAAAAGGTGCTCAATAGTGGTTCCAGAAACTTGGCCCAGGAGTTGTCACATCTTGGGAACAAATGAAAACTTTTTTTGACTCAGTTCCAAGCTGCGGTGAAGTATACGCCTCCTGTTACCACACTGGATAATGTGAAACAGAAGGAAGTAGAAAGCTTGACCTCATACTTCAAAAGGTTCAATGCAGAGTCTATCTTGGTGAGAGGCGCAACCGACGAAACATTGAAAATACTTCTTATAGCTGGTCTGCGCGTGGAACAGATTTTTGGAAACATTTGCAAGGAAAAGACCCTGTGTCGTTAGCTGATGTACTTGCGCATGCTGAGTCCTTCAAAGCAATTGAGCAATCACTTGCTGAGACGAAAAAGAATGATTATACCAACAACTCAAAGGGGCAAACTAAGAGGAGAGGCAGGTCAGTGAGTCCAAATTATTGACGAAATGCTCGGAGTCCTAATAGGGTGAATGCCGTGAACGTGCAGAGAGAGTGGAGTCCACCGTCGAACTATGAAAAGAGGGTAAACAATTACACTCCGCTGGCAGCATCCATTGATCACATCTTTGAGGTAGATAAGGACATAGGAATTTTCAAGAAACCAGACTGCCTTACCTCGTGCCAGAGTAGAGACAGGAAAAAATATTGCGAGTACCACGAGTCTACCGGTCATGATACCCACGAGTGTCGTCACTTAAAGGATGAGATTGAAGAGTTGATAAAAACTGGGTATCTGGGAGAATGGATTGACAAGGTGAAGCAACGCAAAGGAAGCAACGATAAGGGGAAATATGAGAGACATCCCCCACAAACAGACATCGATGAAAAGCCAGCCGAAGTTAAGTTCCAAAGAGCTGGTAGTATTAGGGTGATTTTTGGAGGACATCCATTTGTTGGAGATAGTAATCGGGCTTTGGAGAAAAACTCTAGAGAGGCACGACACCTAACACTCACCAACATTCATAGCTTGGAAGATAGACCTCCAAAAATATTCAAAGGGGAATCTGCTGAATATACTTTCAGGGAAAAAGAGTCGAGATGGGTACATCATCCTCATAACGACGCTTTGGTAATAACTATGCTCATTGGGACGATGAACATGCATCGGGTCTTCTTGGACAACGGAAGCTCTGCGAACATCTTGTATTACAGCACGTACAAGAAATTGGGTTTCCCAGATAGTGACATGAATTTTGAAGATGCACACGTCTACGGCTTTACTAGAGAAGCGGTAAGGGTTACGGGTTTGATTAGACTTCCTATCATGCTTGGGGAAGGGGCTCTGTTTATAACTGAAATGATAGACTTCAAAGTGCTGGATCATGAGTCTTGATAAGTGGCATTTTATACCACTTAGAACATCTTAAAATGGCTTAAATTGGTGTCTTGAAATCAAGTATTTTATGTATTTGATTCATTTTTCTAGTGTTTATGCATTTCAGGATATTAGTTGCATTTCGGGGGAGTAATTGTCAAGAATAAGCCTTGGCATGTGTTCATCATTGAGAGAGGGAAGAAATGGGCAGATTACGGCGAAGGAACGAAGCGAACTCAGGAATCTTCCAGAAGGGTCCTGAGCGGCCGCTCAGCAGAAAGCTGAGCGCCCGCTCAGCTATGCTGAGCGGCCGCGCAGGGTCGGGGAAAAAAATAATTTATTTTAGGACTTCTATTTCTGTTTGGCTTCCACTTCTATGTAATCTGAGTTTTATGGGACTATTATATAAGTAGATTTGGAGACGTTTTCAAGAGGGAGGATCGTGGTATTACGCAAGGAGCGAAGGAGATAAGGAAGAAGACCGTTTAGTGCACAGCAACGAAGAAGAAGCATATTTTCTTGTGATTCTTGTTTCGTTGTAACGTTGGATGCTAGTTTTCTTACCTTGAACCTATTTACTCTAGTGACGTACTCTGATTTAATATAATTAGTTTAGTTATATTTTCTTGTGTTTGTTTATCATGATTTCATATGAACCCATGATGACGATAAGTGCTATTATGGGCTAATCGTGATCATGGGGTTGCAACGGATTTATTATGGAATTCTTTAGTTAATTGTTTAATACTTTAGTGTGTGATGATTGTATGATATCTAGTTTTGGTTGTGCGTATTCGTCTTATGTGCGTCACGAACATATAAGATAGGGTGTTAATCTCTTGTGAAGCGACGGTGGATCTTGAGATTTAGAACTTGCCATGCTAGCATAGGTTCATGTACGTTGTGCATGATTAGTGGGTAACTCTAACAGTTTTATTTGCCCTATGTAATCAAAAGGAATAACTTGTGCTTAAATCGTTGTGTTATCAATTTCTGTAGACATATAGGAACTCAACATAATTGATGACTATTCAACTTCTATCTTGATTGTGGATGTTGGTAGAATGGTATTAGTACAATGAAAGTTGGCTTTTATCAGTTTTGTGTTATTCGATTAATATCATCACTGTCACATGCTAAAGGTAATAACAATGACTATTGAAGGAAGTAGTAATGAAGTTGTGATCTCATGAGTGTTTTATTATTAATAATTTGAAGTGTTAATTAAGTGATTAATTAAGTAGATAATTGTAGTTAATATTTAGTCAACAATTCTAAGTGTTAGTGTCTTAACATT
This sequence comes from Apium graveolens, assembly GCF_009905375.1. Lineage (NCBI taxonomy): Eukaryota > Viridiplantae > Streptophyta > Magnoliopsida > Apiales > Apiaceae > Apium > Apium graveolens. The sequence continues at coordinate 266,777,860 of NC_133648.1, forward strand.
GAGAAGTAATCATATATTGGTGAGTGAGTTTAATTAGACAATAAATTAGTCTGAGTCTCTGTGGGAACGAACTAGAAAGTATTCTATATTACTTGCGAACACGTATACTTGCGTGAATATTAGCGTGTGTTTTCGCTCTAACAAGTTTTTGGCGCCGCTGCCGGGGACTCGGCGTATTTGTTTAGTTTATGTACTTACCATCATTGGTCATTAGGACTCAGTGATTAGGACATAGTAGTTACTTATTGTTTCCGGTTGTGTTTCAGGTACTTTAGCAAGCGTTTATGCAAACTCGTTCTCGTACTCGCAAGAGGACTTTAGATACAGCTGAGGAGACAGACGAAGTTCTTGATATTCCGGAGAAGTTAGATTTTGAAGATTCGGCTTCAGGAACTGAGCGGAAAGAACCAGTAAACATGGGTGATTGATTGTTCAAGCTGATCCAGCTCTTATGGATTTTTCTCGGCCAAAAATTGATGACATTCAGTCAAGCATTCTTCATCCGGCTATTCAAGCTAACACCTTTGAAATGAAGCCGGGCACTATTCAGATGGTGCAGAATTCTGTTTCTTTTGGAGTAGCGGCGACTGAAGACCCCAACATGCACATAAGGAATTTTGTCGAGATCTGCAGTACTTTTAAGTATAATGGCGTGACTGATGAGGCTATCAAGTTGAGGCTTTTCCCATTCTCACTGAGGGACAAGGCTAAAGACTGGTTACATTCTGAACCAGCTGGGTCCATCACTACGTGGCAAGATCTTGCGTAAAAGTTTCTGGTGAAGTTTTATCCGATGGCAAAGACTGCTGCTATGAGGAGTGCTCTTACTCAGTTTGCGCAGCAACCTACAGAATCTATGTGCGAGGCTTGGGAACGCTACAAGGAAATGTTGAGAAAATGTCCACATCATGGAATGCCTGATTGGATGGTGATCACTGGTTTCTATAATGGTTTGGGGGCCCAATCACGGCCCATGCTCGATGCAGCAGCTGGAGGCGCCTTATGGGCTAAAAGCTATACTGAGGCTTATAATCTTATAGAGACTATGGCTGCAAATGAGCATCAAAACCCAACTCAGAGGATGACGTCAGGTAAGGTAGCAGGTATTCTGGAAGTTGATGCAGCCACCGCTATTGCAGCCCAGCTTCAAGCGCTATCAATGAAGGTTGATTCTCTGGCTACATATGGAGTTAATCAAATAGCTATGGTTTGTGAGCTTTGTGCAGGTTCTGATGCTACGGATCAGTGTTCTCTTGTCAACGAATCTGTTCAGTATGTGAATAATTATCAGCGACAATAGCAGCCTGTGCCAGCGACTATCATCCGAATAACAGAAATCATCCAAATTTCAGCTGGGGGAATTATCAGAATGCTATTCAGCCACCATATCAGCAAGGAGTGAGTAAACAGTTTAACCCACCTGGATTCCAGCAACCACAGCAGTATGCTACAAGGCAATCATACCCTCAACAGGGAAGTACAGCTGCACCTACTAGTGCTGATTTTGAGGAACTTAAGCTGTTATGCAAGAGTCAGGCGGTTTCTATCAAGACCTTGGAAAATCAAATCGGTCAATTAGCCAATGCAGTGCTCAATCATCAACCTGGCACTCTTCCCAGTGACACAGAAGTACCAGGCAGGAAGGAAGCTAAAGAGCAAGTCAAGGCTATTACCTTAAGGTCTGGAAAAGTTGCTGATGCTGAAAAGGCAAAAGAAGGAGAAGCTGAAATTAGAGATGAAGAAGCTAAGCAAAAGGAGAAAGCGGCGGAACCAAGGAAGACTACTGTTGAACACACTCTGCCTGAGGCTAATACAGGGGAGAAACAGCTCTATCCTCCACCACCTTTTCCTAAGAGATTGCACCAACAAAAGCTGGATAGACAGTTCGGTGAGTTTCTGGAGGTGTTCAAGAAACTTCACATCAATATACCTTTCGCTGAGGCTCTGGAGCAAATGCCTAGTTATGCGAAGTTTATGAAGAGTATTCTTTCAAGGAAGGTGAAACTGGATGACCTTGAGACCGTTGCTCTCACGGAAGAATGCAGCGCTGTTCTGCAGCAAAAGTTACCACAGAAACTGAAAGATCCAGGTAGCTTCACCATTCCTTGCACCATTGGAAATTTGACTTTTGACAAGTGCCTTTATGATTTGGGAGCCAGCATTAATCTGATACCGTTGTCGATCTTTAAAAAGCTGGATCTGCCTGATCCAAAACCCACATACATGTCTCTACAGTTGGCTGATCGTTCCATTACTTACCCAAGGGGCATAGTGGAGGATGTGCTCATCAAGGTGGATAAGCTCTTCTTTCCTGCAGATTTTGTTATTCACCTCAGAGCTAAGCATTATAAACCTCAGAGATGATGGGACGTTAAGATAATAACTAAGATAATAAGAACTCTTGCCAAGTTCATAGTCGGGCTACCTAACGTAGTACTGACAGTTAAAACCCTTATGTGAACCCTTATAAATATCGTGATAGAAGCGTAGTTCGTTATCGTATATGGTAGCGGGACTCCGAACCCTGAGGTTGAGGAGTAACAACGCGATGATGTTTTATTACTAATTGGAGATTGGATTGTGGATCCGATAGAGCGTCCTAACGCAGGACCGGATGATGTTGATGTTGAGGATGTAACGGTTGAGGATGTTGTCCTAGAAGGGATTGTTGTTGAGGAGGATCCCATGAAGGATCCTGACAAGAATGAATAAAGGACCATTGAGGAATTGATGACCATGGTTAGGGAAACTACCAGAGGTAGGATTGGCCGGTCACTACCGGAGGTTCGTTCAAGTTTGTAAAGATAGTAGCCCCTTTAACGCGGCTTACTCGTAAGACTGAGAAGTTCAAATGGACAGAGAAATGCGAGAACAACTTTTAAGAACCAAAGCAAAGGTTGGTGACGTTCCCTATGTTGGCGTTGCCGGATGGAAAATGAGATTTTGTGAAAGTGTAGTGACGCTTCGTATAAGGAATTAGGGTGCTTCTTATACAGCACAGCAAGGTAATCGCGTACGCGTCAAGACAATTAAGGGAATATAAAATTTGATATACCCACTCATGAGCTTGGGCTCGTGGCAATAGTTTTGCCCTAAATATTGGAGGCGATTAGAGCTAATCAAGAATTATGAGTGGGAGATTCTTTATCATTCGGGGAAAGCCAATGTGGTGGCAGATGTCCTTAGTAAAAAGGAGAGACTCAAGATGATAATGTCTTTTGGAGAGTTTATAAGAGATTTTGAGAAAATGGAAATAGAAGTGAAGGTAACCGGAGCCGGTACCGAAAAGCTGGTTGAGATTGCAATACAGTTCAAATTATTGGAAAAGAACAGATTGTGCCAGAAAAAGTGATGAATGAAGGCAGAGAGCCAACAAATAGATAAGAGATTAATACCGAGAAAGATGATAAGGGAATAATGAGGTATTCTTACAGAATTTGGGTTCCAAATGTTCAAGAGCTTAAAGATGAGATCTTAGATGAAAGCTAGTTTGAGGAATAAGATTTAGAGCACACCCTGAATGTGATAGTCAGGGCAGTCGCCATCGAGATCGAAGGAACCCATAACATGATGAAGTATAATAAGATTCACGAGGTCATCCCATAGATGAGACCACAAATAAAACTTGAAAATATTTGATCTTTGAAATATTTTGAAAAGAAATGAAGTTATGAGATACTTCATTCAATGGATACACCAATAAAACTGTTTGACCCTGTCAATGCTTCGACAACCACCCATTAGTAGCCTTTCGATCGAAATGCTACGGGTAGGGTTGCAGAATTATCCAAATGCATGATGAACTCATTACGGGAGTTTGCCGCGCCAGGAAGACCACTTACGATGATCAGTCGTAGTAGTACAACCCCACCATTTTCTACATGTAGAGGAGAACCTGTCGGATTTACTTGTCAACCGAACACTGAACTCCTAAGGAATGGACCGCCTTAGCGGAACTTCCAGGCCATTTGGGCCAATATAATAATACGGCTGGGCCGGCGCTACTCGGCCACTTACGCCACTCCTAGTTCAGATGAAATCCATGACTCTGAAACGTAAAGCTCGTCCCCACTTTCCCCAAGTAGAAACTTGTTGATACGGCTCCACCAAGAAGTCGTATCTAGTTGGAAAGGAAAACTCACCGATATTTCCCAGGCGATGCCTGTTAATGGAATAACTTGTTCCAAGAATTTTACTTCCCGAGTATTGGGTAAGTAATCAAAAACTCTTTTATCAAGACAGCAACCTTGTTGCGAATATAAAACACACCACAGAGCCGGATCCCTCAGGTTTTGAGCGAGTATTTAAATCCCCTTCGAAAGGAGGATCTTAAATATAAAAATGGGTTTTGGGATCCGCTCTAACTTTTAAAAATCATTTTAAAGACTCGAAAACACTTTAAAGAGTGTTTGGAATAATGCTGATTTAATAAGGTAAATCAGTCTCAATAAAAAGAAATATCTGGATATTATTATTTAAATAATATTTCCATAAAGAATAATTTGTATAAAAATAATTGAAGTAGAAGTTTTAAAACTCTTACTTGAATGAAAATTAAATAATCAAGGATATACTTATACAAAAGTACTATCTTTATTTGAATAATCGAAAATAAGTTTGATTATCGAAACATTATTCTTTAATAAATTAAAGATTATTATTAAATAATAAGCGGAGTCATAATACCTCGAATGAATATTATAATTAATATTCATTAAATAAAATAATGGAGTCATACATCCTCAAATGAATATTCAAGTAATATTCAATAAATAATATAAAGGAGTCATAAGTCCTCGAATGAATATTCAAGATAATATTCATTAATAAAATAAAGTTATCGAATAAACCTTATTCGATTAATAGTTTTGAAAACTATAACAATATATATATATATATATAAATATATATATATATATCAAATCTACTCGGGGTCCTCAACTCCCGGTTTTTAGAAAATGTTTTCACCTTTGGGTCCCTATACTAAGGGTATATGCAAATTACCGCTATTCTCTAGCATAGGTATTATCAACTGAATCAACAGATATATATAGCAAGAATACGAAACAGGCATGCATATGTACCATATCACATGCTACAATATATCGCAAGAATTTGTTAATATAACCATCATGCATCTACTACAAGATAATGCATATACAAGCGTATACATCACAACAACAGTATAACGGATAGAAAACTTGCCTGAATGACTGGGGGTGATAAAAGGCTCAGGACAAGTCCGGTAACCTATAAACAACAAGTAAGTTGGAATTAAACCAAAGTCACTTGTAAATCTATACTTTAACCAACTTAGACTCTAACGCTCGTTTTGCGCTCACTGATTCTCTTAAGTCACTCGAGTACCCTCGGCTCCACCATTTTTAATAAATTAACCATTACGGGTTTTCAGGTGATTCTTCTCAGCAACAATCCCTTCTAGGACAACATCCTCAACCGCTACATCCTCAATATGAACATCATCCGGTCCCTCATTAGGGTGTTCCATTGGATCCACAATCTGATCTCCAATAACTAATAAAACATCATCGCGTTGTTGCTCCTCAACCTCAGGGTTCGGAGTCCCGCTACCATATACGATAACGAACTACGCTTATATCACGATATTTATAAGGGTGCCCCTAAGGGTTTTAACTATCAGCACTACTTTAAGTAGTCCGACCATGAACTTGGCAAGAGTTCTTATTATCTTTGTGAGTTTGTTATTATATCGTCAACGTATTCAAGGCAATGAAATTCCCTACAGAAGATGAGGAGTGCTTTAAAGTGAATGTGATTGATTCTGTGGTTACTTCGGAACTCGATCGCATGCTAATGTTTGATGCATTAGAAAAGGCCTTAGTGGGGGATTTTGACAGCGACGATGAAGATGGCAATGAGCAATTACAATATCTGAACGCTTCTCCCTGGAAGCGAAAGCTGGACATGCCATTTGAATCTCTTGGTACTTCACCTCAAGAATGCTGAAGGAAAGCTCAAACCATCAATAGAGGAAGCACCTGCCTTGGAGCTCAAGCCATTACCTGAACACTTGAGGTATGCTTTTTTAGGTGATGCATCTACTTTACCTTTTATTATTTCATCTGACCTTTCAGGTAGTGAGGAAGACAAGCTCTTAAGGATTTTGAGAGAATTCAAATCGGCTATTGGATGGACCATAACAGACATCAAGGGGATAAGTCCTTCATATTGTATGCATAAAATTCTGCTAGAGGAAGGTAGTAAGCCGACTGTGGAACAGCAGCGAAGACTGAATCCTATCATGAAGGAGGTGGTGAAGAAAGAAATTCTGAAATGGCTGGATGCAGGCATCATTTATCCTATTTCTGACAGCTCGTGGGTAAGCCCCGTACAATGTGTACCTAAGAAAGGAGGTATCACTGTGGTAGTAAATGAAAAGAATGAGTTCATCCCCACTCGAACAGTTACAGGATGGAGAGTATGCATGGATTATTGAAAATTGAACAAAGCCACAAGGAAGGATCACTTCCATCTTCCATTTATTGATCAGATGCTTGACAGGTTGGCGGGTCATGAGTATTTTTGTCTTCTGGATGGTTATTCAGGGTATAATCAGATTTGTATTGCACCAGAGGATCAGGAAAAAACTACCTTCACTTGTCCATTTGGCACGTTTGCTTTTCACAGAGTTTCGTTTGGGTTATGTGGCGCCCCAGCCACTTTTCAGAGATGTATGATGGCTATATTCTCTGACATGATTGGAAATAATGTCGAAGTGTTAATGGACGACTTCTCCGTCTTTGGACATTCATATGATGAATGTTTGAATAATCTGCGCGCCGTACTCAAAAGGTGCGTGGAAACTAATTTGGTGCTCAATTGGGAGAAATATCATTTTATGGTGCGTGGCATTATTCTTGGGCATAAGGTCTCTAACAAGGGTCTGGAGGTGGACAAGGCCAAGGTGGGAGTCATTGAAAATCTTCCACCACCTAATTCTGTGAAAGGAATTCGTAGTTTTCTTGGTCATGCGGGTTTTTATCGGCGATTCATCAAGGACTTTTCAAAGATATCTAAGCCGTTGTGCAATTTGCTTGAGAAAGATGTGCCTTTCAAATTTGATAAGGAATGTTTGTCAGCATTCGAGACTCTCAAGAAGAGTTTGATCACTGCACCAGTTATTACAGCACCAGATTGGAAAGAACCATTAGAGATGATGTGTGATGCGAGTGATTATGCGGTAGGTGCAGTTCTGGGACAGCGCAAGAAAAATCTCTTCCATGTGATCTACTATGCGAGTAAGACTTTAAATGGGGCCTAAATGAACTACACCACTACTGAGAAGGAGCTATTGGCTATAGTCTTTGGTTTCGAGAAATTTCAATCTTATCTACTTGGTACAAAAGTAACAGTAGCTATTCGCTATCTGGTTTCCAAGAAGGATTCGAAGCCGAGACTCATTCGTTGGGTGCTTTTACTTCAGGAATTTGAGTTAGAGATCAAGGATAGAAAAGGTACTGAGAATCAAGTAGCTGACCATCTCTCTAGGTTGGAGAATCCCGATTCTACTTCACAAGATAGGACACTAATCAATGAATCTTTTCCGGATGAGCAGTTGTCTGCAGTTCAGGAGGAAGAACCATGGTTTGCAGATATTGTAAACTATCTCGTCAACAATGTAATGCCTCCTAATTTGACCTCCGCTCAAAAGAAAAAGTTTCTGCATGAGGTGAAGTGGTATATGTGGGATGAACCATATTTGTTTAGACAGGGAGCTGACCAGATCATCAGGAGATGTATCCCGTTCTGTGAGACGGAGGGGATATTACGAGACTGCCACTCCACGGTTTATGGTGGACACTATGGTGGTGAGAAGACGGCAGCTCGTATTCTGCAAGCAGGTTTTTTTTGGCCCACTTTGTTCAAGGATGCTCATCAGTTTGTTTTAAGGTGTGATCGTTTCCAAAGAGTGGGAAATTTGACAAGAAAGGATGAGATGCCATTAAATGTGATGCTTGAAGTCGAGGTCTTTGATGTTTGGGGAATCGATTTCATAGGGCCTTTTATCTCATCTTGCAATAATCAGTACATCTTGCTGGCAGTCGATTATGTCTCAAAATGGGTAGAAGTTAAAGCTTTACCGACAAATGATGCAAAGGCAGTGCTAAATTTTCTTCATAAGCAAATTTTCACAAGGTTTGGAACACCTCGGGTAATCATAAGTGATGAAGGGTCGCATTTCTGCAACTGTAAGTTCACTTCTATGATGCAGCGTTATAATGTGAATCATCGAGTGGCTACTGCCTATCATCCGCAAACAAATGGTCAAGCGGAAGTGTCTAATAGAGAGATAAAGCGCATTCTAGAGAAGGTTGTTTGTCCTTCAAGGAAGGATTGGTCTTTAAAGCTCGATGAAGCTGTTTGGGCTTACAGAACAGCATACAAAACTCCACTTGGTATGTCCCCGTTTCAGTTGGTGTACGGTAAAGGATGTCATCTACCTGCGGAGCTTGAGCATAAGGCCTACTGGGCATTGAAAAAGTTGAACCTGGATTTAGATGCAGCTGGTAAGAAAAGAATGCTTCAGCTTAATGAACTTGATGAATTTCGACTTCAAGCGTACGAGAATAACAAAATGTATAAGGAAAAGGTGAAGAGGTGGCACGATAGGAAGCTACATCCTAAGTTATTTGTGTCGGGGCAACAAGTTCTCTTATTCAACTCTCGGCTCCGACTTTTTCCTGGGAAGTTGAAATCGAGGTGGTCGGGACCTTTTATTATCAAAACTGTGTTTCCACATGGAGCGGTGGAAATTTTTTGAGATTGATCCTGACCAAGCATTCAAGGTTAACGGTCAGCGTTTGAAGCACTACTATGCGGACATGACAAACCGAGAAGTGGCTAGCGCCAATTTGTTGACTACTTGAGAAGGGTACGCAACGTCAAGCTAATGACGAAAAAAAAGCGCTGCGTGGGAGGCAACCTATGAATTGTTGTTACAGGAACCCTTAGAAGTTAATAACCTATCCAAAAACACAAAAAAATCAGAAAATCAGGGCTGAAAAAAAAATTTCCAGTGACCCCTTGAGCGCCCGCTCAGGGGTCGACTGCCAGAAATTTTTTTTTAAGTTCAAAAAAAAAAAAAAAATTGTGTTGTTTATGCATAATTGATCAAGAGTGGGCTCTTTGGTATTCGAGTTATTAAGTTCTTAGGGGACTTTGTGCCTAGTGACCTAAGGCTTTTAGAGTCTGGGATCCGCTAACCTAATGCTCGTTACATGGATACCATTGTATAAGTCTTTTGTGGACCTCACTCATTGCACGGTCAAATAAGCATTTGTGTTGTGAATAAAAAGCATGATTCCGTAATAAGCTCCAGAATTCTTGTAGTGTTGTATATCACTTTGTGCCTAGAATTTTTATTCTTTGTATGATCATGTGATTGCCTTGAGGATAGTCGAGTCATAATAATTGGTCTAGTTCCGAAGCATATCATGTTAAGCATTTGCACACACCACGTTTCTGGCTGTATGTCTGTTGGCATGAGTTTATTGATCTTTAGTTGTCTAACTGCATTTGTTGAGATCTTGCAAATTTGGTTGGTTTATTCGTAGTAAGGGGGATCACTGCATTTTCATATAGATTGCATTCATGCATGTTTTTTATTTGTTTTTGAGTCTGTGACGATTGAGGACAAGCATCGATTTAAGTTTGGGGGTGTGATAAGTGGCATTTTATACCACTTATTCTTAAAATGGCTTAAATTGGTGTCTTGAAATCAAGTATTTTGTGTATTTGATGCGTTTTTCTAGTGTTTATGCATTTCAGGGTATTAGTTGCATTTCGGGGGAGTAATCGTCAAGAATAAGCCTTGGCATGTGTTCATCATTGAGAGAGGGAAGAAATGGGCAGATTACGGCGAAGGAACGAAGCGAACTCAGGAATCTTCCAGAAGGGTCCTGAGCGCCCGCTCAGCTATCCTGAGCGGCCGCGCAGGGTCGGGGAAAAAAATAATTTATTTTAGGACTTCTATTTCTGTTTGGCTTCCACTTCTATGTAATCTGAGTTTTATGGGACTATTATATAAGTAGATTTGGAGACGTTTTCAAGAGGGAGGATCGTGGTATTACGCAAGGAGCGAAGGAGATAAGGAAGAAGACCGTTTAGTGCACAGCAACGAAGAAGAAGCATATTTTCTTGTGATTCTTGTTTCGTTGTAACGTTGGATGCTAGTTTTCTTACCTTGAACCTATTTACTCTTGTGACGTACTCTGATTTAATATAATTAGTTTAGTTATATTTTCTTGTGTTTGTTTATCATGATTTCATATGAACCCATGATGACGATAAGTGCTATTATGGGCTAATCGTGATCATGGGGTTGCAACGGATTTATTATGGAATTCTTTAGTTAATTGTTTAATACTTTAGTGTGTGATGATTGTATGATATCTAGTTTTGGTTGTGCGTATTCGTCTTATGTGCGTCGCGAACATATAAGATAGGGTGTTAATCTCTTGTGAAGCGACGGTGGATCTTGAGATTTAGAACTTGCCATGCTAGCATAGGTTCATGTACGTTGTGCATGATTAGTGGGTAACTCTAACAGTTTTATTTGCCCTATGTAATCAAAAGGAATAACTTGTGCTTAAATCGTTGTGTTGTCAATTTCTGTAGACATATAGGAACTCAACATAATTGATGACTATTCAACTTCTATCTTGATTGTGGATGTTGGTAGAATGGTATTAGTACAATGAAAGTTGGCTTTTATCAGTTTTGTGTTATTCGATTAATATCATCACTGTCACATGCTAAAGGTAATAACAATGACTATTGAAGGAAGTAGTAATGAAGTTGTGATCTCATGAGTGTTTTATTATTGATAATTTGAAGTGTTAATTAAGTGATTAATTAAGTAGATAATTGTAGTTAATATTTAGTCAACAATTCTTAGTGTTAGTGTCTTAATATTGAGAAGTAATCATACATTGGTGAGTGAGTTTAATTAGATAATAAATTAGTCTGAGTCTCTGTGGGAATGAACTAGAAAGTATTCTATATTACTTGCGAACGCGTATACTTGCGTGAATATTAGCGTGTGTTTTCGCTCTAACAAGTCTGTGCATAATGTGCTGGTGGGCAGGCCTTGTTTGCGAGCATTCAGGGTGATAACCTCGATACATCATCTGATGATAAAGTTTCCAATGCCAAGTGGGCAGTCTGAGGGGGTCACAATACGAACCACATGATTTCTATCACAAGGCTGTTAAAGAATTTCGCAGGAGAAGGTATGAAGGAAAGGTTCTTCCCGTTGAAGATGCGACAGACATTCAGGTGAAACTGAATGGAGAGGTTCATGCCCATTATTTTGTGGTGGATCCAGAGGAAGAAGAAACTCATATAACCAACACTCCTGCCTTGACACTGGGGAATGTTTTGAGGATTCGCGGTGTGGAGGAAGTCATGGTGAATCATGAAGAGGATATTGTGCAGAAGGCAATTAATGGAAAAAAGTTGGAAGGAAGGAGTGAGATTTTACAGATCCTGGAAAGTAACCCCAAGGTGGATGCTCCTCAAAGACAGGATGCGCCCTTGGAGTGTGAAAATGAATATGAGGTTGATGCTCCTCAGAAGGACGTGCCCTCCATGTTTGCAAAGAATAATGCTCCTTCAATTGAGAACGCATCCTCAACACCTGCAATACATAAAACTATGCCTTGTCCCGAGGGGGATGCTCCCATCTGTAGGGACGCGCCCTCAAATACAAGAATGGAAGTCGAAGACCCCGGGACTTTGATTTGGATCTGGATCCTAGGATCCTTATGCCTGTTGAGAAAACGGGGTCGGCCGAGGACACAATATCTATTCCAATCGATAAAGATGATCCAAGCAAGGTTTTATAGGTGGGATCTCAGTTAAGCTGTGAGATGTGAGAAAGGCTCACCCATTTTTTGATTAAAAATCTTGACGTCTTTGCATGGAGTTATTCATACATGGTTGATGTTGACCCAGGGGTAATGTGTCATCGATTGAACATCTTCCCAAACTGCACGTGTAATAACCCAAATATTTTGGACTTTTTGTAACCCTTATGAATAGTGATTTTGCTGATTATGCTGAATAAGAAAACCTTTCATGCCACACTATGTAGGGGTTCTTTTATTGATATTCTGAGATCTTATTAGTACTCTATATGGTATATAAGTGTATGCAAAGATCGTCAGAATCCAAATTCGAACACTTTGATTTTTCCCGAAAACCCACCAGATACAGAAAGAATTAAGTATAAGGTAACATGATTAAAAGGATTTTAATTCAAGGATTATAAGAGAGGATCATAAAAGGAATATAAAATATTGAGAAAGGTTTAAGGGAACCTAAGTAATGAGATCCCGGGTATGATCCCTCAAACGATAAACGAGAACGAAAGTTAAGCGAACCGTATAATAGATCAGCGATCATTAGCCAAGTAATTAGGATTTAATCAAAGAGGTTAGTGGATGATGATGTCATCACACCAACAAGAAGAAGACAAGTGTGGGAAGATGACATAAGCATGGTGACTTAAGTATGACAAAAAAGAGGGATTGGTTGGTTGATTGTGAACCATTCATTCTTTACCATGGTAAAAAGTTAATTAACAAACAAAAAGATATCAACCAAACCAAGAAAAACATAACACAAAAATTGACTTCTCATTTCCAAGCAAGAAGCTCTCGGTTTCTTCACCATTTTCAAAGAAAAGAAAATCCAAATTCAAGTTCCAAGCATTGTTAATTTGTGAGGTAATTATCCAAGGTTCCTTATGCATAGATATAGCTATCCTATGAATCTAAGCTTCCATTTCCTTCACAATCTCTTCCAATAATTCATGTAAGAAGAGGGTGAATAGTGTTTTCAAGATCTTGAAATTTTGATCTTGTGTTTTTGTTTAGATATAGCTTTGGTAAGGATTTTCAAAGGTGATTCTAAGCTCCTTAGTTACTTTTACTGACCAAGGAAGGTATAATCTCATACCCTAGCCCTGCTTTTGTATATTTAGAGTTTTTATGTTTGGTATGGTTCATGAGAAGCATGATTCTTGTATACTTAGAGTGTGGTTGGATTTGTAATGAGTTTGAAGTTGTAAATCTTGATTATTGATTAATGGACCTAAGTATAACTTTTAGTTCATGATTGAGAGTAGTATAAATTGGAAATCTTGAGATGTTGGGGCTGTTGTAGTAAAGTATGGATGGAGTTTGGTTGTAGTAATGATTGTTGGTTGATTTGTGGATTGATTGGAGTGGTATAAATCTGGTAATCGCGTAAACATAGTCGTCGTAATGCCCGATTTACTTTAGACTGTTTTTGTTCTTAACTTCAGGACCCGTGAACTCACTGTTAGGTTTTGACCATTGCTATTATTAGATAGTTCATGTTACAAGATTCATTTTGGTATGTGGTTCTCTTGAATCCGATGTACGGTTTAGGAGAAACGACCGTTTTAAGTAATGGCGTTTCGCGAACGAACCATTACCCCTCGCCTTACTTTGAAACCTTGGTTAAGGCCCTTAAATGACTAATTGGGGTATGAAACAATTATGTAAAGTGGATTAGGCAGTTGGTAGGGCACTCGCGAAATAATCGCCTTAAAATTCTTAATGGTTAATTTATTAAAAATGGTGGAGCCGAGGGTACTCGAGCGACTTAAGAGAATCGTCAAGCGCAAAAATGAACGTTAGGGTCTTATTGGTTAAAGTATAGATTCTTAAGCGACTTTGGTTTATTCCAACTTATATGATGTTTATAGGTTACCAGACTCATCCCAGGCCTTTTATCACCCCCAGTCGCTCAGGCAAATCTTCTACCCGTTATACTGTTGTTGTGATGTATATATGTATATGCATTATCTTGTGATAAGTGCATGATTGTTATTAGCAAATCTTGCGATATATTGGAGCATGCTGATATGGTATATATGCATGTCTATTTCGTAATCTTGATATCTAATTTTTGATACAAATGCTTGTAAATTGCATAATACCTATGCTAGAGATAAACAATAGTTGTGTATACCCTTAGTATAGGGGACCCAAAGGTGAACATTTTCTAAACCGGGAGTCGATGTTCCCGAGTATAATATATATATATATATGAATAGTTTTCAAAACTATTAATCGAATAAGGTTTATTCGATAACTTGATTCTACTTAATGAATATTATTTGAATATTCATTCGAGGACTTATGACTCCGCTTATTTTACTTAATGAATATTATTTGAATATACATTCGAGGACTTATGACTCCGCTTATTTTACTTGATGAATATTATTTTGAATATTCATTCGAGGACTTACGACTCCACTTATTTTGTTAAATAATATTCTTTATTTTATTAAAGAATAATGTTTCGATAATCAAACTTATTTTCGATTATTCAAATAAAGATCGTACTTTCGTATAAGTATATCTTTGGTTAATTATTATTATTCATTTCAAGTATAAGTTTTGAAACTTCTACTTCAACTATTTTTATAAAGATTATCCTTTATGGGAATATTATTTAAACAATAATATTCTGATATTTTCTAATATATTGGGACTGATTTATTTTATTAAATCAGCATTACACTAAACATTCTTAAAAATGTTTTCGAGTCTTCAAAATGATTTTAAAAGTTAGAGCGGATCCCAAAACTCGTTTTTAGATTTAAGATCTTCCTTTCGAAGGGGATTTAAATACTCGCTTAAAAATCTGAGGGATCCGGCTCCGTGATGTATTTTTATATTCGCAACAAGGTTGTTATTTTGATAAAAAGGGTTTTTGATTACTTACCCAACACTCGGGAAGTAAAATTCTTGGAATGAGTTTAATCCATTAACAGGCATCACCTGGGAAATATCGGTGAGCTTTTCTTTCCAACTAGATACGACTTCTTGGTGGAGCCGTATCAACAAGTTGCTACTTTGGGAAAGGGGGACGAACTTTACGTTTCAGAGTCATGGATTTCATCTGAACTAGGAGTGGCGTAAGTAGTCGAGTGGCGCAGGCCCGTCCTTATTTATTGGCCCAAATAGCCCGGAAAATCCGCTAAGACGGTCCATTCCTTAGGAGTCCAATGTTCGGTTGACAAGTAAATCCGACTGTTCTCCTCTGCATGTAGAAAATGGTAGGGTTGCACTACTGCGACTGATCATCGTGAGTGGTCTTCCTGGCGCGGCAAACTCCCGTAATGAGTTCATCATCCAATTGATATTTCTGTAACACTACCCAGAGCACTTCGATAGAAAGGCTACGGCTGGGCGATTGTTGAGTGTTGGCAGGGTCGAGTTTTCAAAATAATGTTTTCATCAAATGAAGTATCTCGTAACTTCATTTCATTTTGATGATATTTCAAAGATTGATTCTATATAAGTTTTATCTTGTAGCTTCATCTATGGGATGAACTATTTATACCTTGAACGGTGGTAGTTCAATTAATATTCGGAAAAAAAAATATAAGTATATTGGAGTATCTCGTAACTTCATCTTTTCAACTTATCTGGTTAATGATTATCTTATGCATGACAAAGATTTTCAGAAAAACGTTGAGACAAGATTAGATATATGAGATCACCTTGCAACGATATTTTTATACAGTTATAAACTGGAACTCTGTGTATATTATGCATAGAAGAGGACTTCCAAGATTTTGAAAAGTATATATACATATATACTGAATATTTTGCGACTTAGTTGCGTTAAGATATTAAACTTGGTTCATTTCTTTTTGACCAAGACTTTCATGAGTACTATGAGAGTGCTCATATATTGTTAGTTATTATACATATTATTTCGGTGGGCTTGTTGCTCACCCATGCTTTTTCTTTCATCACACAACAACAGATAGACAAGATGAATAGGATCAAGCTCCCAATTCGTGAGCGATTAGGAAACGTTCCGCAGTTTCCTGTAGGCGTTGATGCCGTTGTAGCTGAGGTAGGAACTACCAGTAGGCTAGACTTTTAACTTTTGTTGTATCGGACTTATGTATCTATATGAATTGTAATAATGGCAAAGAAATGTAAATTTATTCAGAAACCCTTTTGAGGTGTAATGGCTTATAAATGTGGAATAAAATGACTTGTGTTATTTTTGGTATTCATCTCTGAGACTATAACTTGTGGTGTGTGTGTGTATATTGTGGGGTAACAGTACGCAGTAGTTGGTTGTTTATTAAGATTAAGTGTTATTAAGGGAAATGGAACTCGTGACTACCCGGATCCCCGACCCCGGATTTAGGGGCGTTATAGAAATGGTATCAGAGCTAAGAGTTATAAACCTCAGAGATGATGCGACGTTAAGATAAGAAGTTTAATAAGATAATAAGAACTCTTGCCAAGTTCATAGTCAGACTACCTAACATAGTACTGATAGTTAAAACCTTTATTGGAAACCCTTATAAATATCGTGATAGAAGCGTAGTTCGTTATCGTATTTGGTAGCGGGACTCTGAACCCTGAGTTGGGGAGCAACAACGCGATGATGTTTTATTACAATTGGAGATCAGATTGTGGATCCGATAGAGCGTCCTAATGCGGGACCGGATGATGTTCATATTGAGGATGTAGCGGTTGAGGATGTTTTCCTAGAAGGGATTGTTGCTGAGGAGGATCCTGACAAGAATGAATAAAGGACCACTGAGGAATTGTTGACCATGGTTAGGGTGACTACCAGAGGTAGGATTGGCCGGTCACTACCGGAGGTTCGTTCAAGTTTGTAAAGATAGTAGCCCCTTTAACGTGGCTTAATCGTAAGACTGAGAAGTTCGAATGGACAGAGAAATGCGAGAACAACTCTTAAGAACTGAAGCAAAGATTGGTGACAGCCCCTATGTTGGCGTTGCCGGATGGAAAAGGAGATTTTGTGATGTGTTGTGACGTTTCGCATAAGGAATTAGGGTGCTTCTTATACAGCACAACAATGTAATCACGTACGCGTCAAGACAATTAAGGGAATATAAAATTCGATATCCCCACCCATGAGCTTGAGCTCGTGGCAATAGTTTTTCCCTAAAGATTGGAGGCACTACTTGTATGGAGAGAAGTGCGAGATTTACATAAGCCATAAGTGCTCTAGTATATTTTCACATAGAAAGAGCTCAACATGCGCCAGAGGAGGTGGTTAGAGCTAATAAAGGATTACGATTATGAGATTCTTTATCATCCATGGGAAGCCAAAATGGTGGCTAATTCCCTTAGTATAAAGGAGAGACTCAAGATGATAATGTCATTGGGAGAGTTGATAAGAGATTTCGAGAGAATGGAAATAGAAGTAAGGGTAACTAGAGTCGGAATTGAAAAGCTGTTTGAGATCTAGATGCAGCCAGAGTTATTGGAAAAGATTAGATTGTGCCTAGAGAAAGTAATGAATGAAGGCAGAGAGCCAATGAATAGAGAAGAGATTAATACCGAGAAAGATGATAAAGGAATAATAAGGTATTCCTACAGAACTTGGGTTCCAAACGTTCGAGAGCTTAAAGATGAGATCTTGGATGAAAGCCATAGTTGAGGAATAAGATTAGGGCAGACCCTGAATGTGATAGTCAGGGAGGTCGCCATCAAGAAAGAAGGAACCCATAATATAATAGAGTGGAAAATAAGGTTTTTAACGTATAAGATAATCCCAATTATGGGAGAAGGTTAAAACATTTCATACTGAGAAAACAGAAGTCGAACAAGACAGGGAGAACCAAGATGGTACTCCTATTGGGCAGTTCATGGACCTTCCTAAACAGAACTTAGACTATTATCCCCAACCACCACCTTGAGGAAACAATGCGGTTAAAATTTTTTTCAGGACCTTTAAGTCGCTAAGCTCTCAGAGTTCCAAGGAACAAGCTGACCCAGTCGAGGCAAGAGCCTGGCTAAAGGAAATATAGGAATCATTTGAGATTCTAAATGATTGATAAATCATAAGAGACTGTTTTTATCACTTACCTCCCTAAGAGAGAGGCCACCCGCTGGTGAAAGACCAAGAAAGGCACGGAGCCAGAGGTTAGAATAAACTGATTAAAGTTCAGTCAATTGTTTTCGGGAAAGTAATTCCCAAGGTTATGGAGATAGTGTAAAAGCTTTAGAGCCAGATCAAAGGCGGACGAGTATGATGAATTATGAAGCTAAGTTGTAAAAGTTGTCAAGATTCGTTCTGATGACAAGAATCCTAGAACGACGTGATGCTTGAAGTCAATGAGTAGTGGGTTCATGAAATGATTGTAATAGAAAGGAAAATAAAAAGAAACTGAAGTGAAAAGGAAAATAAAGACAATAGATTTTGAGGAATGATAAGGGAGTTGGGTATGAGGAAATCCTAAAGACTCGTAGCAATAGAAATAGAAAAGTATGTAATCGTCAGGATGAGGGTGATTCACCATGAGTTAAAGTTGATGGTTGAAGGCATAAGAGATACATATATTTTATCCCCTGTAAGTGGGGAGGATTCGAGGAAACCTTGAGATAGTTTGAAGGATGAATAATGAGACGCGGATAGACTGATGAGACAAGAAAGTAAGAAATTAGGAAAATTGGATGAAGGAAGTGACCTTCAACAATATGAAGTGTAAGACCGGTGGTATGATACCCAAAAAGGGAGACGCCAGGTAGAAAAGGTATTCCAACATTGAGATGACTGTTGAGATAAATAACCGAGGTAAATGAATAGTTAGAACTAAGAAGTTCACGTTGAACACGCCCAATATCTTCCAGAACATCCCTGCTATCATTACCAAATCATGCAAGAAAAGAAGATAACCATTGTTATCTTTTGGAGGCCATATGGATTGACCTCAGTTTGGAAAAAGGATGTTACCATGACACTAAGTATAGACTATCGAGGTGGGAATGATTGAATAAGATACCCTTGTCAGGGATAGATGAATTGATTTATCAATGGAAGAGTGGAAGTACCTTTTAAAGGTGGAATTAAGGATAGAACTTCGATAACTTGAGATGAACCATGGGGAAATGCATAAAGGTTGGCATTTCACCCTTAATAGGGACATTATAAGTTTGGGCGGTACAGAATGAAGGACTAAGGCAAAAACAACCTTTAAAGATCAGTGGAGAAAGTTTTCAAACTATATAGACAATAGTTCTAGTATTAGTAAATGGTATCTTGATATACCATGTACCTAGAGAGTACATGATGAAGAATTTAAGGATAACCTTAGAGGTTTTACAAGGGAAAAGGTAATATTCAAAATTCTCAAGAATAGAAATTTTGATAAAGAAAATATGACGTAATAATAATAATGCCAAGTGGGGCACATGTTAAACCATGAGAAAGTATAGATTGAACCCAATGAAGGTCAAGATTGGTGAAAACAAGAAGGACCCAAGATAAGAGACGTCCTAAGTATGATCAAGAGTCAGTCGTGATAATGTTAACCTCTAAAGACCGAGGCAATAACTTATGGAAAAATGGTGATATTTTTTTTTCTCACCAATGCTTAAGGAAGAGCATTTTCACACAAGCAGTGATTTGAAATAAGGTAGAAAATTTAATTGGAGGTGGTTAAAATGATATTGATTGTAAGGAAATTTTACTATAAGGAAAGGCCAAAGAGGTGGCCGACACTTTAAGTGTAAGAGGACAATTATAGGCGCTCGTGCCAGAGGAATACAGTGATAATGGTTAAATCCGTGAAGATTGTATTATGGTTTGAAAGATTGACATTCCTTCTGATGATTGTGCGATACTCAACCGTGATAGTAGTTTGGTAAAGATTTGATTTATATAATCTCCGTGAGCGGGCTATCTATCTTATAAGGTCATATCTTGAGATAAGCCAGGACCATATTACGAAAGGACTAAATGAACCTTTGAGCTTCATGTCTCCTAATAAAGACATATGGTTAATAATGGTATTAACCTGCTATCGTTGCTTTTATTGAAACTCTTCTGCAATTTTATCTGCTTCATGTCATATGTACGCCAAGTTCAGGAGTGTTCTTCATGAATCATGGAATGGTGATTATGTTGCCTCCTTAGAAGAATTTGATACGACATGTATGTACTCCGTATGGTTAGTGTAATAACCCCAATTTTTGAGAAATTTTGAAACCCTTATGAATAGTGTTTTGCTGAACGAGAAAACTTTTCATGCCACGCTATGTAGGGGTTCTGTTATTGATCTTATGGGATATTATTAGTACTCTATGTGGTATATAAGTGTATGTAAAGATCGTCAGAATCCAATTCCGAACACTTTGATTTTTCCCGGAAATCCACAACATACGGAGAGAATTGAGTATAAGGTAGCAGGATAAAAAGGATTTAAATTAAAGGATTATAAGAGAGGATCATAGAAGGAATATAATGTATTGAGAAAGGATAAGGGAACCTAAGTGATAAGATCCCGGGTATGATCCCTCAAACGATAAACAAAAACGAAAGTTAAGCGAACCGTATAACAGATCAGCGGTCATTAGGCAAACAATTAGGAAGTTAATCAAAGGGATTAGAGAGGATGATGTCACCCAACCAATGAGAAGAGGACAAGGAGGGGAGGATGACATCATGAGGATGACACAAGCATGACATGGGAAGGAAGGGGATGTGGTGACTTTTTAACCACACAAAACCAAGGGCAACTAGGTAATTCACTAAAGCAAACAACAAAAATCAACCAACCAAAAGCAAATCAAGCCAAAACACAAAAATCTCTCTTCTTCTTCTTCATGCTCTCGGGTGCTTTTCTTAAAAAATGAAAGTCCAAGCTCCTCCACTTACTATTTAGCAAGGTAATTATCTAAGCTTCCCCATGGATAGTTACATACTTCCTATAAGTTTAAGCTTCTAATTCCAAGCCAATCTTTTTCTATAAATCATGAAAGAAGATGGTGAATAGTGTTTTCAAGAACTAAAATTTGTGTTCTTGAAGTTTTGTTTAGATTAAGCTTGGATAAGGGCTTTAAAGGTGATTCCAAGCCATTCTCTTGATTCTCCACTCTCCAAGGAAGGTATAACTTCTCAAACCTTTAGTATTAAGTTTTGTTGGTTTGGATTTCATAATGTTAGATGATGGGTTAGTGTAATGAGTGTGTACTCATGATAGAGCTTTGTTTAGTAAGTGGTTTTGTTGATTTTGGAGTTAGGAGTGATGCTTGTTAGATTTGAAGTTCTTGGTCACTTTTTTTGACTTGGTTTAGATGAATAAATTGGTAATATTGAGTTGATTGGGGGCTGTTGTAATGTAGTTTAGATGGAGGTTTGATTGGGTTGTGAATTGGAGTTGAAATTGTGGTTGTTTGAATTGGTTTAAATTTGGGAAATCGCGTAAACATAGCCGTCGTAACGTCCGATTTTCTGTAGACTGTTTTTGTGCATAACATTAGGACCCGAGAACCCCCTGCTAGATTATGACCACTGCCATGTTTAGATAGCTCATGTTACGAGCTTCGTTTTGATATGTAGTTCGTTCGATTCCGATGCACGGTTTAGGAGAAACGACCATTTCAAGTAACGGCGTTTCGCGAACGAAACTTTTTCCCTCGCCTTACTTTGAAACATAGGTTAAAGACCAATAAGGGTTAATTAATGTATGAAACATTTATGGTAAGTGTGTTAGGCAGTTGGTAAGACACTCGCGAAGGAATCGCTTTAAAACTCGTAAAGGTTAAATTATTAAAAATGGTGGAGCCGAGGGTACCCGAGTGACTTAAGCGAATCAGTGAGCGCAAAACAAGCGTTAGAGTCTAAGTTAGTTAAAGTATAGATTTACAAGTGACTTTGGTTTAATTCCAACTTACTTGTTGTTTATAGGTTACCAGACTCGTCCCGAGCCATTCGTAACCCCAGTCGCTCAGGCAAGTTTTCTACCCGTTATAACTGTTGTTGTGATGAATATATGTATTTGTATTATCTTGCGATAGATGCATGTTGGTTAATTAGCAAATGATGCAATATATTGAAGCATGCTGCTATGGTATATATATATGCATGCCTGTTTCGCATTCTTTCCATATATATATCTGTTGGTTCAGTTGATAATACCTATGCTAGAGGATAGCGATAACTTGCATATACCCTTAGTATAGGGACCCAAAGGTGAAAATATTTTCTAAAACCGGGAGTCGAGGATCCCGAGTAGATTTTGTATATATGGATATGGATATATATATATATATATATATATATTTATATATATATATGGTTATAGTTTTCCAAACTATTAATCGAATAAGGTTTATTCGATAACTTTAACTTTATTTTATTATTGAATATTATTTCGAATATTATTCGAAGGCGTATGACTCCTTTTATTTATTTATCTGAATATTATTTGAATATTCATTCGAGGGCTTATGACTCTTTTATATTATTTATTGAATATTATTTGAATATTCATTCGAAGGCTTATGACTCTTTTATATTATTTATTGAATATTATTTGAATATTCATTCGAAGGCTTATGACTCAGTTTATATTATTTAATGAATATTATTTGAATATTCATTTGAGGATCTATGACTCCGATTATTTGCTGAGGTATATTCTTTATTTTATTAAAGAATAAGGTGTTAATAATCAAACTTATTTTCGATTATTCAAATAAAGATAATACTTTCATATAAGTATATCTTTGGTTATTTAATACTCGTTTCAAGTATAAGTTTTAATACTTCTACTTCAATTATTTTTATAAAGATTATTCTTTATGGGAATATTATTTAAATAATAATATTCAGTCATTTTCTAAATATTCTGGGGACTGATTTACTTCATTAAATCAGCTTTACTCCAAACACTCTATAAAGTGTTTTCGAGTCTTCAAAATGATTTTTAAAGTCAGAGCGGATCCCAAAACTCATTTTTATATTTAAGATCTTCCTTTTTAAGGGGATTTAAATACTCGCTCAAAACCTGGGGAATCCGGCTCTGTGGTGTATTTTATATTCGCAACAAGGTTGCTGTTTTGATGAATGAATTGATTACTTGCCCAATGTTCGGGAAGTAAGCCCATCTAATTAAGTCGGCATAAGCGACAGGCCGGGGTACGGTCTATCAATGTGTAAGTGGCTGGGTGGCAGTCCATCAACGCGTAAGAGGCCGGGTGGCGGTCCAGCACAAGGTCCTTATGTGGCCAGGGTGATGACCGGTGGGGGATTCATCCATCTACTAGTAGAAAATGTTACTTATTGGTATCTTTGCCTGATCAGCAAGATATCTGGTTTATGCCAAAATTCTTTTCCTTTCCAAAATTCATTGGATATTATAACTCTGTTCATACTTTACATGACAGAGATTTTCAGGAAATGTATGAGATATATATATATATGGATATATATATCAGGACTTAATGAAGTATCTCGTAACTTCATTATTTATAATGATATTTCAAAGATTGAATCTATTCAAGTCTTATCTTGTAGTCTCATCTGGATGATGAACTTTGAAACTGATTATAACTTGAACGGTGGTAGTTCAAGTAGTATGTGGATATAAAGTATATTGGAGTATCTTGTAACTTCATTTTTTTTTAAACTTATATCTAGTAAATGATTATCTTATGCATGACAAAGATTTTCAGAAAAACGTTGAGACAAGGTTAGATATATGAGATCACCTTGCAACGGTATTTTTATACAGTTATACACTGGAACTCTGTGTGTATTATGCATGGAAGAGGACTTTCAATATTTTGAAAAGTATATATGTATATATACTGAATATTTTGCGACTTCATCGCATTAAGATATTAAACTTGGTTCATTTCTTTTGACCAAGACTTTCATGAGTACTATGAGAAGGCTCATATACTATTAATCATTATACATATTATTTTGGTGGGCTTGCTGCTCACCCTTGCTTTCTTCTTTCATCACACAACAACAGATAGAAAAGATGAACAGAACCAAGCTCCCGATTCGCAAGCGATTAGGAGACGTTCCGCAGTTTTCTAGAAGCATTGATGCCGCCGTAGCTGAGGTAGGAACTAACAATAGGCTAGGCTTTCAACTTTTGATGTACCAGATTTATTTATATTTATGAATTGTAATAATGGCAAAGAAATGTAAATTTATTCAGAAAACCTTTTAAGGTGTATTGTCATATAATTGTGGAATAAAACGACTTGTGATTATTTTTGGATGTTCATCTCTGAGACTATAACGTGTGGTGTGTGTGTTTATTGTGGGGTCACAGTACAGAGTAGTTGAGTAATTATTAAGATTGGGTGTTATTAAGGGAAATGGAACTCGTGACAACCCGGATCCCCGACCCCGGATTTGGGGGTGTTACAGTTAGCTATTAAGATTTCATAGAAAATGAATTACTACAGTAGGTCAGTGGTGGACCATAGTAATGCAACAATGATTCTGCAAGTAATGATCCGATTACAGCAGTGAGAGTTGTATTGGAATGGATCTTGAGATTGAGTACCCCTAATGGGGTCGTGTTGATGTATAAGTTATAAGTTATCATTGATAGACTACCTAGTGGAGTAATTACATATTATATATTTATTCCTTCTTATGAATAGAGAGTCGTATTACTATACGAGGAAGGTTGTAGTGCAAGTATAGAATTCTAGTAACAATGATGTCTAGAATGAAATCCCTTATTCGAGTTTCGATGTCGAGGGAGTTTCAAAAGTGAGTGTTTATGAGCTCGAGCAAGAGCATGGGTCCATGGAATGATGGACGAAATAGTAAATATTCTGGCACGTGAAATGCGATGCTATAATACTTGATGTTAATATATATACACATATGTTTTGTTCTCCTATGATAAACCTCTATAGTTCAGAGGTAGATTCCAAGCCAGATATTTGTGGCAGTATTTTTTTTATATACATTTCTCTTCAATTCGTTCTTTTCTCTCCTTTTCATTTTGTATAAGCTGAGAAGAACAACCCTTCCAGAAGGGGAGGTATTACCAAATGACTATCTATCTGTGTGATAGAAGCCTAGTAGGATACCACATGTTGTTTAATTGTTTGTCAAGTACTAAAGGCTGGCTATCTTCTGTACTAACTATGTAATAGAACAAGTGTTCATGATCATAGTGATCTCTCAATAAATTCTTTTACTTCTATACGATGGATCAAGCTTTCAAAGATAGAAGCAACTAGAAAGGAGTAGTAATAGTATGGTGGTATTCCGAATCTAACGCGTTCGTGATACTAAGGTTGGCGTGGTTATTGTTAGGAATATATGTGCATTAGTTTGATGATATGTTTAACAAAACACTTAAGTAGAAATCTAGTGTTTGTAGCCTCAACGGATAAGACCATTTTGGCTATCCGTTGATGGTGTAGCTTTACTTAGAAATAAGTCTAGTGTTGTAGCACATTTCAGTCTCTGAATTTGAGATATAATTCTTAAATGTTGAGGGAAATTATAAGTCATGTTGACTACTAGAGGATATGCAGATAGGAAGGCCAATTGTAAATATTTCATGCCTTGTAATTTTGTATAAGTGAAATGGTGTCAACGGATAACTTAAAGACCTTCAACGGATGAGAAACAAAGCTTCAACGGATGTCTCTAAAGCTTCAACGGATAACATCCTTCAACGGATGAGTGCATCAACGGATAGAGCTTCAACTGCTAACACATCAACGGATAAAGCCATCAACGGATGAAGGCTTCAACGGATGTTCTGTTAAATAGCAGTTGACAAGTGGTAGTTGTACCTACAAACAGAGGCACCTGGGTTGACAGAGACAACTGAGATGTGGTAGCCTATTTCAGGAACATCAGAAAAAGCAGCCGTTCTACTCTAGTATAAAGAGGCAATAATCAACAATATACTGGAGTAAAATGGAGAAGAAACAAGTGGAGAACTTATTTTATTATTGTATTTTTTATCTTTGTCTTCACTTGTAAACTTGGTAATATATAAACCAAGTAGCAGCTAGTAATTAGACAAGAATTTTTCCAGAGCTGTTTAGAAAAATCTTGAGAGAAAAATTATCTAGTTTGTACTAGGACGCAGCTGTGATCAACTTCTTGAATCACAGATTTTCTGAAATACCATCTCTGGTGGAATAACTATCCACCAGAAAAGTTTTTAAGGTCTGTTGTGTTCTTTACATTAGTGTTTGAATATATATCTGTCTGTATTAGCTTAAAGCAATTCATACACTTGTTTGTCTTAAACATATAGCCTTTGAAACTGCTCAAAACTAGAAAAAGTTTTGAGATTTACATTCAACCTCCCTTCTGTAAATCTCATTGTTAGTCCACTAGGAATAACAATTGGTATCAGAGCAAGCTCTTGACACACAAAGAGTTTAAAGATCTTGGAAACTAACAAGGATGAGTAAGAAGGATATTGGAGTAAAAATCCCAGTTCTTGACAAAGACAGTTATCACCATTGGAAGGTGAAAATGCACCTTCATCTACTCTCCCAAGATGAAGGTTATGTAAACTGCATTGAGAATGGTCCTCACATTCCCCACAAAGTAGCCACAGTTTCTACGGCCACAATTGCTGTTGGTCAATCCATTCCAAAACCTAGAGCAGAATGGACAATGGAAGACACAGAAGAAGTCCACAAGGATAAGAAGGCTATGAACATTTTGTTTAATGGTCTTGACAAGGATATGTTTGATAATGTGATAAATTGCACAACTGCCAAAGAGGTTTGGGACACAGTTCAGCTACTGTGTGAAGGTACAGAACAAGTAAAAGAAAATAAAATGCAGCTTCTCATTCAACAATATGAGTATTTTCATTTTGAAGAAAATGAATCTTTAAATGACACATTCAATAGATTCCAAAAGCTGTTGAATGGACTGAAGCTGTATGGTAGAGTGTACCAGGTGAAGGATTCAAATCTTAAATTTTTAAGATCCTTGCCAAAGGAATGGAAACCCATGACTGTCTCCTTGAGAAACTCTCAAGATTATAAGGACTTCACTCTTGAAAGATTATATGGAATCTTGAAGACTTATGAACTAGAGCTGGAACAGGATGAGGTATTGGAGAAGGGAAGAAAGAAAGGAGGTTCAGTTGCCTTGGTAGCTGAAAATGAGAAAGAATGAAGACAAGAAACTGTGAGATCTACATCAAACTCCAAAGATGGCACAAGCAAATCAGAATCAAGCAAGGGTAAGGAGCAAGTTGCTGAGAATGAAGACAACTCCAGCCAAGATGACTCTGATGGTATTGATGAGCATCTTGCATTTCTGTCCAGGAGATTTGCAAAGATGAAATTTAGGAAAAACACTAGAGCCACTAAACCTCATAAGAACATGGTGGACAAATCCAAGTTCAAGTGTTACAATTGTGGTACAAGTGGACACTTTGCAAGTGAGTGCAGAAAGCCAACTTCTGAAAAGAAGAAATTTGACCAAGTAGATTACAAAAAGAAATATTTTGATCTGCTCAAGCAAAAGGAGAGGGCTTTCATTACTCAAGAAAAAGACTGGGCAGCTGATGGAGAAGAAGAGGATGAAGATATGGAATATGTCAACTTGGCTCTCATGGCTGATTCTGAGGAAAATGAAGTTAGTTCATCAAGCAACCAGGTAATCACTACTGATTTAACACAGCTTACTAAAGAAGAGTGCAATGATGCTTTTAATGACATGTCTACTGAACTGTATCATTTGCGTGTGTCTCTTAAATCTCTTGCTAAAGAAAATAGTAGGATTAAAGAGAACAATTTGTTTTTAAGTGATAGAAATGCTGTGTTAGAAGATAAGTTGATTGACCTAGAGAAAACTAAGCTACATTGTATATCTGTTGAAAATGAACTAGCTGAATCTGTTAAGAAAGTAGAAATACTTTCTAATCAATTAGAGAGAGAGCAAGAGGTGATTAAAGCCTGGAAGACATCTAGGGATGTTAGTGCTCAAATTGCCACGGTCCAAGGAATTGAATCATTCTGTGAGACTGCCTGGGATAAAAACAAAAAGAAACTGGAATTAATTGATGGGTTGTCAACGGATGTGGAATCAACGGATGATGAAAATTATCCGTTGAAAGAAGAAAAGGAGCATCCGTTGAAGGTTCCTCAATTAAAACAGGCAGATGTTTCTAAAAGTGAAAATCTAAAGAAACTCAACAAAAAGTTTGGTTCAACTTCCAAGAACTTTGTCAAAGGAGAAGCAAGCACATCCAAAGATGTCAGTAAGGTGAATATAGGGCACATGACCTTAGAACAGTTAAAGAATAGGCTCAAAGTGGTTGAGGATAAAAAGGAAACTAAAAGGAAATCTAATAGAAATGGGAAGGTAGGGGTTAACAAACATAACAATTACACACCTGATAAGTATGCTCCTAGAAAAAGCTGTGTGCATTGTAGTAGTGTTAATCATCTATCTGCTAATTGCAAATCTATTAAGAAAACTCCCATTCCTGTACCCTCTTCCATGCCTAATATGTCTGCATCACCTCTGCATGCTATGCCTGTTATGTCTCAACAGAATCCTTATGCACATTTTGCAAACATGCCATATTTTAACAATCCTTATCTTGCTGCATTTGGTATGCCTCAAATGCCATGCAATATGTCTATGTGGAATAACATGTTTGCACAATCCATGCCTTATCAAATTCCAAATGTGCTAAATGATTCTGTGACTAACCCTACACCTCAACCAACTACATCTAAGATCAAGGTTGACTCAAAGTTACCTAAGTCTAAAGATGCAGGAGGAATGAAGTCTAGGAGAAAGGCTAACAAGAATGGACCCAAGGAAACTTGGGTACCAAAATCAACTTGATTGATTTTATGGTGTGCAGGGAAAAAGAAGAAATCTATGGTACTTAGACAGTGGCTGTTCAAGACACATGACAGGAGATTTCTCCCTGCTCACAGAGTTTAAGGAGAGAGCTGGCCCTAGCATAACCTTTGGAGATGACAGCAAAGGGTTTACTATGGGATATGGCTTGATTTCAACAAGGAATGTCATAATTGATGAAGTTGCATTAGTTGATGGTCTCAAGCACAACTTACTGAGCATCAGTCAACTATGTGATAGAGGGAATACAATTTCCTTCAATTCAGAAGCCTGTGTTGTCACCAGTAAGAAAGACAACAAAGTGGTTCTAACTGGAGTTAGAAAAGGAAATGTGTACTTAGCTGACTTCAACTCTACAGATGCAGAATCTATTACTTGTCTCTTCAGCAAAGCAAGTTCAGTTGAAAGTTGGCTATGGCATAAGAAGCTATCCCATTTGAATTTCAAGACAATGAATGATCTAGTCAAAAAGGACTTAGTCAGAGGAATTCCTCTTGTTGAATTCTCAAGGGATGGTTTGTATGATGCTTATCAGAAAGGCAAACAAAGGAAAGCATCATTCAAAAAGAAGCTTGAAACAACAATTGATGAACCATTACAGCTGCTACATATGGATTTGTTTGGACCAGTCAATGTATTGTCAATTGCAAGAAAAAGATATTGCTTGGTGATTGTAGATGATTTCTCAGAGTTTTCATGGGTCTATTTTCTTGGATCAAAGGATGAAGCAAGTGAAATCATTATCAATCACATCAGGCAAGTCAATAATCATCCTGACTTGAAGGTTAGGAATATCAGGAGTGACAATGGAACTGAGTTCAAGAATTTGACAATGAGGCTGTTCTGTGAAGAAAATGGAATCATGCATGAGTTCTCAGCTCCAAGAACACCTCAGCAAAATGGGGTAGTTGAAAGAAAGAACAGATCTTTAATTGAGGCTGCCAGAACAATGCTTGAAGAATCAAAGTTACCAACATATTTCTGGGCTGAAGTTGTTAATTGTGCCTGCTACACTCAGAATATTTCTTTGATCAATCAAGCTAAAGGCATGACTCCTTATCAGTTGTTCAAGAGAAGAAAACCAACTCTAAACTTTCTTCATGTCTTTGGATGTAAATGCTTTATACTGAGAAATCAATCTGACCATAAAGGGAAGTTTGATGCAAAGGCTGATGAAGGGATATTTGTTGGTTACTCAGCTGGAAAATCTTATAGGGTCTACAATCTAAGAACCAACATTGTTATGGAATCTGTGCATGTTGTGTTTGATGATAAAAAGATTGATGGACTAACAGATGAGGGACACCATGAAAGACTCAAATTTGACAACATTGAGATATTTTGTGATGATAGTGAAGAGGAGATTGATGGAGATGACACTTCAAAAGGGATTCAAGATATGCCCTTGGATAATGCACAAAATACTGCATCCGTTGAAAGTCAGAATTCTGCATCCGTTGAAAGAAGCAATGCAGTATCCGTTGAAAGACATAGTGCATCATCCATTGAAGTACATAATGAAGCATCCGTTGATCATAGTTCATCAACGGATAATCGATTTACATCATCAGTTGATAGAACTCCAAGTTCCCTGCAAAGGACCAACAACTTAAGGGGAGTTTCAACTGATCAACACTCTGTCTCACATCACGACAATACTGAGGCCACCTCATCTAGAGCACATCTTCCACCTCAAAGGAAATGGACCAAGAATCATCCCTTTGAACTGATCATTGGTGATGCATCATCTAAAGTGCAAACAAGAAAAGCTACTCAAAATGAATGTCTGTATAGTAGTTTTCTATCTCAGGAGGAACCTAAGAAAGTGGAAGAAGCCTTAATGGATCCAGATTAGATATTAGCTATGCAGGAAGAGCTGAACCAATTTGAGAGAAACAAAGTTTGGAAGCTGGTACCCAAGCCAAAGAACAAGAATTCCATTGACACAAAATGGGTATTCAGAAACAAGATGGATGAAAATGGCATTGTCATAAGGAATAAAGCCAGATTGGTTGCTAAAGGCTATTCTCAACAAGAGGGAATAGATTTTGATGAAACATTTGCTCCAGTTGCAAGACTTGAAGCCATCAGAATCTTTCTAGCCTATGCAGCTAATGCCAATTTCAAAGTCTATCAGATGGATGTCAAGAGTGTATTTCTAAATGGGGAATTGGAGGAAGAAGTTTATGTAAGCCAACCTCCAGGTTTTTAAGATCAAAATTTTCCAGACCATGTGTATTATCTGTTGAAAGCACTCTATGGACTAAAGCAAGCACCTAGAGCCTGGTATGAGACTTTGTCAAAGTTCCTTCTAGATAATCATTTCACAAGAGGTACTGTTGACAAAACTCTCTTCTTTAGAAATGTTAATGGCTCTAAGATACTTGTACAAATTTATGTAGATGATATTATATTTGGATCTACAGATGATAAGCTTTGTAAAAAGTTTGCTAAATTAATGCAAAGTAAATATGA
Organism: Apium graveolens; assembly: GCF_009905375.1. Taxonomy (NCBI): domain Eukaryota; kingdom Viridiplantae; phylum Streptophyta; class Magnoliopsida; order Apiales; family Apiaceae; genus Apium; species Apium graveolens. Next base: position 266,809,039 of record NC_133648.1, read on the forward strand.
AATGAGCATGATGGGAGAGCTAACTTACTTTCTTGGGTTACAAGTTAAACAAGTTAGTGGTGGAATTTTCATTAGTCAAACTAAATATATTTATGATCTTTTAAAGAAGTTTGACTTAATGGATTGTTCACCTGCAAAAACTCCCATGGCCACTGCCACTAAGCTTGAATTAAACAAGGCTGAAAAGTCTGTGGATATTACAAGTTATAGAGGCATAGTTGGCTCACTTTTATATTTAACTGCTAGTAGACCTGATATAATGTTTTCTACATGTCTCTGTGTTAGATTTCAAGCTGACCCTAAAGAATCTCACTTAGTGGCTATTAAAAGAATTTTCAGATATCTCAAGGGGACTCCAAATCTAGGAATTTGGTACCCTAGAGAGTCTGGTTTTGATCTAATTGGCTACTCAGATGCAGATTATGCAGGTTGCAAAATAGACAGGAAAAGCACAACAGGCACCTATCAATTTCTAGGGAACAAGCTTGTATCATGGTTCAGCAAGAAGCAGAATTCTGTTTCCACATCAACAGCTGAAGCTGAGTACATTGCAGCTGGTAGTTGCTATGCACAAATACTATGGATGAGGAACCAGTTATTTGACTATGGTATGACTGTTGACAAAATTCCAATATTTTATGACAACACAAGTGCCATTGCCATTACTGAAAATCCAGTGCAGCACTCAAGAACCAAGCACATTGATATCAAGTACCACTTCATTAGGGAACATGTGATGAAAGGTACAGTGGACCTTCATTTTGTTCCAAGTGAACAATAAATTGCAGACATATTTACCAAGCCACTTGATGAATCAACATTCACAAGATTGGTAAGTGAGCTAGGTATGCTTAATTACTCTTAAAATTCATGTCCTTATTGCAATCTGTATTGAAGCCTGAAATGTATTAGCTGCTAGAACAAATTTGATTTTTTAACACAGATTATTCCATCAACGGATATTCCCTATCCATTGAAAGTCAAAATTGTTCTGTCAACGGATGTTCATTATCCGTTGAAAGACATATACGTTTCTGGAATTTTTTTTTATCCGTCAACGGATAAAACTGAAGTGCTTTTCAACGGATGACAGTTTACTTTATCCGTTGAAATATCACATCAGTCGTTTCAGGTGTTTCACAGCCGTTGATTCTATTGTCTTAACCGTTGATACTCATACATACAGCTGTATGTATTTGTTTTAAAGGTAGTTTTTAGAATACTTACAGTTTATTCTTAAACGGATGAAATTCACTTACATATATTTATTGTTTAATCTTTTATTTATGCTTTTTAATTTGAGAAAGTATATAAGTCCTTCTGATTTTTCATTTTTACTTTACGCTTTCTTGAAATTTCAAAGCTTTTACCATTTTCTCTCTGCAAAACCTTCAAGTTATTCTCTGCAATTTCTACTCACAACAATGGCACCAGTAGTAAAGATTATGTCTCAATCTGGGTTCATCTATGAGAAGAACAATTTCATAGCTTTGGTAGAAAAGAATGAAGCCCACTCCGATTATCACAAAATGATGGACTTCATCAAAAACTGTAAACTTAGCTATACAATGCTGGAAGCCCCAACGATTTACTGTGAAGTAGTTGAGGAGCTTTGGACAACTGCTGAGTTCAACTCAATAGATATGACTATATCCTTCACCCTCAAAGGTAAAAATCACTGTGTTAACTGTGATGATTTACTAGCATGTTTTAAATTACCTGAGAACAATTCCATGACACCACACACTGATAACGATGTATCCAGCATGTTAGATTCCATAGGTTATTCTCTTAACTCTACTAGTTTAGGGAGTATTAAAAGAAAAGGCCTTAGGAAAGAATGGAGTTTTCTTGGGGATGCCTTTATCAAGGTTTTCTCTGGGAAAATTAGCAATTTTGATGCCATAACTTCATCTCTTGTTAATATGCTCTATATGCTTGTTTCTGATAGGTATTTTAATTTTAGCAACTATGTTATGCTAGAATTGGGTACTAGATTAGGTAACAAAGCTAATAGATCTAATAACATCTATTATGCTAGATTCTTTATGTTATTGGCTAACCATGTTGCTGAAGGTTTGGTCATAACCAATGAGAATAATAAACTCAAGTGTTGGGCACAAGAGAAAAGAGTTCTTGCAGATTTATTGAGAATGGATCTCAACAGTAGTGTGCCATTGGTATATTTACCAATCATGAATGCACCTCAGGTAAGTGAGGTAATTGCTTCTACAACTCCTACTTCTTCCAACCCCTCTATTTCTTTATCTTCTAGTGTGGCCATGGAATCTGTGACAATGCCCCAACAGATTCCTACGAAGGTCACCAAAACTAAACTTTCAAAATCAAAGACAAAGAAAACTACCTCTGTTGTTTCTCAAAAGACAACAGTTGTAACATCTACCATTAACCCTGAGGGGAGTGAACAGGGTGTGAGTGGTGAGGGGAGGGGTGAACATCAAAGAAACCCCCAGGATAAGGAAGGAGAGATAAGTGCTTCCCAAGCTAGCCAAGCCACAGTTTCTCAAAAAGCTGTGGTGGTTGAAAGGATTACTAGCATATCCCTAGCTGCATCCTGCCAAAAAGATGTAACTATTGAAAATAGTTCCCAACCAGGAACACAGAACAAACGAGGGAGGGACACTAAAGCCAAACACTCACCAACAAAAGCCTTTATTAGAAGAAAGAGAGCAAGAACCCAATCTTCTACACAGGGTGCACACACTGCACAGATACATCCATCTGTATCTATGCCTTCTCAAACTCAGTTTGATGTGGCTCCAACAAATGTGGAGTCAAAACCCCATTCTCTCACAATTAACACACATCAATCACCACACACTTCATCACCATCTCTAGATATGGATATGTTATTCCCATCAATTCCTGATTCTCCCTCTTTACAACTCAGGGAGGAGCCCCACTCAAATACAGGTGATCATCATCTTTTAGATGATTTGTTGGATCACCCGCAAATTCTTTCAGATGTAATTGAAGGATCTGTGTCACCAAAACTCATATCAATCTACACAGATTCAACAGTTATATCACTTTCAATTTCTACTTCTTTTCCTTCTTCAACGGATATCACTCATCCGTTGACAAGTGGTTGTTCTTCAACGGATAAGCTTAACAGCAGTTATCCGTTGATACCATCAGTTTCACCTTCAACGGCTATTCCTCATCCGTTGATAGTCTCTACACACACAACTGAAACAATTCCAAGTGTAGAAGACTTGATTACTGTACAATCACTTCTAGGACTGAGGGAAGGGAGTGACAATTTGAGTGAGAGGCTGGGTTGCTCCCAGGCAAAAGGAGAGATTGAGAGCTCAAACATGCATGCTATTTTTTCGAGCATGGCAAAAGTAAGTGAGAGGAGTACCACCTTAGTAGGTGAAGGTGAGGGAGTGAGTCGTGTGAGCCAGGGGGAGCCCCTGATGCAAGAACATAGAGAAAATGAGAGAAAGGCAGGTACAGCAGATATAAGGATGGATCCAGCCATTGCTAGTGAGTCAATGATTGTGAATGATGCTGAAAAGGAAAGACAATTTCAGCAACATTACAAAGCTGTTATTGATAACATTTCCTTGGATGCTGACACTTTTACTCATCCTGTTTCAGCCTATCAATTATTGGCTGCACAGGGCAATGTGGAGGCAGAAAAGACACTACATCTAGTACATACAACAACATCTCTTCAAAGGGACAAAGCTGCTATTAACAAGATGCCTTCAACAGCTGGTGAGTCATTTGAAGAATTTGGAGTAAATTCTGATGATGATGACTTTGTTTCTTCTGATGGAAGCATGAACTTAGGGGGAGATGAAGGCCCTAGTTCTATTCCAAATCTACCTGAATGGGCCTTAACAAAGGAGTCTACAACAGGGCAATTCAATGTCTCCTTAGTCAAACAAATCAGTACTATCAAACAGGCCATTCAGAAAACTTCTCATGCTGGTACAAAGGCTATCCTTACAGCTCACTTGGACTCACTGCATCTCATGAAGTTGCAGCAAGTAAGACAGAATCTGAGTGTGGATGAACTCAGAAAGGATATTGCTGACTTGAAATCCTACAATTCTGAAAAATTAGATTCAGTCATGCCCTATGGTACAATGCAGGACATTTTGTTGAGATTGAAAAAGGAATCACATACTGAAAAGAGGCTGGCCAAATTGGAAGACAGAGTTCAAGTTATTGAAGATTCTGTGGCCACCATTCTTCACAACCAACAATCTCAAACAAATCTACTTATGCAGCTGGCAAAAGCACAGGGCTTGACTCCTCTCCTTGATGATAACAAAAAGGGGGAGAGTAAAAGGGAAGGGGAAGGAGAGCCATCTACAAAAATCCAAATATCTAAAGTGCTAGTTCCTGCCATCACTACTTCTCCAATCATTCAAATCAAAGGAAAGCCTGATGGAATTGATTTAATCCAGCTAGCAGCAGCTGAAATTCAAGTGAAAGAGCAAAGGAGGAGAATTGATGAAAGGATGCAACAGTTGTTTGGCTCTACACAAGATAAATCAATATCTGTGAAACATAGCACAAAGGTTGAACCAATCAATATGGAGCACAAGCCAGAAAGGAGAAATAAGGTTGGAGAGACTTCTTTCAAGAATCTAAAACCTATGGTTCTCAAGCCCAACACTAGATCCAGCAAGGACTCCACAAAGAACCCTCTAGACTTTGCTCAGATGAAAGAAGTGGACTTTCCTCTTCCAAAGCCTGATGAAGACAAAGTTTTGGGTGCTAGCATCATAAAACACAAGGAGACCATGGATGAGGCAGTAAGGAGAAACATGGCTATTATCTTTAGAGAGGGAAAGAGCATATGTGTGATGCAAGGACATCCCAAATTCTCAATAGCCAAGAGGGAAGAAACCAAAAGGTTAAAGAAAGAAGCTGAAAAACTCAAGGCTGACATAAGAGCACAAGCAAAGCTTGAATAAAAGCTAAAGTCAAGTCTAGTTGAAAATGAGAAAGGAATTGAAGTCAGGGGTGAAGACAAGATTGCAAACTTAGATGAGGTTTTTGGGAGTATATTTGGTGAAAGTATGGAGGAAAAAGAGGAATGGCAGAAGGGAAACAGAAGAAAGGCCAAGGCACATAGAAGGAGTGAAGACAATACTGAAGAAACTAAATCTCTACCTTCTATACCTGAACCCTTTGTTGCTGATCCCACTATAAACATCCATGGTGAACCAATCATCCCAAAAGAGGAACCTATTGATTGGGACACCATCAATTTTCCTACTTTTTTAACCACTCTTCCACTACCAAAGAAACAGAAAAGAAAATCCAAATCTACACCTCCCCTAAACTCTAAGAAATTCACTCAAAAACATAAACCTAACCCTAAGCCACCCATTTCTAAAGATGATTATGTTCACATCTGTGACATAAAAGAAATTTCAGACATTGAACTCTATCTGGATGAGCTGGAGGATGTAAGGGGAATTGCTGCCTACAAACAGCTACCAGAGAGATTGGTGTTCAGATACAAAGGAGCTGGGGAAAGAACATGACCTCTCTACAGGATTCTGAATGAAGGCTACTCTACCTTGATCAGAGTCTTTTCAGCCATACAAAAGGATTCTGGCTTTACCAGGACTGCCAAGACTGAAATTCTCAACAAGATTGCCAACATAAGGAAAACTTGGAGGGAGCCCAATGCTTTGCCCAGAACCTTACTCATTCAAGAAAGGGGAACTACAATTCACAAATCACCTCATTGGTTGATGGAATTCAGAGATGATAAAGGAGTCAGAAGATTTTTCAGACTTGAAGACCAACTCAAGATTGCCAGCAATGAAACTCTCAAAGAAATGCAATCTAAGTTGGATATCAGTGATGAAGATGAAGCTGAATTCTTCAGACAACTCCAACTCCAAATTGAGGAAAATGACAAAGGGCTAGGAAAGAAAACCAGGGAACAAAGAAGAAAAAGATGATTTGCTCAGGCTAGAGGAGCACCCTTGGAAATACTGTAAATCTTCAATTACCTTCTAGTACATACACTTTTGCAGCACTTTTAAATTTCTACTTAGTTTCAGTTCATATATTTGTTAAGTGTTTTGTTATCATCAAGTTAACCTTGAATTTATATCTACAATTCTTATAGACATAAATAGGGGGAGATTGTTAGGAATATATGTGCATTAGTTTGATGATATGTTTAACAAAACACTTAAGTAGAAATCTAGTGTTTGTAGCCTCAACGGATAAGACCATTTTGGCTATCCGTTGATGGTGTAGCTTTACTTAGAAATAAGTCTAGTGTTGTAGCACATTTCAGTCTCTGAATTTGAGATATAATTCTTAAATGTTGAGGGAAATTATAAGTCATGTTGACTACTAGAGGATATGCAGATAGGAAGGCCAATTGTAAATATTTCATGCCTTGTAATTTTGTATAAGTGAAATGGTGTCAACGGATAACTTAAAGACCTTCAACGGATGAGAAATAAAGCTTCAACGGATGTCTCTAAAGCTTCAACGGATAACATCCTTCAACGGATGAGTGCATCAACGGATAGAGCTTCAACTGCTAACACATCAACGGATAAAGCCATCAACGGATGAAGGCTTCAACGGATGTTCTGTTAAATAGCAGTTGACAAGTGGTAGTTGTACCTACAAACAGAGGCACATTGGTTGACAGAGACAACTGAGATGTGGTAGCCTATTTCAGGAACATCAGAAAAAGTAGCCGTTCTACTCTAGTATAAAGAGGCAATAGTCAACAATACACTGGAGTAAAATGGAGAAGAAACAAGTGGAGAACTTATTTTATTATTGTACTTTTTATCTTTGTCTTCACTTGTAAACTTGGTAATATATAAACCAAGTAGCAGCTAGTAATTAGACAAGAATTTTTCCAGAGCTGTTCAGAAAAATCTTGAGAGAAAAATTATCTAGTTTGTACTAGGACGCAGCTGTGATCAACTTCTTGAATCACAGATTTTCTGAAATACCATCTCTGGTGGAACAACTATCCACCAGAAAAGTTTTTAAGGTCTGTTGTGTTCTTTACATTAGTGTTTGAATATATATCTGTCTGTATTAGCTTAAAGTAATTCATACACTTGTTTGTCTTAAACACATAGCTTTTGAAACTGCTCAAAACTAGAAAAAGTTTTGAGATTTACATTCAACCCCCCTTCTGTAAATCTCATTGTTAGTCCACTAGGAATAACAGTTATTATAAGGTTATAGAATACTAATGAGCAAAAGTGTAACCAGTATAGTATTATGTACGGAAGATAGTAATGACTACGAACAAGAAAAGAAGGAGTATTGAGAAGCAAAAGCTATAGTGCTAGAAGCTATTATGAGAGTCTGTAAAATAGACTTGAAAGAATTTGGAATGATCATTTATCGCGGATTGAGTTTTTTTACGACAATAGATCGTATGTCATTATCGAGATGTCGCCTTATGAGATCCTTGAGGGAAGACAATGTCGATCTCCCTTATGTTAGGATGAAGTTGTAGAGCGCAAGATGCTCGGACCAGCAGTAGTCCAAAGGACCAAGGATATAATAGATCTAATCAGAGGACGGCTGGTAGTAGCCCAAGATGGACATAAGAAGTATGTTGAATTGACATGAAAGGACAAAGAATAGGAAGTAGGGGACCTAGTGCTGTCAAGAGGCGTCACTTAATAACCCTTTCTTACAGATAGAAATCTGTTGTTGACAGAATCATCCTTTCTCTCATATCGAAAATTCATATTCAATTATGTGTTTCATAAACACAAGAATCTCAAGATTGTATTCATAATATTATTATTAAGGTTTTGAAACAATTTCACTATACTAGGTTGTCTAAAGAACGCCTTATGTTCATTTAAGTTCACCTAAATCTATCATCGCATGATAAACTAAGCATATATCACATATATCAACATGAATAAACATCAAGGTAGGCATGTTAAATCATCTAGCACATTAGTCTAAACATTATACATCTCTATGTATCACATGAAGCATTTAAAAGCAATTAAAACAGTTAAAAACAACTTTAAAACACTTCATGGAAATATAAACATTTCAAAACTTTTATATAAACTAAAATTGATCACACCATTAGATCCGTCTCGAAAAAACGAATCCAACGGTATATTGCACGCCCAAAACGGAGTTACGAAATTCCCAGAAAATCAATTTTAAAATCAATAGAGGGCTGTAACGCATTTCAGGAACGCGTTACAAGCCCTGTAACGCATTCCGGTGATGCGTTACACCCCTTTTAAGCCATTAAAAGGGTGTAACGCATTCCGTGAATGCGCCACAGGTGTGTAACGCATTCCTGGAATGCGTTACACCCGTATATTTTTTTTTTCAACTGCCATCTTCTTTTTCCTTTTCTTGATTCCCGTGCCGCCGTACTGACTGTTATACCTGTGCTTTGCTGTCTCCTTGCTTTCCGTGCAGCAACACAAAAATAGCAGACAAGCAGATATATACATACATACTTTATATTATATATATATGATTTATTTAATTATGAATTTAATTGCAAGAACTTCAAAAATTCATAATAAAAAAATACCCAGACGATCTACAACACTTGTAGAACCCAGATCAACATTCAAAATTATTATGAGAAACGATTTCTTATCAGACAAAATTAATCCATGATATAACTTGTAAAAATCATAATTAATTCATACAAGCACATAAAATTCTGAAATTTTTACCACAGATCTATATGCATACAACCTGGCTCTGATACCATTTTTGGATTTTTAAACGCAGCGGGGGCATGGTAAAACACTTTTACACATACAAAATCCAAATTAAAGCATATAAATCGTGAATAAAAATTCGAGGGATCGAATCTAACCTTTAAAAATAATTCGGAGACAACAATCAGAGATCCTTAGCAGTTGCTCCTCAAGTGTGAAGCACTCCACTGGTATCCACCAAGAAAACGATGTTAAGGAGGAGGAAGGAGGTAGAGAGAATTGGGTTTTCCAAACTTTTTGGGTTTTCGGGTTCGATGGGTTAGAATAAAATAGGGTCTATAATAGTGTATTTATAGGCAAAATTTCCAGCTGAAATTTTCCCATAAATAATATTATTATTATCCCATTTATTATTCTCATTAATAATTAAAACACCTTTTAATTATTAATCCTTTTTCTAAACACTTTAGAAATAATTCTCTCTCTTGATTTAATTTCCAAAAATTAAATCCTTAATTAATAATATTAAGAACTTTTCTTAATTAATTTATAATCAATTAAATCTCATTTAATCAATTATTAAATTTGCCAATTAATTATTTATTTCATAAATAAATAATTATTAGCCATTATTAATTAATTTCTCCATCATTAAATCATTCTCTTTTTATGGTATGACCCTGTAGGTTCAATATTAAGCCGGTAGTAGAAATAAATAATAATAAAACTATTTTATCATTATTTATATAAATTCTCTAATTTATTAAATATGATTAATTAATTAATCACATTTATTCTACATCGTGAGTGATGCTTCTCAACATATCGCGACTATCCGGATAATATGAATTCACTGCTTAGAATACCAAGAACCTGTCAGTGAATAGTTACCGTACAATAAACTCCTTCTACCCTACAATGTCCCGATTAAATACAAGGCATGGATCTCGTGTCAAGCCTATCTAATTCAATCATTTGCTTACCATTTATTATGCGTAGTTCTATGTAAATTAGAAACTCCTTTCTAATTTCATTCACTCTGGCCAGAGATTCCTGAACTAGCATAAGTGGATCAGCCTTGAACATTCGCTTCCTTCACTGGAAGGGGTAGATCCTTTATTGATCATACACTATCTTCGTGTACAAATTCCTATACCCAGAAGAGCCCTAATAATTGTCCCTGGAGACTAAGAACTAAACCAAAGCATAGTTCAGTGTACACAAGATGACTATGATGACCTCAAGTCCAAGGATACTTGTACAACTATCACTAAGCGAACAACTGCTGACACGTGAGTGAACTCCATCAGTTGTTCAGCTAGGCGAGTCATGTTCAGTGAACTTATTCTATAATAAGCACCTACATACTAGCTATAGTGTCACCACACAAATGTCTATGAGAACAGACATCCTTCATAATAAAGCAAGCATAGTATGTACCGATCTTTGCGGATTATTAATTACCAGTTAGTAATCCTATGACCAGGAACTATTTAAGTTTAGAGTTATCATCTTTTTAGGTCTCACTATTATGATCTCATCATAATCTATAAAAAGCTTTACTCTAAACTATGGTATATCTTATTTAAACACTTAAATAGATAGAGCCCGTAATAAAAACAAAACAAGTCTTTTATTAATATCAATGAAATCAAAACAGATTACATAAAAGTTATTCCTAAATCCAAATACATGATTGGACTTAGGACATTTTCCTTTCAGTGCCTGGGTGCCCGATGGGATCTATATAGTGAGATATAGATCTGCACTGTATCCTGGCTGATTAGCAGGGTATAGATGCGAACTTGAGTCCAGTTTAGTTCATTTGTATTCGCCAATAATGGCCTTCTTTCTATTCTTGCGGGGTTATATCTTTGCAGATATACCCGGGTTACGGATTCATTTAAATTGCTTTAACACTGTTTATATTTTGCGGACTTGTTGAGCAATTTTTGGCTCACCCTTTTTGTTGTTATTCACCTTATTGTTTTCAGTTAAAAAGGAATATGAAACCCATCAGGACTCGAGTGGTAAAGAAGCGGGTCAAGCCTCGGTTTCCTCTCATACCCAAGGTGTTGATCCCAATCCAGGAAGAAAGCTTTGAGTTGCCCGAATAGGTGGTGTGTAGATAGTGAGTGTGGGTGTTTGAATAAAAGATGAACTTAGTTTAAAACTGATTAGACAATGGTTTGTAATAAAGAGAGTTTGTGAGATTTTGAATTTGATTTATAATAAAAGTACTTAGTGGTTCTTGTTTTCATACTTCAACCTAAAAAGATCCTGGTTAGTGTTAAAGGGGTTTAGTTTAATTTCTTTATTATTTGTTAATCAGATTGTACAGGTTTGGTGATTAGCTAGTAACCCCCAGACTTATACCCCGGTCTGGAGGGCGTTATAGGTTTGGTATCAGAGCTGTAGGTTTGGTCCCTGAAAACAAGAACATTAGGGTTAAGATAAGATACGGAGATCACATAGGATAGGAATAGACAAATAGGAATAGTAGTGTTAGGATTTAGGTCAGATTAGAATAGGAAAGTATAAATCTTAGGATTGTTTAGTGACCTTTTCTTTTTCCTTTGGTATATTATCAGATGGCATTTTCTGGTTATTATGCGTCTTCTGATAGGACAGTCATCGGGCCAGCAACACCAGTTATACCTCCAGTATCTGAGTACATGTTTCCTCCTCTACCACCTCCACCACCATTGCCACAGGAGCTGGTACCACCAGTACAGGGGATAGTCCAGGACCCTATAGAGATGTTCGATCCATTTGAGTTCTTTGAGCCGATGGTTCCTTTACCAGTTGAGCATCAGTTTATACCGGGGATTGAGCCAGAGTTACCACTACCACCAGTGTTACCTCCTATACTAGTGCATGCCCTAGAGCCGGATGTATTTCAGATGATTCCAATCGAGGGGATGGGAGATCATGATGTGTATCTACAGTTAGGATTACCACAGCAGGGTGCAGGTATACCGAGGGTTCCTTCACAGGAGTCATTAGGTCAGGTTGCACAGCCGCACATGGTACCCTACCATGAGTACAGGGTTATGAGGGATGATGTGGAGTATTGGAGAGCACAGTGCCGAGTGATTATGCATTTCTTTATTATTTGTTAATCAGATTGTACAGGTTTGGTGATTAGCTAGTAACCCCCAGATATATACCCCAGCCTGGAGGGCGTTACACCTTACAGTTTCGGAGTATTCAATCAGTGCAGTATTGGTGAGAGAACAGAATGCGCAGCAGTCTCCAATGTATTATGTAAGTAAGGGCATGCTTGATGCTGAGACTCGCTATACCAGCATGGAAAAGTTGGTTATGCCTTAATTCTCGCATCTAGGAAGCTGCTCCCATATTTCCAGGTGCATAGAATTCAAGTCTGTACAACATATCCTCTGCGGAAAGTCCTTCACAAACCAGAATCATCAGGAAGGATGTTGAAATGGCCTATAGAATTGGGACAGTTTAACTTGGAATACATGCCTCGCACAGCAATCAAAGGGCAGGCCCTAGCTGATATCTTGTTAGAATTTGATTCTGAAGTTGATGATAAGGCTCTGGTGGCGTTGCATTCGTCTCACTTTGAGGAAGTTTTGGAAGAGTTTCCACACCCTTGGTGGATTTTACATGTGGATGAAGTAGTTAACAATGGAGGAGCATGCGCGGGCATAATGCTTGTATCTCCAGAGGGCCATCATCTGATGAGCGCAATTTACTTTAAATTCTATGCGACGAATAATGATACGGAATATGAAGCACTGAATAATGGCCTAAATATCACTTTGGAAATGGGAGTGTGGAATCTAATTGCAAAGAGTGATTCAGAGTTGGTGGTGAACCAAGTAAATGAGGGGTTTCAAGCTCGAGGACTGCGAACGGAATTATACTTGAGGTACACGCAGCGGATAATTCTAAAGTTCAAAGAGGTTAGACTGGAATATGTACCGCGAGAAAAGAACAGCAATGTGGATGCTTTGGAAAAGATGGGGTCCCTGCAAGAGTCCATGTTGTTGGGATTTATACCCTTAGAAATCCAAGAGATCCCTAGTATCCCGGAGGTCGAAGTGATGCAAGTTGACGAGGCTCCCAAGGAAACTTGGATGACACCCATCTTTGCCTACATTCATCAAGGAACAGTCCTTGGGGATAAGTTCAAGGCTCGATGACTTCGCTACCTGGCATCAAGGTATGTGGTGTATGATAAAGTCTTGTATAAGAGAGGCTTCAACCAACCGCTCCTCAGGTGTGTCGATGAAGAAGAAGGGAACTAAATCTTGAGGATAGTCCATGAATAAATTTGTGGTAATCATTCGGGGGTAACTCGCTGGCAATGAAAGTTTTGTGCCAAGGTTATTATTGGCCTACGATAAAGGAGGATGCCGCGAACTTAATTAGAGCGTGCGATCGCTGCCAACACTTTGCGAATTATTCATCTATGTCAGCAACGCTCTTGACGCCTATGGTGAGCCCATGGCCATTTGCCATGTGGGGGATTGATCTTATTGGAGGGTTACCCAAGGCTAAAAGAGATGTCAAGTATGTTGTGGTAGCGGCTGATTACTAAGTGAGTAGAAGCTATGCCGTTGGCGACTATCACTGTGAAGAAAATCAAATACTTTGTTTTCAACTCCATTGTGTGCAGGTTTGGAATTAATAACAAACTTGTTTTTGACAACGGAAAGTAGTTTGACAGCAAGGAGTTGCGACAACTGTGTGAGGATTTGAAGATTAAGAAGAAATTTGCAGCGGTCTATCATCCTTAGAGTAATGGACAAACAGATGTTGTAAATAAAATAATAAAGCATACCCTCAAGACCAAACTGGAGGAGTGCAAAGGGAATTTTCATGAGGAACTCCCAAAAGTGTTGTGGTCCTACAACAGTACTCCAAGATCTACTACGAGAGAATCTCTGTTTATGCTCACTTACGGGTACGAAGCTATTGTTCCTGTGGAAGTTGGCTCAGGATCGCTTCGTAGAGATCGTTGCACGGAGGAAGATGTAGAAGTTAACCAAAGGCTTCACTTAGACCTTTTGGAGGAAATGAGGGAAAATTCCCAGTTAAGGCTCGCGGCATACCAACATCGTGTTGCAAGGTACTACAACAAAACGGTAAAGGGACAGCTGCCGAAGGTAGGGGATCTGGTGCTCAGAAAGGTGATGCCAAATATAAAAAATCCTCAGCATGGAGTATTTGGAGCTAATTGGGAAGGGCCATACAAGATAAAATCAATCTTATGGAAGGGGACTTATCACCTTGAAGACTTGGAAGGGAAGTTGGTTCCACGAGCGTGGAACGTGGAGCATCTCCAAAAATATTATCAGTAAGGCGTGGCTTTGGCCCCTTACATATTATGTTTGCATTTTCAGTTATATACTTAGGGTTGTGCCCGGATCGTAGACTAGAAGTAATAAAGTTCCTCTTAGCCTAGGGGGTAGTGCATGTACTATATACATTAGAACTAGTTGAAGGATCGTATTTTCAAACAAAATTCCCCACAGAGCATAGTAGCCATGGGACTGGTGTACTTTTGACACTAGAGCACATTATTAATAAAGACTTTGAATCACTTGTTAATGGTTATTTGGTTGATTTTATTTCAAAAAAAAGTATGAGGACACGTCTTCCTCTCGGACGCGCCCTTACGATGTAATTCTTGGTTTACAATGCTAAGGAGATGGCAGGAACATGAATTGTAAAGAGGAAACAAAGGGAAACTCAGATGCAGGTGAACCGGGGATGCGTCTTGAGCTAAGGACGCGCCTTTTATACAAATTATCCAATGAAATTATAAAAATGAACCATTAAAGAAAACATATGCATGAAAGTAATTCAAGGTATATAAATCTTGGTTGATGCTCTTGTTAATAGGATGCGCCCTCCTAGAGCAATGCTCCATTTTTAGTAATTCGAGGAATAAGATTGAAAAAAGGTGGAAATTTAAATAATCTCTAAGTAATTTCATACCCCTGGAAAAGGCGTCCAGAAAACGAGGACGCGTCTACTATCTAAATGAAAAATGGTGCCATAGGCATGGGTGATGTAATTTATTTTTTGGATAAAAGGATAGAACGCCCTGGCTCAAGACGCGTTCAAATTGATGTCAATCGTGGTATTACTTGGGGTTATCTCAAAGCACTTGTTTTCTAAAAACACGAGTGGACGCGTCCACATATTAGGACGTGCCCATATATTATGCATGGCATAAAAATAGGCTATCACATTGGATAAAAGCATAAAGTGCATAAACACATCATCCAGAGGTTTGGCAAGTCAAAATACAAATACAACTTGCAAGGCTTAAAGGGACCTGCACCCTTGAGATAGTTCAAAAAAAGTTCATAAATAAACATAAGATGCATTCTAAGCAGGAGGCGCATCCTGAGGCTCGTCTTGATCTTTTGGAGGATAAGGTGGAGGCTGGGCTTGAAGTGGAGAAGGCACGGGGGACACATCATCCTCTTCCAGGCCTAGGATGATCCTTTTGCTTTTGATTGAGTCTGCAGCCCTGATTCTGAAATCATTTACCCACCTTTGGGTATCCTCATTAAACTTGGAAAAAGTGTATTCTGGGTCATTTGATATGAACCCAGAACACCAATCTTCAAAACCAGTTGCAAACCCATTTTGATATACCAGTTTCTTATCTTCCTTCCAGCCGTGCAGTCTGTCATCATTTAAGGTGTCAAGTTCCAGCTGCATGGTGGAGTTCAGAGTAACTACACTTTCCATAGCCTTCTCCACAGAGGTGACATTGCCTTCAAGCTGTGCCTTCTCACCCTCAAGACGCGTCTTGTCTTGTTGCAACCGCAGGATCTCAGCATCTTTTTCTTTGACAACAAGGTTCAGATTCTTCTCCAACAATCTAATTTTATCTTCAGCTTGACTTTTGGCGGTGTCAGTAGTAGCAAGACGCGCCCTCAGCTTGGAAACCATATTAGCGCTCTGCCTTGCATGCATATAGAGTTCAGCTGTAGCTCTCACCATGGCCTGCTCGGTCTGCTCCTCGGTTCTGAAAGTCCAACCCCTCACCTCCTCCTCAGTAAAAGTTCCAGAAGAGGACGCGCCCAGGTATCTAAGGACAAAAGATTGATCGTATGGAACCCTTTTCTGGCACTTAGAGGGTGCGTCCTCCTTGTCAGAGATATTTACCACAGCAGTATCAATAACTTTTGGTGGAGGAGAGGGAGCCACAGCTGGAGAAGGATCCTTGGTTTTTGGATCAGGCTTCGCGGGAACATGTTTGGTCCTCCCAACTTTCAGCTTTCTGGAGGCTCCGATAGCAAACCCTTTGGGAAGAAAAGTCATATCTGTAAGATAATATGGAAAACATAGTCCTAGACGTGCCCAGATATGAGGACGCGCCCTGATAAAAACAAATTAATAGCGATATGAAAATGACAAGTATGCATATTATGGCATTGTGTACGCTAAAAAGTGCTATACAAATGGACGCGTCCAGTGTGATATGATGCGTTCTATGCTACAAATACATGGAACTCCCTATTTTTATAAGGAAAACATGGGTAACAAGTTTACGGCAATTAAAAGCATTATGAAATTTTGCAGAAAATGGAGACGTAAATATGACAGCCTTGTGAAAGCATCAGAATCATGTATAATAAGACGACGCGTCCTAATGATATGACGCATTAAAATCAAGTATATGGGCTAGGAAAACATGTATATGTATCAGGCTAAGTAAAGATTATGCGTATAAAAATACATGTATGACCCGTCCTAAGTCTATGACGCGTCCTATGTATAACAATTCTTACCCTGTTCTAAGTCCACTTGTGTACTAATGTCCAGTTGGACCAGTTCTGTGGCATTGAGCCCTCTAGCTCTTTCAAAAGCTGTGGGAACGGGTTTTCCATTGTAAAAGTCACGGTATTTACAAATGGAACCAACCCTTGTAGACAAAGCCCCAACTTTTTAAGATCGTATTCTGTGATCATCTCCTTGAAATTGAAATGCTTCTCAGCATATTTCAACACCTTTTCTGCTCTCTTTTCTCTTTCCCGTCAGCTCTTTTTGGGTCCTTTTGTCTAAAGGAGAAATGAGGATATCAAAATTGGGAAAAAGAAAAGGAGATTAAGAACGAGGACACGCCCTGTCAGTATTACTTACTTGGCTCCAGGTTGAAACACACATGGTCCCTTTTCACATCATAAACATAGAAGAAAGATTCCTTCCAGTCACGCTCATGGCTGATTTTTCCTTCATTAAAAGCTTTATTGTTCAACCATTTATTGACAACGAAGAAGTGGTAGCCTGGGATGGACTTCCTAATGCTGAAAAAATAGCTGAACTCTTTCATGGAGGGCGCGCCCAACTCCAAGTTATGG
Organism: Apium graveolens; assembly: GCF_009905375.1. Classification (NCBI taxonomy): domain Eukaryota; kingdom Viridiplantae; phylum Streptophyta; class Magnoliopsida; order Apiales; family Apiaceae; genus Apium; species Apium graveolens. Next base: position 266,826,086 of record NC_133648.1, read on the forward strand.
TACATAATGTATAAGGCCCATGCTAATTTGTGGGAGTTTGGGGATAGCCGGACTAGAGCAACGTCATACCATTTTAAGATCTTCTTAATGTATGGGTGTAAGGGCGCGTCCATACCCAAAGAAATGAGTTTTGGAGTGAGAACCATGTAATAACCCCAAAATTTTGAACTTTTTATAACCCTTATGAATAGTATTTTTGTTGATATTTCTGAACAAGAAAACTTTTCATGCCACACTATGTAGGGTTTCTTTTATGGATATTCTGAGATTTTATTGGTACTCTATATGATTTATAAGTGTATGTAAAGATCATCAGAATCCAAATTTGAACCTTTTGATTTTTCCCGAAAATCCACCAGATATCGAACGAATTGAGTATAAGGTAACAGCATAAAAATGATTTAAATTCAAGGATTTTAATAGAGGATCATAAAAAGAAATATAATGTATTGAGAAAGGTTAAGGGAACCTAAGTAATCAGATCCCGGGTATGATCCCTCAAACGATAAACGAAAACGAAAGTTAAGCGAACCGTATAACAGATCTGCGGTCATTAGCCAAGTAATTAGAAGCTAATAAAAGAGATTAGAGGTGATGATATCATCCAACCAATGAGAAGAGGACAAAGGAGGGAGGGTGACATCACATGATGATATAAGCATGACATAAGGGAAGGAATTGTTGGATGATTGTGAACCACACAATAATTACCATGGTAAAAAGGTAAGAAATCAAAACAAAACAAATCAAAAAATCAACCAACCAAAACAAATCAAAGCAAAACACAAAATCATTTCTTTCTTCAACCAAGGAGCTCTCGGCTTTTCTTCATTTCAAGAAGAAGAATTTCAAAAATCAAGTTCCAAGCTTTCTTAATTGGTAAGATAATTATCTAGTACTCCTTATGCATAGATATAGCTATCCTATAAGTTTAAGCCTCCAAATCATTCACAATCTTCTCCAAGAAATCAATGAAGAAGATAATGAATAGTGATTTCAAGATTTTTAACTTGTTGTTTTCTTGTTTTTCCTTTAAGATCCAAGCATCCCTAAGACATCTCAAGGCTTCTTAAGGCTTCCTAGCTACTCCAATCACTTCAAGGAAGGTATAACATCTCCAAACCCTAGATTTACTTTGTATATTAGGATGATTTTGATTGTTATGGTAAAAGAGTAGCTTGATGCTTGCATGTTTAGAGTTTGGGTTGGAGTTGTAGTAAATTGGATGTGGAATCTTGTTGATTAGTAAAGGACTTAAGTATAGTTCAAGTTTAAGAATAAGTAAAAATTGTTAATGTTGAGTTGTTGGGGCTGTTATGATGTAGTATGGATGGATTTTTGATTTTGTTGTGAATTGGGGTTGATTGGTGGTTGATTTGGAATGGTATAAATTTGGAAAATCGCGTAAACATAGCCGTCGTAATGTCCGATTTACTTTAGACTGCTTTTGTTCATAACATTAGGACCCGAGAACTCCCTGCTAGGTTTTGACCATTGCCATTTTTAGATATTTCATGTTACGAGCTTCGTTTTGATATGTGGTTCGTTTGATTCCGATGTACGGTTTAGGAGAAACGGCCGTTTTAAGTAACGACGTTTCGCGAACGAACCATTACCCCTCGCCTTACTTTGAAACATAGGTTAAAGACCTTAAAGGACTAATTGGAGTATGAAACAATTATGTTAAGTGGATTAGGCAGTTGGTAAGGTACTCGTGAAAGAATTGCCTTAAAACTCGTAATGGTTAATTTATTAAAAATAGTGGAGCCGAGGGTACTCGAGCGACTTAAGAGAATCAGTAAGCGCAAAGCGAGCGTTAGAGTCTAATTTGGTTAAAGTATAGATTTACAAGTGACTTTGGTTTAATTCCAACTTACATGTTGTTTATAGGTTACCAGACTCGTCCCGAGCCATTTGTAACCCCCAGTCGCTCAGGCAAGTTTTCTACCCGTATAACTGTTGTTGTGATGTATATGTGTCTATGCATGATCTTGTGATAAATGCTTATTTGTTATTAGCAAATTCTTGCGATATATTGTAGCATGTGATATGGTATATATGCATGCCTGTTTCGTATTCTTGATTCATATATCTGTTGGTTCGAATGCTTATTAGTCGCATAATACCTATGCTAGAGATAAGCGGTATTTGAGTTTACCCTTAGTATAGGGGATCAAAAGGTGAACTTTTTCTAAAACTGGGAGGCGAAGCTCTCGAGTATTATACATATATATATGTGAATAGTTTTTAAAACTATTAATCGAATAAGGTTTATCCGATAACTTTATATTATTTAATGAATATTACTTGAATATTCATTCGAGGACTTATGACTCACTTTATATTATTTAATGAATATTACTTGAATATTCATTCGAGGACTTATGACTCACTTTATATTATTTAGTGAATATTACTTGAATATTCATTTGAGGACTTATGACTCACTTTATATTATTTAATGAATATTACTTGAATATTCATTCGAGGACTTATGACTAGCTTTATATTATTTAATGAATATTACTTGAATATTCATTCGAGGACAGATGACTCCGCTTATATTATTTAATTGAATATTATTTGAATATTCATAGGAGGACCTATGACTCTGATTATTTTTTGAAATTTATTCTTTATTTTACTAAAGAATAAGGTGTCAATAATCAAACTTATTTTTGATTATTCAAATAAAGATAGTACTTTCGTATAAGTATATCTTTGGTTATTTAATACTCATTCAAGTATAAGTTTTACAAATTCTACTTCAATTATTTGTATAAAGATTATTCTTTATGGGAATATTATTTAAATAATAATATTCAGATATTTTCTAATATATTGGGACTGATTTACTTTATTAAATCAGCATTACTCCAAACACTCTTTAAAGTGTTTTTGAGTCTTTAAAATGATTTTTAAAAGTTAGAGCGGATCCCAAAACTCATTTTTATATATTTAAGATCTTCCTTTTTAAAGGGGATTTAAATACTCGCTCAAAACTAGAGGGATCCGGCTCTGTGGTAAGTCCATCTATCGAGTCGGCATAAGCAACATGGGCTTAGTGGGCGTCCATGATAGTGTAAGTGGCTCAGTGGGAGTCCATCAAATGCATAAGTGGCTGAGTGGCAGTCCAGCATAAGGTCCTATTGCGACCAGGGTGATGACCAGTGGGGAATTCGTCCATCTACTAGTAGAAAAGGTTACTTATTGGTATCTTTGCCTGATCAGCAAGATATCGGGTTTATGCCACAATTCTTTTTCCTTCCAAAAATTTATTGGATGTTACAAACTCTGTTCATACCTTATATGACAGAGGTTTCCAGGAACTGTATAAAGAAGATATATATGTGGATATATATATATCAGAACTTAATGAAGTATATCATAGCTTCATTTCCTTCAATAATACTGCAAAGATTTAATCTATTCAAATCTTATGTCGTAGTCTCATCTATGTGATGAACTGTTGAAAGCTCATTATACTTTGAAAAGTGGTAGTTCAAGTAGCTTTATAAATGATATAAGTATAGTGAAGTATTTGATAACTTCATCCCTTGTTTTTGCTTATATCTAGTAAGTAATTATCTTACACTTGATAAAGGATTCTAGTAAGTTATCCATTTAGATACTTGCATTATTGTTTACAATATATATTATCTTGCGAGCTGTAATGCTCACTCTTGCTTTATTTCTTCATCACACAACAACAGTTAGGAAAGATGGCCAGACTCAAGCAGACCCAGCGCAAGAGCGTGGGAAGCGCCCCGCGCCTTCCCGTTGAGATCATAGCTGCTATAGCTGCAGAGGTAGATCTATCTGTAGATCAGACCTTCTACTTTTGGGAATCAATTATGTATAATTATAACTTGTGGCAGATAATGGCAATTAATTGTAAACTTATCAAGTAATCATTTTGGGTTGTAATAACTTTTAAATTGTGGATTCAAAGACTTGTACTTATTTCAATTTCATCTCTGAGACTATAACGGGTTGTGGTGTGTGTTAGTGTGGGGTCACAGCATAAGGTTAATTATTATTAATTAAGTGAAGTGATATTATGGAAAGAAAGACCGTGACGACCCGGATCCCTGACCCCGGATCTGGGGGTGTTACAAACCATCCTAGGGATCCTCAGATTCTCCATGTTGAAAATATGGGGCCTCATCTTTCAAAGAGGACGCGCCTAGATGCCCTCCATGTCGTAATATTTCATGGTCCATCCAATCTCCAGGTCTGTTGCAGTGGATTTCATGCCAACACAAGCTAGTTTGTTTTCTTTATTCCTCCAGACATTCTTCTCTTCCTCGAGGAGATCTTCGAGCTCTTTCCAGTCGAAATCGAGCTCCACATCGCTTGGCTCCCAATGCTCCACTGGAGAGACAGATTGTTGAGGAGAGATGGGGTATTTTTCGGGCTCAGGAGCTCTTTTCTCAAATTTACTCTCACTGTGAGGACAGGGCGCGTCTTGAATAGGAGATACATCTTGAGGAGATTGGGACGCGCCCTCGTCAGAGACGATTCTATGTTAAGATTTACTGGAAGAGGGAACGATCTCGTCATCGGTCCAATCTTGCATTGCTAAGCTACGTGCAGTTTGGGAACTTCTCTTACATTTCAGTTTCTTCTTGTCAATCCTTGTACTTAGAGGGATGTTGTCCATAGATTCAGAACTCAAATTTGACATGACTAAAGTCTTTGATTTGACTGATTTGAAGGCACGAGCTTCTACTTCTAGGAAGGAATCTGTTCTATGATACTCAGGAAGTTCAGGACCGAACGTAAGGGGAGGTGGAGAATCAAGCCCAAGGCGTGTGTTGAAGGCCTTGAATGGGTGAAATGGAGAGGATGAAGACGCGTCCTCCAGCTGAAATAAAAAGGAAAAAGATTTTGAGGACGCGTCCATGACTAAAAGAAAAGAAGGCACTAGAAATATGTAAAAGGAAAGATACGTATGAGCATAAGGAAAAGAAGAAAGAAAGTGGAAAATGGGATTTTGTGCGAGGACACATCCTAGAGAATCTATCGCAAGAAGTTATCTAATGATTTAGAAAAATATGGCATAAGACGCGTCCTAGTTAGATAGAATGTCTACTCTATTCTTGGTGAAACAACTTAAACTATGACAGATAAATTATGTAATAAACAAACAATAGGACGCGCCCTCAGTGGTAGACACGTCCACAATGGTTGAAATGCATCAGGATTTCTATTGATTATGGTGAATTTGGGTAAAATTCAGTTAAACCATAAAAACACTTAATTGAGAATCAAAAGACAACAAAGTATGGGGATTCATACATACATGCATATATACATACAAAGAAATATGAAGAACAGTAAAAATAGAGATGAAGAATACGAACGGTTTTTTACTTACTACAGCAGATTTACTCGACGAAATGAAGAAATAAAAGAAGATTTGTGTACCTTGGAACTTGAGGGTTTGATTGACTGTAAAACTTGAAGAATGGCCGGTTGAATTGCCGGATTTTTGAGCAAAACTTTTTGTAGCGACGGAGATGGTGTTCTGAGGAGAGAGAAAGAAAAAGCATAAATGGGGGGTTAATCATTGAGGGTATTTATAGAGGAGTAGTTATGGTGACATGTGCAACAGCTGTAACGCAACGGATATGGAGCGTTTGGATGGCGATCGATGAGAAGAGAGACGCGTCCTCCTCTTAGGACGCATTCTATGATTGAAAGCCAAATTTCACTGATTGATTTTAAGGATAGAAATTCCAACTTTATTTTCAACTGCGTATGGAATTGGGGAGGTAGTTGTTATACCCAAAATTTGGCATTGGGTCATGTTGGGTCAGAAACGGATCAATTAGAATAGAATTGGGGCAAGAGGATGAAGAATAAAGTCATGGACTGCAATGTACTAAGGGAGGACGCGCCCTCTGTACATAGGACACATCCAACCTGTAGTGGATTGTGTGAATTGAATCATTTTGAATCCAAGGTTGCCATGATAAGGGAAACTAGGACGCATCTGGGGCCTAAGGCGTATGTTGAAGGCCTTGTATGAGTAAAATTGATAAGATGGCTTATCCACTTGTTAAGGTTGCAATGCAAGGGAATTGTGTGTATTCCACATATATAGGAGGCGTTCTGTCTTGGGGAGATGCATACTATTGAATAAGTTGGGCTTGTCCTCATTTAGGACAAGGTAAGCAGGGACATCTCGAGGACAAGGAAAATATGGAAAGGAGAATAGAGATTGTTTTTACTAACATATTTGTTGCAGGTACTCTTGGAAAGCTTGAATGTGGCGCCCTCCAAACCCGGGTCAGAAGTTTGGGGTCCACAACACAAACACAACATATAAACCTGTATATAAGATATTATCTGCAATGATCCTGCTTTATATAACCACAGATCGCAACAGGTTAAATTATGAAAACAAGCCACAACCTTAACTTTTATTACATCGTACCAAATCCCAACTAAGTTAACTTACAGCTGATAATAAAATTATTCTTACAATCTTGCTATCTCACTACCGCAACAAGCTCCTGCTAGATCGATCCAACTCAATCTGGAATCCTAGCTTGAACATTGAACTGGGAAACCTCGCTATCAATCGTATCCTTCTTTACTGTAGAATACATAAAAAGATTTGCAAGAGTGAGCTAACTAGCTCAGCAAGTCACAATAACAATAACTGAGGTTAATCAATGATCAAACGAGATGATTAAGAGGAATCAAGTTTATTGCTAAATAATCATTAGAATTGGATATTCATTTTAAGTTTTTAAAACCAAGGTTAGGCTGCTGATCAGTCACGCACTAACCCCGAGCAAAGCACACAGCACTGCTCTAACTACTGGATCCAAGGCACACATTGGCCTAACTTGACCATTCATATGGTCTGACCACGAATCTGGTCCATACATAAAAAAACTATCCAATTCTAAAGCAGTTCAATATGATCAACAATATAATTCGATACAACAAGATCATAATCAATGATGATTAAACACTTGAATAAAACATAATGAAACTCATGGATATCAAAAGTCTATATCTGGGTATGTATAAGAAACGGTTTTCAATCCGTAAAGGATCAGGTATTAGACAAATAATGATTGTTCAAGGTATAGTTCTTTGATGTTATAAAGAAAGTTCGAGTATAAAATTTATGTGTTTTCAAACAATTTTGTTCCAGTGTTTAATAATTATATATTTGGGGAGTAGTATCATATTTGTGTGATGTGGTATTTGAGGATCAACAAGGGATGGTTTACAAAGAATAAGGCTTACGGATCAAGATCAAGAAAAATCAGGGTTCAAGGGTAAAATACTTGCAATATAAAATAGGAGTTATTTTGAATAATAGCGACATGTTATGAAACAGTTCGAAAATATTTGCAATATATTTTGAAGAAAAGTTCGGGAGTACTTGCCTTACAGGGCTTTACAACTATTACTGATCGACTCTGAGCCGACTCTGTCGCTCAGGCTTTATTGTCTTTCCACTAGATCACTCTGGATTCGACCTCAACACTTAAGTCTTTTGATTAGAACCTTACTGAGCTTTTCGACTCACCACCAACTATCTTTTGTCCAATTCTAATTCTCGGGCATTCCGACTAGAACCTACAAGGTCGAAACATCCTAACTTAGACATTCGATTATGCTTGACATATCCTCGCTAACAATCTACCCGAACGTTAACAAAAATCCAACTCGTAACATACTTCATATAATAATATACATATCACTTAGGTTCACGTTCTCGAAAATTGGTTTGGTGCTCATTTTCAGAAAATACGTATACTCGTCATTTTACGAGATTAGGGTTACTGAGTTTTGGACTGAACATTCAACACAACATACAATCAAGTTTTGTATAAAACATATGTATATGTATTTACTTATACTCGCTCGACTTCTTGATAATCCTCGGATACGCTCCCGTATTTCCGTAGTTCAATTTCCTGGAAATCGGATAGCGTTCCCTTTATTTATCGGACTACCCGTCGAAACATCATCGACGTCAATAACACAAATCCCAATCCAATTTTCACAATTCCACAACCATTACCATACGAAACTAATTGCACGACTCATTTTATTTATATAATAAAAATTAGGACTCAAAATAAATTCATCACCGTCCACCGTCGGCTCGCCGGGGCTCATCGCCGACGACAGCAAAATTTTATTGGTGCCCGATAAAATTCGGGTTTTCGAATAAAATTTCACCGATATTATTTTCTTAAAAAATTCGAATACCCTAAACATCAATAATCCGAGGATATTTTTATAGAATCAATCGGGTAATTTCAAAACCCAATCAATAATTTGAACAACCCAACTATGTTAAGTCCTTGAATTTCACAGAGGCACAACAGAACAATCCTCACAACACACATACACAACTGCACACACATTACATACACATGAATTACACACACACCCAACACACTCATACACACACGCACTCAATACACACACATAATAAACCACCCAGCCAAACTGAAATCAGGCGGCGGCTCCCTGGAAAGAGGGTCGACAAACCAAAATCGCAATAAACCGGAACCAACCTGAGCAAAATCGAAGCCACCAAGCCCACAGAGACAGGCGATAGATTAACATAAACGGCCGGAAAAAAAACTGAACAGCAGTGACCGGGCCAACAGGGAAGAGGACGGAAGAAGGAAGTAGAGACAATAAAAAAATAAGAGCAAAGGAGAGCAAGAGTGTTGAGCGATTACAGAGATTACCGAGGGGAATTGAGAGATTAAAGAGACTGAGAGGGAGAGATCAGAGAGAGGACTGTATTTTGTTGTTTCTGTTTTATTTATATATATTTTTTTAAACAACACGTTGCAACAACCACAAATAAGTAGCTGCCACGTTTCTGTGAATCCTTTTAACAGTCGACACGTGTCTGGTTTTTCATTTGCAAGCCCGGTTCTGACCCGCATTTCGCAATTTATCGAACCAAGTGGCACATAGAACAATTTCAGAAAATTACGAGAATGGTTATAAAATATTATATATATCCCGAAGTTAATAAAAATGTTAATTTCGTAATTTTTAAATAAATTTTGAAATGCAACTTTTACCCGCATTTACAGTTAACGAACCGAGCTGCACTTAAAATAAATTCAGAAACTCACGGAAACAGTCTTAAAATGTTAAAAGTATCCCGAATTTGATAAAAACGTAACTTTTGAAATTTTAAAACAATTCCTAAAACACACTTTATACCCGCTTTGATCAATTAAATGAATCGACGCGCGGGTGAAACTAACTCCGAAAATTCCCGAAATAATTTTAAAATTCTCGGAATATTTCAAACTTAAATAAATATGAATTTCATAATTTTTCAAGAATTCTAGAATTAAATACGTATTTTTATAAATAAACGCCATCAGAAAATCATATAGGGCTAAATAATTAATGAAATATTGATTTCTAAATTTTATAAAATCCCAAAAATAATTATTGTAATTGTAAAATCATAAAAACAATTTTTGAGACATTTCATATATTTATGCAAATAAATTTGCACTAAATTTATTTTTAAAAGTGCAAACAATTCAATATACTCAATAATTAACTACACGAACCACCCTGTATACCATAAATCACACATAAGTAATAATAAAACAACATCGAGCTGACAAAAACTATACACATACTTTATTTATTTAACGCTTCCACAATTACATATTTAAATAATTCAAAAATACACGAGTCCCTATATTGAAGGCCTCCAGGGGTATGCCTGATGACTGAAGGCCTCCTCCTGTATTCAACGGGTGTCCTCGTTGGGGATGCGGGGTTAGCTCTGGTGTGTGCTCTGGGAACTCTGTTCTTGTATTCAACGGTTGTCCTCATTGGAGAACTTTGGAGTCATCCTGCACTTTGCACCCAAGAGATTGGGATCACCTGTCCCATTATCTGGTAGGTTATCCTCATTCGGGAGACAGGGACGTGTCCGGCATTTGGGGTGAACCGTGGATATACATGCATATATAAATCAAGGGAGATAGCTGTAGCGGAGTGTTATCTTTGCGCAGGGAGATGCATTATCCGTGAAGTCCTATAATTACGGACGAGCCTTGGGCCTTCGCGGTTGGGCCTCATAGTTGGACATTCCTAAAGCTAGCGGAAGATGGATTCTGGAAGGGCTTCTACCGGACCTAGAAATAAGAAGTCTAAGCCCATTAGATTTCTTGTTCCCCAAGAACTACGTCAGGCTTGATCCCTATATAAAGGGTACGTAGGCACATTGAGAGGGGGAGAAGTTGAGAGCTGAAAAGGAGCCACCACTTGCCCTAATCAATCTCAGCCACTAATTAACATACAACCACCACACATTGCATGATTTTCCGGTGAAGAACCACCGTCGTAGATCTTAATCCCGAAAAGAAACCTCAAACTTTATTATTACCATATTCCTCCATCCACAGTGTATATTTCATATTATAACATGTTCTCGATCCTTATGCATGCAGAGGTCATTAATAGTATTTTAATTTTGCTGTGTATATTATTTTATTATTTAGCAGTTAGTGACCCCCAAATCTAGATCCCGAATTTGGAAGGCTTCACAAATAACAAATTATTCGAATTACTTATATTTTATTTAAATCTGAATTTAAATTAAATAATACTCCAATCATATTTTATGTGACCCTTTAGGTTATTATTACGTTAAAAACAATTTTAAATCTAATTTAAAATCGTAAACAATTAGCGGCATCTAGTGATAAATCATTGCTACCCAAATAATAATAATTAAATCGGTGATCGATTAAACCTTTCGTGAATAAGTACTATATAATATAATCCTTTTAACCAAATATTATAGATTAAACTCGAGGCATATTATATGTCATCCTCTTCATGGTTTAATTCAAGTTTCCTTGATCAATGAGTAGACTATCATTTCAAATCAACATTTGAGCGCGACGCCACGCATTTCATAGTCTAGCTCACAGAAGAGGCCAATAATATCTCTCCAAAATTAGGGGTTAAATCCTTTCTAGATCATTCATATTTCTCACACGATTCCTAATATACCTGAAGCCCACTTTTATCATTACCCGGTTAAAGGAAACTTTTGATGTAATTAAAGTATATTAATCATCGTGTAGAAATATTATAATTTCAAGTTGAAAGACCATTACATCATTATCACTGTGAGAATTACTTATGACACATAAGACATGTAGAATCTCACATTGGGTCTATCCAGCACCATGTATGTTTACATCTGCTTGTATTTTCGACTTTAGTATCTTTATACCTATGATCAATGAGATGTGATCATCAGTCAACAAACACACTAATCTTAATGCATTATTATTGTCCCTTAATAATAATACTCGACTAGGGATACTTGGGAATATTGATACTATTCACATAATCTCACTTCTAAGTCAGGTACTTAGAGATATAGAATTCATATCATATTCTAAGGACATTTATTAATCTAATATTTATATCGCAGTAAATTAAGACTTAATAAATTATTAAAAAAATAATCGATAGAACATAAACATTAATAATCCAAATCTCATAAATAAAATATAATAGTGTTGTCTCTAGGGCACAAACACTAATAAAATATCCATTCCCCTCATGGCGAAGGGAAGGGGAGATTTTATGGAAGTCAGTATCTCGGAAGGCTGACGAACAACCGGTGCATGCTTCTAATAGCGATCAAATTTCTTTACATAATCTATGGCATCGGCCATCATTTCTGGCCAGTAGAAGCCTAAACAAGTTACCTTGTGTGCAAGGGTCCTGCCCCTTAAGTGTTGACCACAAATACCTTTATGCACTTCTTCGAGGGCCAATCGCACCTTATCGGGCCTGAGGCACCTAAGGTAAGGAGCCACATAAGATATTTTGTATATGATTCCATCAATCAAGGAGTATCTCAGTGCTCTCACATCCAATCTTCGTGCTTCTACCATATTCTTTGGAAGCCAGCCAATTTGGATATGGGACTTAATGGGATCTATCCATGATCCCCCAAGCCCTATGGGGGCAACTAGTTTGACATTAATGCTTCGTGTTTTATGAACATGAAACTATACGCTCCTAGAACTTTCTTCTACTTCCAAAGAGGCAAATTTGGACAAAGCATCGGTGTTAGCATTTTTTTTTCTCGGAATATGCCGTGGCATTCATCGAATTGAGTCATCACAGCTCTCACCAGTCATACATATTTTCCATGGTTTCATCCCTTGCTTTAAACTCTCCCTTGACTTGGGATACTATAAGTTTCGAGTCCCTTCAAACTTTCAAGTTTTTAACCCCCAATGTCTCTGCTAGGCCTGGTCTAGCTATCAGAGCTTCATACTCGGCCTCATTATTTGTGGTAGGAAAGTCTAACTTTATATCATACTCAATCAGGAACCCGTCGGGGCTTTGTAAAACTAGCCCAGCTTCACTCGAACATTTTTGATGCCCCATCAAAATATAGCACCCAAAATTCTTTGTTCTTGATTTCCCTTTCTACATTATTATCTTTTCCCTTCATGCCTTGAAGCGTATCTTCTTGCCCCCCGACTTCTTGGTTGTCGATGGTACATTCAACCATAAAATTTATATTTAATATCAAATTCCCCAGGATCTATGTCCCATTTGATTAGCCTTCCACTAGTTTTATGATGGTGAATGATGTTTCTCAGAGGCTAATTTGTTAGTACCTCGATCTTATGAGCTTGGAAGTAAGGACGCAACTTCCTTGAGGTCATAACCAAGGCTAAAGAGAACTTTTCTATTATGGAGTAGCTTAACTCATCCCCATATAGAATTTTGCTGACTTAGTATATGGGTTTTTGGACTTTAAGTTCCTCCTTCACCAACACAGCACTTAAGGCATTTTCGGAAACGGCCAAATATAAGTATAAAGTTTCATTTTCGACTGGTTTGGACAACAAAAGGGCTTGCACCATATATTTCTTCAACTCCTCAAATGCCATTTGACTTTCATCAGTCCATGCAAAAATTTTTACTTTCTTCAAAGCCTTGAAGAATGGCAAGCACTTGTGTCCTGATTTGAAGATGAATCGTCCCCAAAGCAGCAACCCTTTCAGTGAGTTTCTGGACATCCTTTACAGAATGTGGAGGTTCCATGTCTAAGATGGCCTTTTATTTTTTCAGGATTGGTCTCAATTCCCCTCTTGAAGACCATCAATCCTAAAAATTTCCCAGACCCTACTCCAAAAGCGCACTTGGTGGGATTCAATATCATTTTGTGATACCTCAAGACCTGAAAAGCTTCCCCCCAAATGGGTTACATGATCTTCCTTTATGAGGCTCTTGACTAACATGTCATCTATATAAACCTCCATGGTTTTCCCAATAAGGTCCTTAGAAATCTTATTCACCAACCTTTGGTATGTGGCTCCTGCATTCTTGAGATCAAATGTTATGACAAGATAGCAAAAAACACTTAAATCGGTGATAAATGATACATTTGGGATGTCATCCTTATGCATCTTGATCTGATTGTATCCGCTGAATCCATCCATGAAACTCAGCATCTCGTGTCCTACGGTGGTGTCTATCAAAATGTCTATCTTTGTGAGAGGAAAGAAATCATTTGGGCATGCATCATTCAGATTAGTGAAATCAATGCATATTCTCCACTTTTTATTAGCCTTCTTCACTATTACAGGATTTTCCAACCACTATGGAAATTGTATATCCTCAATAAAACCAGCCTTTAAGAGCTTCTTAACTTCTTTCTTGATGGCTTCCTGCCTTTCAGGGGCAAAACTCCTTTTCTTTTGCTTTATGGTCTTTCGTTTAGGATCCACATTCAACTTGTAGGTGATCAATTCAGGGTCAATACCGGGCATATCTGCTGCCGACCACGCAAACACATCATTATTTTCTCGGAAGAACCTTATTAACTTCCCTTTAAGAGGCTCCTCCAGCGATGCTCCAACGAAAGTTACTTTCTCGGGATCCTCGGGAACCAAAGGAATATGGATCAAATCCTCTGCTGGCTTTCCTCATTTTACATCATTCTCATGGATATCCATATCTCAATGGGCAAGAGCTTCCCCCGACTTCAACTGCCCTTAGTGAGGCTACATAACAGCTTCTTTCCATCTTATAATCTCCCCTCTCTTCTCATGTCCCATTCCTGGTTGGAAACTTGTTCACTAAATTGTAAGATGAGGAGACTGACTTGAAGGAATGTATACCCGTCCTTCCCATGATTGTGTTATATGTTGATCCAGCCTTAATCACTACAAAATTCAACATCTGCGTAGCTTTCCTTGGCTCCTAGCTCATAGTCAAAGGTAGCTTAATTATCCCTTCAACGGGACATTCGACTCCAGCAAACCCATATATCGGCATATAAGTCGGGGTTAATTGAGAGTCATTGTATCACATCCTTATAAATGTATTATAGAGTAAAATGTCTACAGATGCTCCATTGTCTACAAGGACTCTCTTTATTGAGATCTTTTCTATAATAGGTGTTATGACTAGAGGATCGTCATGAGGAAATTTGACCCCTTCCAAGTAAAAGTCATCGATTTCCATTGTTACTCCGGTCTTGGCCCTCCTCGGAGCTTCTCCAACTATATGCATGACCTCTTGAGCATAAGTTTTCCTTGAGTTTTTAGAAGAGCCATTCGCGATTGGTCCTACAAAGATCATATTTATCACTGGTCCTCGGGGTTGGGGGTTTCTCCCCTGATCATCTTGATCCCTCCTACGGTCATCAAAGTTCATTCTTCCATTATTATTCCTTTCTCCCCTCTCACCATCTCCAGTATTCTTACTCAATCTTCCTTTTCAGATAAGGAATTCAATATCGTCTTTTAGTTGTCGGCACTCATCGGTGTCATGGACAGCATCCTTGTAAACTCGATAATATTTGCTTTTATTCATCCTAGAAGGATCATCCTTCAGAGGCTTTGGTCATCACACATCTCTATCCCTTTCAATTTCCATCAAGATTTAACTCCTAGGAGCATTCAGTCTAGCATACTCAGTAAACTTTTATCCAGGTTCCCTTTCTTGGGTGATGAATCAGCATCTTTGCTAACCGTAGGATACTTGTCCTTTGTATTGTATTATTGTTCTATCTTACGCTTATTGCCTCCAGCTGCCTCGTTGCTCACCGTCGTCTTCTTCATACTTTCTTCAATATGGATATACTTTCCTACTCTACTTTGGAGCTATAGCATATTCTCTAGTGCCCGCTTGTCTAAAGACATTTTGAAAAACTCATCCTTGGTTCCTTGTTGCAATGCTATCATGGCTATCTTATCATCAAGATCTGGGACTTTTAAGTCCTCCTTTGTGAAATGATTCAAATATTCCCTAAGAGATTCCTTTGCTCCTTGCACAATACTCATGAGGGAAGGTGAGCTTTTTTCGTGCAACTTCCCACTAATGAATTATTTGATGAAAGCTTGACTTAAATTCCTGAAGGATCTAATTGAATTTTGGGGTAAGCGGCTATACCACCTTTGGGCCATGCCTGACAAGGTTTGAGGGAAAACTCGACATTTGATTGCATCATTCACCGGTTGCAGCAGTAGTGCGTTAGAGATAGTCCTGACATGATTCGCTAGATCCCCTGTTCCATCATAAGCCTTTATAGTGGGCATCTTGAACTTCCTTGTGATATGGATGTTCATGATCTCTGCCGTGAAAGGTGGGGTTGGATCATCTGGGTCTCCAAGGGGGAGCAACTCAAACGGGTTTCCCCGAGGGACATCCATCAATTTTCTGACTTGAGCAGTTCCCCTAGTTCCTCTAACTCGGTTGGTCCTTGTTGACTGTCTAGCCTGGCTATTCTCCATATCCCTCTTTAATCTTAGGATTTATGCTTCATAAGCACGTATTCTTTCTTCAAAAGTCTGGGATGCCACTCCCTGAATTTCTTGAAATTCGGGATGCCTACTTCCAATGGGCTCGATGCGCCTTCCTCCAACGGGCTCTTTATCCCTTTATCTCCTCCTGTGATGGGCATCCTCATTGGTTGAATCTCCACTCTCTTCAGTTGTATAGGGTCCGGATACATCGCTTTCATTGTTGTTTGATCGCAGACCTCTAATATAATTAGGGTTGTTTTAGGGCTGTGATTGAGACGACAGAGGAAACCTACTTCCTCCAGCCTCAGAGTATAAAGGCATCCCATAGGTGGGGTTTATAGTAATGTAATGTACTATGGTCGACATCTCGAAACCTGCGGATTGTGTCCCTAAGGGAGCATTTAGATTCGAGTTTTGAAGATCCATCCCTAAAGCTGTGGGTGTCTGAGATTCAGATTGGGGAATCGAAGGATTCGCTGTCTTTTGGGAATAGGTTGAGTGAGGGGGAATCTCAATGGCGGATGAGATTGGTTAGGTAGTTACAGCTAATATTCTTTCAAGAGTGTTGTGTCCGCTTCGTGTGGTTACCATGGTTGATATCTTTTTCCCACAAACGGCGCCAAATGTTATGGATAAAAAATTTGGGTGTATTTAATGCTGGGGTTCGTGAGCTCAAGGTTCTATTTGACTTCTCTCGCATTTCGTGACTCAATCTACCTTCACAAGATGCCTACGTACATTGTTGTATGCCAAAGATCAAGTCACAAAATGTAGTTCTGATTTATGGGATGAGATCCCTTATATAGGCGTCTGAAACCTCGAGTTAGATTATCGTTAGGAGACTTGGTGGGTAAGTCTCAGTCTTAGAGTGAACTTTGGAGTTGTAGAATGCAGGAAATTGATATCTTATCCCATGAGGTTTCTTGAAGGCCAATCTCTAAGGAATTTTATCCTCAATTGAACGCTATTTATCAGCCAATTTTGCCCATATTTATCAATTACGAAAATAAATAATATTTAGGATTTTGGGCCTCCTTAAATGGGGTTTATTTGCAGACCAAATTGGGTATAATTAATGCGATGTCAATTACATAATCAGGGTTTATTATATTCCTTATCAGGATGGTATGCACATATCACCTCCCATAATAAATTTGAATATAGTTCTAAAACTCGTCTTAAAAAAATAAAATAATGTAAATTAATAAAGACTAATTAGCACTTTGCATCCCAAAACTTTGGTTGAATCTCACTTTGGTACCATTACTTTTAACCTTAACAGCTTGCATCCTAAACTTAAAAAACGGTGACTTTTTGCATCCCTTTCGTAGTTTTGACGTGAATTCATACGTTAACGTTAATTGTCAGAAGGGCATTTTCGGTAATATTTTTATATTTCAGTTTGTATCCTAGAATTTTCCTCAAATCTTACTTTGCAACCTAGAGTTTTGTAATTCATGTTATCAAAAAAATATAATTTCAAATTATCAAAAAATAATCGAGTTGTATTATTTTTTATGTTCACATTAGGATTTTAAAACTGGACCATTAGTTAATTTGGTCTAGTTTATATGATTTTTTAACGCGGAATCTTTACTATTTTGGTTGTATATTAAGTTCTTAAAGTTAATTTATAAAATTCAATGACTCACACGAAATTTTAAGAATTTAATAATACGATATTACTTTATTTATAAAATTTAAAAATCATAAAAGCATAAGTTATTTATGAATTTAAGTATATATTTTTTATATTATACAATTAGATATCATATATTATTATATAATCTTGACCGTTCAAAATAATTTTCAAGTATTAGGATTAGACTATCTTTAATTATTCTCATTATGCTTATTTTATTTAGCTAATGATTATTTAATCTTTTTTCTTAATATAATACTTCCCCCGTCTCATAATTGAGGCTACTACAAATTATGGTACCATAATTGATTTTTAATTTTTTTTTTGTATAAAAAATTGAACATTAAATTTCTATTTAGAAGAAAAGAATTTAAAAAATTGAGGAAACTATATTTCATAAGAGTTTTAAAATGCGTGTCGAGCCCTCGTCGCCCAATGTAAAGAATTGGGTGGGATAGAGGGAATAATATATTTCGACTTATTATATTTCATTTTAAATTATATCAAAACTTGAAAAAGGGAAATTGAATTATTTTGGATAAATTTATTTATTTGCTTAAAATATTTGTGGGATGTAAACTGTTACAGTATAAAGTTATAGACCTAAAATGAGATTCAAGATAAAATATGGGATGCAGACTGTAATTTACGTTTGCATAATTTTTAAAAAAATATACATTACCAAAAATACCCTTTTGACAATAACGTTAATGTCTGACTTAATGTCAGAAACGTTAAAGGGATGCTTATTGACATCGTTTCTAAACTTTGGGGTGCAAACAGTTTTAGTTTAAAATATTAAACCTGAAGTGAAATTCAACCAAAGTTTTGGGATGCAAAGTGCAAATTAATCATTAATAAATAAGTGTTAAGTGTGAGTGTGCGTATATAATTGTAAGATAAGAATATGATTTGATCTCGATACAATGTGTAAAATTAAAAATTATACTTTAATATTGGCCGATTGAAAAATATATGTGAACAATTAGTGGATAACTCGACTCAGCACGGTTATTCGTGAATAAACTCGTGTTCGGATTGAACTCAATGAGCTGAGCTTGAACATCACTTTCGGATCAATTATTAAACTCGGCTCGTATAAAAAATATTTAAGCTCGGCTCGCTCAGACAGAAATTAGCTCGGCTATGTCATTTGCGGCTTTACTTTTTGCAAAGTAGAACTAGTACCGATCCCATATAAATATATTACTATCCAAATCAGAGATCAAAAACATTTTCAATGGTCTGCTAACTCATTCTTCAAAATAATATTAAAAACTTTTTCTCTTCACAAATTATTACATAGTTAATATGCCAAGCTATCAATACTTTTTATATTAGCTCTTTATTCATTTATACTATTATATAAAAGACGAAATATTGAAAGTTTAGTTGTTGGTACTCTAGTTAGTCAATTCAGAGCCGTCATATCAAATTGATCTTAAAAGTTATTATTAACGAGGTATAAAGTTTGAATCTCACCAGTAACATTTTATAATTATAATTAGAATTTATAATATAATGATGAAAGAAATCGTGCATTGCATGGGTTATATACTAGTAAGTTATTAATAAACCAATTTCACTATAACCAAAGGTTGTGCAATAATTTGTGAGCATTCAAATTTTAATAATAAAATATAAATTAAGAGCCATTAGTTGCTCTTAGAAAAGAAGAGCGGGAAAAGACTCTTAGAGTTTTAAAAAGTTTATGGAGTCTCTTAGAGCATACTCCTCATCTTTACTCATAATGTAATGTATAATATTAGCTCCTAGTGAGTTAATGTGTGTTATTCTCCAACAATACTCTTAAATGAATTCTTAATTAATTTTGTATTATTAAACAGTGGTTGAATTCATAGAAGACAAAATATAGTGGAGAGAAAAAGATATTGTTTTCATGAATATATAATATAATATTATTTAAGAGTGTGAAAGAAGCTCTTAAAAGTGAGAAAAGAGAAGAGACTCTTAGTGAATTTAAAAATAAATCATCCAGACTCCTCAAATTCCAAGTGAAGAGACAAGTTAATAGTCTATTGAAAATGCTCTTAGAGCTTCATTTTGAGCCATACATTTTTAGACTTAAGCTTATGTTAAAAGAGATTATTAAAGATTTCTAAATAAGTAATTTTTTAAGCGTAGTGCTAGGTTTTCCAAATAATTTTTCAAATAACTTGACCTGACATTTGATAATATTTAATTTTTGAATGCATATGTGTACTTCCCGGTCATTATTATTATTATTATTATTATTATTATTATTATTACCAACTATTTAAGTGACTTATGAGTATTTAAAAAAACTGGATTAAAAATTTAAAATATCAAGCGTTACTTTATTTCTAACCCTCCTGCTGAACCCTTTGGTTTGTACCGGCATAAAAAGATTTTTCCTCATTTTCTTGGTGTCGAATCCACCGCTTTAATGTCAATTTACTGTTCCAAAAACTCCAACCAAGTTTTAAAACAAGTCTAATACATAATATTATTTTTTTACATAATATTATTTTGTTTTAGACCAAATTCAATACTAAAACTAAAATGATAATAGCTATTATTATAACTTGAGATCAGAACGTATATTTTGACTAAGACAAGACTTCACTTCATTTCTAATATTAGTTTTCAACCAAATATTTTCAAATCTAATGAAATTTTGTCTTTTTATCCTACATTTATTTAAAGCAAACTAACATAAATTTTATTTATAATTATTTAATGATATGGAAAATATAGTTATAGATATTTTTAGTTCTTAATATATGATTAACTATCCATTTATGCAATTATAAGATCAAGTATAGCCATGCATTAGAGTATATAATTTTTATTTGGATCCTATATTAAAGCTATATGACCAATAATATTAAAACTATAATATTAAATTAAAATCATAAAAGTCAACTCCAATATACATGGATAGATAAACGTATAAATGAATAATTAGTACCCGGTCAAAGATGACTATAGTCATTTTTAGCACCTCATCAGAACATTAATAATAAAGTACAAACTTTTAATTTAAAGTGAATGATTTAAATAAAATATTAATTAATTATGAAATTTTTGGTTATAATATAGAAGAGTGTAAAAGGTGTTTTAGTACCAAAAAATTATTTTTTAATATCAAATTATATAAATAATTATAATTATTGACGGAGGAATTTGGGAGCAACAAAGTCTGAGGTTCGTAGCCGGAAACAAGTTATGTGACGGTGGTTCTTTGTCGGAAAACGTGAACAGTATGAACAATGTTTGGTGGTGATTATTGGTGGCTGAGATTACTTAGGGTTAGTGGTGGCTCCTTTGCGCTCTAACTTCTGACCCCTTGTAATTTGCCTATGTATCCCTATTTATAGGGAATCAAGCCAACGTAGTTCTTGGGGAATAAGAAACCTAATGGGCTTAGATCTCTTGTCCCGAGGCCTAGTAGGAAATCTACTAGAAACCGTCTTGAATTAGCTTTAGGAATGTCCGCCGATGAGGCCCAATCACAAAGGCCAAGGCTCGTCCGGGGCTTCGAGACTTCATGGATAAGGCATCTCCCTGGCCAAGGATAACCCTCCGCTACCGGCTATTTCTCTAGTTCGTGGACGCAGGTATAGCCATGGTTCACCCCAAATGTTGGACGCGTCCTTGTCCCCCGATAAGGAGCCCCTACCAGATTATAGGACAAGTGATACCAATCTTTTGGGTGCAAAGTGCAGGATACTCCAAAGTCTCCCAACGAGGACACCCGATGACTACAGAGACAGAGCTCCCAAAGCACACACTAGAACTCACCCCACAACTCCAATGAGGATACTCATTGACTACAGGAGGAGGCCTTCCGTCCAGGCATATCCCCGGAGGTCTCTGACTACGGGCACCGCCTTCCTGTAGATGCACTACAGGAAGGAGTTCTTTAATAGAATACCTGTATCAAATAGTTTAGTAATAATAATCTCCATCTTCCTCGAATCTTCTAAAGAGTTTATCCAAGCATCCATGTTGAACTTCTTCCCAGCTATCCTTGATTTTAGGGCGCGCCCTGAGTTCTTCAAAAGATAAAAAAAGGTCAAACCCTGTAATGAGTTCCTAAGCATCTTCCTTCCTACCATCAAGGCGTGCTTCCCTCACCTGGTGAGGGCGCGCCCTCCATATCTTACAGGGGCACATTTCCATTAGTCATTCATAAGTCAGGGCGCGTCCTTCTCTACTAATAGGGCGCGCCTACTTTCCTTCTATAAAGAAGGGTCGTCTTATCTGTTCCTTAATTTTAGGCGTTTGTACCTCAATTTTCACTATTTTATCAATACTAATCAGAATATTGTTTATACCAATTTTCGGGCATAACAACTACCCCCCAAATTCCATATGTCATTGGAAATGGGATTGGAATTTTTACTTACCTTTCATCGAAATTCGTATAAACTTATTTACCAACAATTTTCACAAGGCGCGTCGTCAGTAGGGCGCACCTTTCAAAATTTCCATCTTTCTCTACTCAGAACTTCAAATTGCCATGACAATTAGATTAGGCGCGCCTTCAAGAGGGCGCATCCTAGAATTTCAAACGATTCAAAATAGTTCCCATTTTTCTTCGATAGTCGTGACCGATGTGATTGATGTGATTGACAGTTGTCATTTTGAGCTATAAATACAAGTCATAATCAGTCTTTTTACCTTTTACCTTACTCTCTCTCTCTTACTTTAATTTTTTTTTCAAAAAATTACCATACCGGCGAGAGGAACTTGTGCCCAGAATCTGCTTTTCTCTGTTGTCGTTTCCCAGATTTTCTCAGTTGATCTTCTTCTCCTACCGAAAAGGTATGTAAAGCTTTTCATATTTCAGGATTTCACCGAGTAAATCACATTGCATGTCATATTATCTTTTCAACTTCTTGTTCATAATTCATCCTCTGTCTGTATGTATTCGTGTGTATATATGTGTGTATATTTGCATCTCTATGGTTTAGATCCAGAATCATATGGTTTAATTTTCAAATTTATGTTTCTAGGAATTCCGACCGTTTATTATTCTACTTTCAATTAAGTCTAAGGGCATATATTCCGCGAGACCCGTCCATGGCGTGCCCTTTCATTTATATGAGGCGTGTCACCCCACTTTATTATCAGTAGTGTCATTATAATCTGTACACCTTGCTGTTAAAGGCGCGCCATCTTAACCACTAACCTTTCAACATCTTAACGTTTAGTCTTTATACTAAACTACATAGGTCTTATCATTGATAGAACGCGCCTTCTTAGCATAGGACGCGCCTTAAGAGAAGGTTAACATGGGTCACCCTCAACACAGGGGATACTATCTTCTTAAGCTCTCCATTACTTGTTTATTTCCTTTATATTTTCTTCTCATATTCTTTCGAATTGGGCGCGCCCATAATGTTTCTTTGGTTTTATTGACAGCTGGAAGACGAGGGCGCGTCCTCACCTGTGACGGCCTCAACCCCGGGGTCAGGAGTTGACATCACCAACAATAATAATAATAAACATAATATAATCCAAATCACTAATTATACATAACCACGACCCATTTACCAAGACATTTTCCAAGTTTAAGTATGATTTAGGTTATCACTATTATAAAACCGACTTACAACAAACCAACCTGATGCAACTAACTTAATACAACAACTCAATAGATCATCTTTGGTCCAACACAGCTACCACAGAGGAGCCTAACACGGAAGAATCTCCTAGGCATCTG
Source organism: Apium graveolens (assembly GCF_009905375.1). NCBI lineage: Eukaryota > Viridiplantae > Streptophyta > Magnoliopsida > Apiales > Apiaceae > Apium > Apium graveolens. The sequence continues at coordinate 266,849,262 of NC_133648.1, forward strand.
CAATACATATATAAAACATTCTGCAAGGGTGAGCAATCAATTGCTCAGCAGTACCACTATCTGAATAACAAGTAAAATTAATTATGATAAAACAATTATAGGAACAGAATTTATAGTTCGTTACAAAACAAGTACAACAATATAAACTGGATATCAAAACTAGCATGCTCTAAAAAATAATATCATATGTGGTGTGCTGTATAAAAATACTAGAGTCCAACTTTAGCATCGTATTTTCCTTTCCAAAACCACCGTCCCATTACAGGAACCAGAAATCATCTATCCCGTTACGGGGACCACAAAACTGTTTGTTCCGTTACGGGAACCACTAAACCAAAATCAGATATATAATTGGACGAATCCTAGGGACAGCTGATCAGTCCATCCCACCACAACCTGTTCCAAAACTCAGAGACTAGATAGGTCTCTGTCACGCTGGACTAAGCGGTTTAAATAAGGCGCGCAACCGACTTAGTCACTTACGCAAACCCACTGGGCCGTTACGGGCCTCTTACGCAACCATCCAATATCTGATTCATTTTTATCCAATTTTCAAAATCATTTATACCTATCTCTTTTAAACAATTATATCACATCACACATTCCCAAAACCTTTCCAATTTTAATCATAATCTAGAGATAGGCATTTTCAAAAGTCACTTTTTCCCCAAAACGTCGGTTACTAAAATATATTTAAATACGGGGAATATGTAACTTAAACGTTCTGTTCCAGTACATAAATTAAATCAACAATTATTCATATATACTGAACTGTAAAAGATTTGTTCAGGGGCACTTCCCTTGCAGATCTTTTCAATTACCACTAACTGATTTTGGATTGACTCGGACGTTCGGCTTATGACCTAATTGGCAGACTATCCTGGATCCAACTTCAACACTCAGGTCCTTCGTTTGGAACCTCACTGTGCTTGTCGACTGATCACTAGGTTATCTTTAGTCCCACGTCAATTCTCGAATCCTTCGACTAGCACCTACAGAGTCGAACTACTCTATGTTAGACATCAAGTTATGCTTGTCATATCCTCACTAACCAACCTACCCATTCGATATCAAATTCCAACCCATACTTATGCATATTATAATAACACACACAACGATTATGGTTCGCGTTCTCGAAATCGGTTCGGTGTTCATTTTCAGAAAATACTTATACTCGTCATTTTATGAAATTAGTGTTATTGGATTTTGGAAAAATATTTTACCACAACATGCAATCAAGTTTTGTATAATATATATATATATAAATATATATTCGCTCGACGTCCCGATAATTATCGGATGCGCTCCCGTATTTCCGTAGTTTGATTTCCCGGAAATCGGGCAGCGTCTCCTTTGTTTATCAGACTACCTGTTGAAACATTTCGATGTCACAACCACAAATTTCATAACAACAACAACTACAACAGATCACCGATACAATTCAATAATCACAAGCAATTCAATCGTCCCGATGCAATATTTACTAATTAATTAATTCGATACAGAATAAAAACATAAAACTAATTTTATTTATTTTAATATTAGGACTCAAATATCGATCATCACGGTCCACCGTCCGCTCATCGAGATTCATCGCGGACGGCGGTAAAATCCGGAGGTACCCAATGTGGGTTTCCAATCACAGATTTCACCGATAAATTCCAAATAATTACAATTTAATAATTCAAATAATCATCACAATATTCATTCGAATTTTCCCAAAATAATTCGAATAAATAACATAATAATTATCGAATTAATTCATCAAAAAGAATCATTTTAAAGAAATCTAAAATTCGCAAATTACATAACAGTAACATAATGGGGAAATGCGCATGTGCATCACACGCATGCCGACCACATTCGTTTTGCATGAACCACTGGATTTTCTGGATTGCATTCTGATGCATAATGACCCTTATGACCACACTTGAAACATTGCACATTCTTTTTGCATGAACCACTGTGTATCCTATATAGGACTTGCAATCCACTGCTGACTTGACTGACTGAGCTGGAGTAGAAGCAACTGAGATAGTATCAGACTTAGTCTGGGAGAAACTCTGTCTCTTGAATCTTTTACTCCTGTTTCGGCCAAACCAATTCTGAAATTCTTGATTGGATTCTCATTGGTCTTCCTTGTCCATAACACCTTCAGACTTCCTTTTCTTATCACTCTCTTCCTTAACATCCAACTTCTGGTCACTTTCCATTACTAGGGCGGCCTGAACCATAGAGGAGTATATCTTGAGTTGCAATTCCACAACTTCTCTACGAATTTCAGGCTTCAACCCTTGTTGAAACCTCCTTTCTTTCTCAATCTCCGTACTTACATGCTCAGGAACCAATCGGGCCAATTCTGTAAACTTGGCCTCATATTCCAACACACTTCTTTCACCTTGTTTCAGTTCTAAAAACTCGACTTCCAACGGATTTCTTAGACAATCGGGAACGTACTTTTCCAAGAATAATTCTGTAAATCTCGTCCAAGAAACAGGGCCTTCTTCTTTCAATGCACGAGTGGCTTCCCACCAATAATTTGCTTCATTCTTAAGAAAGTAGCTCGCATAATCGGTCTTAAGATCATCACTTACTTGCGTTAGGGTGAATACCTTTTCCATTTCCTTAAGCCAATTTCTGGCAACAACAGGATCCACTTCACCCATAAACTCTGGGGGCTTAACAGACTTAAAGGATTTAAAGCTAGCAGTTTGGTTCAGCTCTCTTTGATGATGTTGTTGCTGCTGAATCTGTTGGATTAGCTGCAACTGTTGTTGCTGATGCTGGCACAATAAATCTAGAATTTCATTTATAGCTGGACCCTCAACCAAACTATTACTACTTTCTTTAGATTGGGTAGCTTTCTTGGGTGGCATTTTCCTGTAATATATAAATGAGTTTATTCAAAACATAACAAAATATTTGATAAAAGATATCACCATTTAAACGGTGCCCTTGTATCAGGAAAATGCTTCCCAATCACAATACCCATATCTTTAATATCGGGGTCCATTTACAAAAGAAATCTAGATTAACAGCACTAGCAACCATAGCAACAAGGACAGTAGCAGAATGAACAACAATACAGAAAAACTAAAATACAAAGAAACTAAACATCGCAGCATGGCTCATCAATATAACAACAGCTGACTAACTTCCCGTCACTACTCAATTACCACATCATCGCTAATCTGGTATACCACAAAACTTGGATGGCTATATCAACCACCAATTACATAGAACAACTGGTAAATCGGGTCAACTTAAGGAACGATGGACTCTTCTAGGCATCATAGTCCAAATTTCAACCAACCACTCCTCTAAGGATGATTTCTTATCACCCACCAATGATTCATAAACCACTAAATTACTTTTCCCGAGGCTATAACTCCACCATTTAGTCCTGAACTCTCGTTGTTACCATTATTCTTAAATAATATCCTAATATAGGACTTTCATTCTTCCTGACAGTTAACTTTTGTTTACTTCTAATAATCAAGACTGTCTACTACAAAGATTACTGACGAATTCATTGTCATGGAATTTCGAAATCAAGGAAATCGAATAAGAAGGAACAATGAAGAAGATATAGGTATGACTGAGAGCAACCATACAAGTACATCGGTGGCATAGCTCACAACGCATACATTGGTGGCATCCCACCAGACCCTTTGTCATACAGACAAACAGTCAAATTATATGCATTATCCGCCCTCAATCAACTGACAGAATCACCGAGGAAGGAAACAATATTTAAATAGAAATTTACAAGTAAGAAGGGGAGAATCTGGTTTGTAATGAGATCAACAGAACCCTAAGCTGCTTACTTCGCGTTCTTAACTTTCTCACAGGAAAAATAGGCAACTTATGGGATAGTAAACAACTATTCTGGAAACAAAATACGTCTCAAGAAATGCGTATAAGTTTTAAGATATAACAACAGTACTGATCCCCGTACTTCACGGAACTTGGCTGTCATAGGAGCCACCAACTATTATCGTATTGTCCGAACTCACCGAGGTCACACACTCGGTCCATCAACATCCCTTGACGTCGAAAATGTTATATTTAGGGATAATATGGGTGTTTCTTTAGTCCACACATCCAGGGTTCGCTCAAAGGCTGAGCTCTCACGATCAGACTCATTTTCTTGAGAGGAAAACTAGAAATCTCAATCGGACCTTACCAGTAATACGTATACGAATGAGACATACTCTAAGCTAGGGTAGTTCCAGCCAATCCTCAATAGACGTCAGGGTTACGACTTCGAAACCCTCGACTGAACTCCTAGACTCGCTCATCTGATTGAGTTGCTGACTCACATCTATATATACCTTTCTACACTCCTTTGACTCTACTCATAACCTAAATCAGGGACTCAAACCTGTAGCTCTGATACCAACTGTGACGGCCTCAACCCCGGGGTCAGGAGTTGATGTCACCAACAATAATAATAATAAACATAATAAAATCCAAATCACTAATTATACATAACCACGACCCCTTTACCAAGACCTTTTCCAGGTTTAAGTATGATTTAGGTTAAGACTATTATAAAACCGACTTACAACAAACCAACCTGACGCAACTAACTTAATACAACAACTCAATAGACCATCTTTGGTCCAACACAATTACCTCAGAGGAGCCTGACATGGAAGGAACTGGAGCTTTGCCCTGACTACCACGGAAGAATCTCATAGGCATCTGCAATACATATATAAAACATTATGCAAGGGTGAGTAATCAATTGCTCAGCAGTACTGCTATATGAATAAGAAGTAAAATAATTTATGATAAAATAATTATTGGAACATAATTCATACTTCATTAGAAAATAAGTACAACAAGTATAAACTGGATATCAAATCTAACATGCTCTAGAAAAATAATATCATTCGTGGTGTGCTGTGTAAAAATACCAAAATCCAATTTTAGCATGCTATTTTCCTTTCCAAAACCACCGTCCCATTACAGGAACCATAAATCATCTGTCCCGTTACGAGGACCACACAACCGATTGTTCCGTTACGGGAACCACTAAACCCAAATCAAATATATAATTGGACGAATCCTAGGGACAACTGATCAATCCATCCCACCACAACCTGTTCCGGAACTCAGAGGCTAGCTAGGTCTCTGTCACGCTGGACTAAGAGGTTTAAATAAGTCGCGCAACCGACTTAGCCACTTACGCAAACCCGCTGGGCCGTTACGGCCTCTTACGCAACCATCCAATATCTGATCTATTTTTATCCAGTTTTCAAAATCATTTATACTTATCTCTTTTAAATAATTATATCACAGCACACATTCCCAAAACCTTTCCAATTTTAATCATAATCTAGAGATAGGCATTTTCAAAAGTCACATTTTCCCCAAAATATCGGTTAGTAAAACATATTTAAATACGGGGAATACGTAACTTAAACGTTCTGTTCCAGTACGTAAATTGAATCAACAATTATTCATATATAATGAACTGTAAAAGATTTGTTCAGGGGTACTTGCCTTGTAGAGCTTTTCAACTATCACTGACTGATTTTGGATTGACTCGGACGTTCGGCTTATGACCTAATTGGCAGGCTATCCTGGATCCGACTTCAACGCTCAGGTTCTTCGTTTGGAACCTCACTGCACTTGCCGACTGATCACTAGGTTATATTTAGTCCCACATCTATTCTTGAATCCTTCGACTAGCACCTATAGAGTCGAATTACTCTATGTTAGACATCCAGTTATTCTTGTCATATCCTCACTAACCAACCTACCCATTCGATATCAAATCCCGACTCGTACTTATGCATATTATAATAACATATGCAACGATTAGGGTTCACGTTCTCGAAATTGGTTCGGTGTTCATTTTCAGAAAATACTTATACTCGTCATTTTATGAAATTAGGATTATTGGATTTTGGAAAAATATTTTACCACAACATACAATCAAGTTTCGTATAAAATATATATATATATATATATATATATATATATATATATATATATATACGGATTGATAAAATCATGCAGGAATAAAATCAGTAAATGCAATAAGAAAATCAAATACGGATTTTACAAATAAATGCAATCAGAAAATCATGCAGGACTAAATAATTCATAAAATATTGATTTCTAAATTTTATAAAATCCTAAAAATAATTATTGAAATTATAAAATCATAAAACTAATTTTAGAGATAATCCAAATATTTGTGGATTTAAACTGTAATAAAATCACCTTTAAAAATGAAACAGAACAATATAACTCAATATTTAAATACACATTCCAATCCTTTACACCCAAAAATCACAAATAAATAGTATATATCAACACACTGTTGCCAAAACCAAGACACATATTTTATTTAATTATTTATTCAATTATTACACTTTTAAATTAATAGAAATTATATGATTCGTTATATCACCTTTTCATTCATTCAAGGATTTTTGCTCTAGGCTGGGAATCTATTCTCCCCCACCCATCTCCTTCGAACCAGACTTCCCAGACGCATACAGAACTCCCCATTTCTTGGAACAAGAGGCGCGCCTTGTTGAACAGTTCAAAGTCAGTGATATAATGGCAGAATCATAATATGACTCTCAAGACCACATCCCTCTGAGTCAAAGAAGGGGTAAACATAAACTAGTTCAAAAAGTAAGATCCTCAATCCCTGCTTGTACAAAACTGGATGACGATGATTGGTTGGAGAGTTTGAACGCGGATAGGTATAGGGGCGTTGAAATTGGTGTTAATGTTGGGGCAGTTCCATCCAAGGTCTCCTACAGGGCTGTTTCTCCAAGTCTCTCCCCTCAACAATCACAGGGCGCGTCCACTCCTCAGCAATCAGAGGGCGCATCTGAAGAGAACGCATCACCTCTTCGGGATGAAATGAATTTCTTTGATGAAGACACCTTTCATTTTTCTACTTCTCCTGACCCTTCTCCAATCCCCTTCCAACATTGGGAAGTATCTGATAGCGAGCTGGACTTCGATTGGAATGACTTCGAGCCGTGCAATGAAGCTGTGAAGAAGCGTTTCAAGAAAGAACACGGGAAGCTATTCTATTTTGGACTCCCCTCAGCCTGTTCAGATGAACAATTAGGGTGGCTTATGGTGTGGCGCCCTCCAAACCCGGGTCAGAAGTTTGGGGTCCACACACACACACATTATTTATAACCTGCTTATAACAATAATAAAGATAACAATAATATGCAGTGACCCTAATTATCAACTACCACGGATCGCCACAGGTTAAAGTATGCACACAAGCCACACATCTACTTATATTACATACTATTCAAATCCCAACTATTCCAAACTCAAAACTGAGTATTAAACATTATTACAAACTTTTACAGACTTAAACTATCCCCAAAGAAACCTACTAGCTTAGCTCGATCAACCTGAACCCCTAGTTCTCCCGCTGGACTGGGGATCCGCGGTACCAACTGGTTCCTTCTTAACTGGAAAAGAACCGAAACAATATCGCACAAATGAGCTAACTAGCTCAGCAAGTCACAATGACAAAACTGAGAATAATGATCATCAAGTAAACATGATTATGATATCAAGTGAACAATGGATTATGATTTAGAATTAGATATTATATTTTCATGTTAAAAACCAAGGTTAGGCTGCTGATCAGTCACGCACTAACCCCGAGCAAAGCACACAGCACTGCTCTAACTACTGGATCCAAGGCACAAATTGGCCTAACTTGACCATTATATGGTCTGACCACGAATCTGGTCCATAATTTTATAAAAACAATCCAATTCTTAACATAATAACAGAATAAGCAATAATAATCAATAACCAGAATCATTAACAATAATGAGTGTTTAACAATGAAAGGGTTTCAATCCTTGTAAGGATCAATAAGATAATTTCAAAGCTTGGATGCTGGGCAATGAAAGAATTGGATAACAAAGGAATCAATGTTTCAGGGTTTCAAGGACTTGGTCTTTCAAAGCATAAAATACAAAGATTTGATTGTGTAAGCTATCTGGTTCAGTGTTTAATATTTAGTTTGTATGTATTTGTGGAGTAGGATCGTATACTTGAGGTTCGTGTTTGGGTATACAACAATCAATGGTCTAGAAAGAATCAGGTTACGGCTCAAGATCAATAACTGGAATCAAGGTTTAGGGTACAGTGCTTCAAAGCACTTGCAATATCAACAAGACTATCAAGTACTACAATATCTCGAGAAAGTTCAGAACACTTGCCTGGTTCACAATCGTCTTACTCCTCAACTACCTGTTTCCCTTTCCTACGCCTTGCCTCTTCTGCTCACATATCATAAGCATCTATCAATAATCGACTCATAGAGTTCTATCAAAACACATACTTCTATCTACCCTTCGTTTTACCCAAATCCGATTAACGGATTGAAAGTTATGCAATAATCAAGTAAACACAGAATATATAGACTGATAGTCAATCAACAAGTCACATATAGCACATAATACATCACGTAGTCAATAGTATATTATTTATAAAGAAGTCTCGGGTCATAAATAGGCTTTCTGATATTTAAAATGAATTTTAAAATATTTTTCGGAATTAAAACGGGTCGTTGGATCAATTTCGGGTTAATAAACAGGGTTCGATAGGCCAATTCTGGCTCTGAAACAATTTTATACTAATTATCGAGCTTTGGAAATAATTTAGAATAATATTTTAAAGCTCGAAACTATTTTTCGGAATTTTTAAATCATTTTTAAATAATTAAATCTAATTAAATAATTGATTAAAATCAATTAATAATTAATTAAATCAATTAATCAATTAATTTTTGAATTAATTGACCAATTAATTAATTAAAAATTAACTGAAATTAATTAACTAATTAATTTAGATTTATTTTTAAATTAAAAATAATTTTCGGAATTAAAATAATAATTTTCAGAATTTTCAGAAATTGAAAATGAATTTTTATAATAAAAATAAATAGGAAATATGATTTTTAAACATTTTATAAACAGGAATCCTATTTTTCAAAACTTTGCAAACTACAGGGACTAAACTTCACCATCTTCAAAAATACAGGGACTAAACTGCAATTTTGCAGTTTCAGTCGCCGAAAAATCGGGGGTGGCCGGAGAAATCACCTCCGGCATCCTCCCACCACCATCACCTCCAGAATTAAACTACATAACACCAGGAACCTATATCTGCAATCAAAATTCATCAATAACCCCAGACTTTGCCGGAATTTGATCAAGAAACTCGCCGGTTTCCGGCGGGTTCGACGTAAACTTCAAAACACAACTCCCTTCTCTACAGACCTTGTTGATTCATGAAACTTGTACGACTAGATTGCAAATTTTATAGAGAATACAATACACTATACCACAACATCAATCTATTTCAGAATAAGAAACCCCCAAATTTCAATTAAGAACATTCATACGGGTTATAAACCCTAATTTTAAAATTCGAAAATCAAACTCAAATTTGAACATGTTATTGAACTCCAAATTAGACGTATAATATATCAAAATCATCAGGAAAACAAGCTCTACAACATGCAATCATCAAATCATATAAACAATCATCCGAACAAAAATTCATATTTTTAATAAATTTAATTCGAAAATAAATAAATTTCCAGAAAATAAACCTTTGATTCTGCAGTGAAACAAAGCTCAGAATCTGATAGAACACTTCAAATCCTTCATTTTGGTTACTCAAGCTTTGAAAACAGAGATCGGTAACGCCTTCGTTTTGCTGTTTGATTCTTAGAACAGTTTATGTAATTAGGGTTTTTCTCTGAAAATTATAGAATTAACTATCTGCAAATGATTTTGATACCAAATAAAATACGGAAAAAGACTATTTATATTTACGGAATATTAGTATCCCGTTGGATCATTCCGGATATAAAACGGTACATTTATTTGTAAAAACTGATCCAAAAGGTATCGATTTTCGGGATAATTATCCAAATCAGTGCAATTTGTACTGCGGTCTTGGTCTCAGCGCCTGGTTACAAGTATTACGAAGTGATAATTGTGATAGTTTAATAAAAAGCTCCCGTTTATCGAAAATACGGGTTTTATTGATTTACCGAAACGAATATTGTATCGAAAATGTTGCGCCGGGACCCGCGCAGGACAAACCGTACGCCGGATCGAAAAAGTCGAAACATGGAATATGCTCGGAATATTACAATTAGGTTAGGAAGGAGTTCTCGGAAGAGTTTCGGGTTCCAAAAATGTAACAACGGTTGACGTCGATTGGTTCCCGTTTTTATAAAATAGATTTTAAGTACTCGGAAAAGGATTTTATAAATTTCATATGATCCTTATAAATCCTTAAATCAACATAAAAATAATTAGGAAGATATGACAATTATCTATGTTTTATTTTGGACATATAAAAATTAAAATACTCAATTAATATTATTTTTGAATATCCAAGTACAGATAACATTTAACAATTAACTCACAGAATAGATACTGAACTCACATAATAATTATTTAATAGATAAATAATTATACGATATATCCCGGATATTACATATGGAGTACTATGACATGGAGGGTATCTGGGTGCACCCTCTCAGCATGATGCGGCCCCATATTTTTAATTATCGAAGGAATTTCAGGATTCCCAGAATGGTGACCAGTCCCAAGCTAGTTTTATTGGGAATGGGCGCGCCCTTGTACCCCTTCCTTAGAGAGCAGATTTGAGTTTTCCTCAACCCTCAATGGCCAAAGTGAGCTACTTTTTCAGCCTAAGGAAGTCTGACCATGGATACTACTATCTGGTCGCGGACAAAAAACAAAACAAAAAAGGCTTCTCTTCTGGAAAGCTCAGCCATGAGAAAGGCTGGAAGGAAAATTTCTTCTATCTGTATGATGTTCCCAGGATAAGAATTAGATTCAACATATCTCTAAGTAAGGGCGCGCCTCCTTCGTTCTCTTTTTCTCAGCTTATATTTATTTTATGTCTCTCATAATATTGTTTTTACTCAAATAAACCAGTGGTAAGAGCACTCGAGGGCGCGCCCAAAAGGCGAGTAGAATCCCTTCTTAGAGTGGCTGCCGAGAGATGGAATCTAAAAATATTAGTTACCAGGACCAACCTTATGCGGCTCGGAATCCTTTCCGACCAGGTTGGGGTAAGATGTAGATTTATAAGATTTAGAAAAAGTGTTCCTGTTTCTCATGCCATTGACTTAGACTGTGATGAAGAAGCTGAAGAAGAAGAGGAAGAAGTAGAAGACAGCTCCCTTCAAGGCGAGATTCCTTCAGGTTTGATCATTTTAGGCCTCATTGGCGCGCCTTCTGTTGTTGGCACGTCTTCGAAGCTTAATAAAAACTTTGTAAAATTTCTTGTTAGCTTCACTCCTCGCATATCATGTTATATCTTCGATTTCATATCCCGTAGTCATCCCTATACCTTTTTTTCTGTTGTATCATTTAGTTATAGATTGCACATTCATATTATGCATTTTGTACTTGTTTTTATCTTTACTTGCTGCATCTTGGTACATTGTATATTTTCAAGTCTTTATTGACAAATTTGATACTTGTGGCATGCCCTAAAATCTAGGCGCGCCTCATTGCAATGTTCATTTATGTTTACCATGTCTTATGCATAAATGGCTCCTCCCAGAATTCCTAAATCATTCGGGACGCGTCCCAGCGGCAAACCTAAGCCTAAATCAAGGAAAGATGCTTCTCCAGCCCAAACATTCACTCTTGTTCTTACTCCTGTCCCTCAGACTGCTCCTGTTCTGAAAAGGCAAATTATTGATCTAACCGAAAAATAGGGCGCGCCCAAGAAGCCAAGGACAGATGGTGCACCTTCAGGATCTTCTACTGCTCTGAATTCCCTTGGTCCTTTGGGTTCCCTCCACGTTATAGATGAGGAGGTGGAGAAATGGCAAACCATGAGCTTGGAAGACGCCACCAAGGCTTCCATTAAGGCATCTTGCCAACTGTTCATCCACTCTAATCAGATGGTGGAAAGTTTTTAGAGGAGAAGGCGCGACATGTGAGGCTGCAAGGTGACAACAATATTTTGAAAAATACTTTGAAGGACAAAGACTTCCTCCATTCAAACTATATCAAAGCCAAGGATTCTGAAATTGCTTTCCTTAAGGTGAAGTTGCAAATTCAACTTCCCAGCTTGAAATAGCCAACAAAAGGCATAACTTTTTCACATAGAATTGGCTGAATCAAAATTAAGGATAGAGTATCTTGAGGATCAAGAAAGAAGTGGCTGGATGGAGGAGAGGAGGACTATAATGGATGATGCTTTTGCAATGGTTTCCATTTCTACAGGATTGGGTTCATGGAAAATGATCCTGAGTACAATTTTGAGAAGTTCGGAGAAGAAACCGTAGCTGAAATGGCTGAATTCAAAAGGGAGTTTGCCAAGGATATTCGAGAGAAAAGGGTTGAGCTCGGCTTAGAGGAAGCTGAGGGCGCGCCTACCGACGAGCCTGAGAAGCACGCGCTTGAGGTTGACCCCTCAATTCCTCTCCAGTCCATTCCTCCAACCGGTAAAAATCAGGGTGCGCCCTAATTTATTATCATGTTTATCTGAACAAAGTCTTTTAATACTTTGAGGAGCCAGCCCTCTTTTGATGCTGTGCAAAGTTGTTATTACTATGTTTCATTTTGCTACTTTTTTATTTGAATTGTGGCTTTAAGGTTTCATTTATCTTTTAACAAGTAGATTTTCTGCAAAAAAGTTTCTAAGTACCACAATGATGGCACACCTTAAGGGGTCAGCCACATCTTAAAAGTAAACATTCTTATATAGCAATCTTTCAAAGTCAAAACCTGTCAAGGCGCCTCCACCATTAAGGTGCTCCTTGTTTTACCTAGGTTTTTTATTTTAGCTTTTTCTAGATAGTCTTACACTTTTATTTTTGCCAAGATTTTATAAACACACAGAAGTTAAGGTGCGTCTTTCCATAGAGGCACATTTTTTGCATCATGATCACGAGTTAACTTAGAACATAGTATTTCCCCAATTGGTCGCGCCTTATCATAGGGCGCGTCTCTGTTTTTTAACAGATTTTCTTAGATAGGAAATTTTTATAACTTCTAATTTAGAGGGTATATTCCCTAATAATAGAATTCCACTATCACATCACATTATGAACATCTTTTGTTGATGTATCACAAATAGCTTTTTCTGTATTTATGAGGAGACTCTGTTATCAGGAGCGCCCTAAAGTTCCCCTACAATTTATATGCTAAGCAAACAAAGCAATATCAATCAACTTTTTCTTTTCATTAATAATGCGCTCTAGTACAAAGATTACACCAGTCCCATGGCTACTATGCTCTGTGAGGAAATTATTTGAAAATTTTATCCTTCTGCTAGTTCCAAGGCTCGTAGTCATGTATACCACCCCCTACGCTAGGAGGAATTTATTGGCTACTAGTCTATTACATAGGAATTAATCATAGAAATGAGGGGGCCAAAGCCACACCCTAGTGATAATACTTCCGTAAGTGCTCTGCATTCCAAGCCCGGGGGATAAGTTTGTCATCCAAATCTTCCAAGCGATAAGTTCCTTTCCAGAGTATAGCCTTGACCTTGTATGGTCCCTCCCAGTTAGCTCCAAGCACCCCATGATGAGCTATTTTGGTGTTTGGCATGACTTTTCGCAACACAAGATCTCTCACCTTGTATGGTACGGACTTCACCTTCTTATTAAAATACCTTGCAATTCTCTACTGATATGCAACAAGCTTCAATTGAGAGTTCATTCTGGCTTCGTCTAGTAAATCTAAGTGGAGCCTTTGGTTAACTTCTGCATCTTCCTCAACAAACAAGTCCCTTCGCAGGGATCCGACTCCTACTTCCTCGGGAACCATAGCCTCATACCCATAAGTCAGCAAAAATGGGGACTCTCCTGTGGTTGATCTAAGAGTCGTGTTGTAAGACCAAAGGACCATGAGCATCTCCTCTGGCCAATCTCCCTTCTTTTATTCCAGCTTAGCCTTTAAAGTATGCTTAATAATCTTGTTTATGGCTTCTATCTGACCATTGCTTTGCGAGTGATAGACCGCGACAAAATCTTTCTTGATGTCCAAGTCTTCACAAAGCTTCCATAGATCTTTACTGTCGAACTACTTTCCATTATCCGAGATGAGTTTATACGGAATACCGAACTTGTAGACTATGGAGTTAAAGATAAAGTCTTTGATTTTCTTTGCCGTGATCATGGCCAATGGCATAGCTTCCGCCCATTTTGTAAAATAATCAACAGCCACCATCACATATTTTACACCCCCTTGGCTTTGGGCAATTCTCCAATGAGATCAATTCCCCACATGGAAAAAGGCCAAGGACTTGCCAACGAAGTAATAGAAGTTGTCGGGGCATTGAAATAGTTAGCGAATCGCTGGCAGCGGTCACATGCCCAAATAAACTTGAAGGCATCTTCTTTCATAGTCGGCCAATAATATCCTTGTCTGAGGACTTTCAATGCCAACAAACCACCCCCGAGTTATTTCCATAAATACCTTCATGCACCTCTCTGATAATATAATTCCCTTCTTTCAGATCCACGCATCATAACAGTGGTTGGCTAAACCCTCTCTTATACAATACTCCATCATATTCAACGTACTTCGCAGCCTGGTAGTGAAGGCGTCGAGCCTGTAACTTGTCTTCTGGCATAGCTCCCATTCGAATATAGTTATGAACGGGGGTCATCCAATTTTCTTGCGGGATCTCCTGTGCCTGGAACACCCCTACCTATGGAATACTTGGGATTTCTTGGATCCCCAAAGGAATTTGCCCAAGTTGGACACTGTCCATCTGTGACCCCATCTTTGCCAAGGCATCTACATTATTATTCTCTTCCCTCGGTACACCTTCTAGCCTGGCACTTCCAAACCTTTACAGTAGACGTTGCACACATCTCATATATAACTCTTTCTGAGGTCCTCGGGCTTGGAAACCTATGTTGACCTAATTTACCACTAACTCTGAGTCACTCTGAGCGATCAAGTTCACAACCCCCACTTCCAGAGCTATTTTCAAACCATTAATTAATGCTTCATACTCAGCATCATTGTTAGTGATGTAAAATTTAAAGTGGATGGCACTCATCAAATGATGCCCTTTCGGGGTGACCAAAATAATCCTGACATCTGCTCCATTATTATTCACAGCCCCATCAACATGCAAGATCCACCAAGGGTGTGGGAACTCTTCTCTCACGTCAGTAGGAGGATTTTCTTATGAGGAAGATTTTTCCAACATTATAGCCTTATTGTCTACTTCAGAGTCGAACTCTAGTATGAAATTAGCCAACGCCTGTCCCTTGATCATTGTACGAGGGCAATATTCCAAATCAAATTGTACCAGCTCTATCACCCACTTTAACATTCTTCCTGATGATTCTGGTTTATGTAAAATATAACGGAGAGGATAAGCGGTGCGAACCTCTCTTTGGTGAGCATGGAATACGGTCTTAACTTTCGTGCTGCAAGGATAAGGGCGTACACTAATTTCTCAATGCTGGTATCTCTAGTTTCTGCATCTAGCAACCTTTTGCTTATATAGTACACGGGCGATTGGTAACTCCCTTCCTCCTTCACCAACACCGCGCTGATGGAGTAGTCAAAGACTGCCAAGTAAAGAACCAACATTTCCCCATTCTCCGGTTTGGCCAACATAGAAGGATTTCCCAACTGCTCTTTAATTTTTAGAAAAGCCTCTTCACAATCTGAGGTCCACACGAAATCTTTTCCCATCCCTTTAATTTCCTTAAAGAATTCCTTGCATTTATCTGACGACTTTGAGACAAATCGATTCAGAGCCGCAATCCTTCCCGTCAAGCTTTGCACTTGCTTAACGCTGGTGGGAGATTTCATGTCCAACAGAGCTTTGATTTTTGTCGGGTTCGCCTCAATCCCTTGGTGGTTAATCATGAATCCCAAGAATTTTCCAGATTCCACGTGAAATACACACTTCTGAGGATTCAACTTCATTCTATACTTTCTCAATATATGGAACATCTCAGCCAAGTCTACTATGTGATCTTCCGCCCTCTTAGATTTTACAAGTATATCATCCACATACACCTCCATCGTCTTCCCAATCTGCCTTTTAAACATTTTGTTCACTAATCTTTGATAAGTGGCCCCAGCATTGATCAGTCCAAACGGCATCCCAATATAGAAATAGAGCCCTCTATCAGTAATAAAAGAGGTGTGTTCTTGGTCGGGCTCGTACATGGGGATTTGGTTATACCCAGAGTATGCATCCATGAAACTCAGCAAGGCATGCCCTATCGTGGCATCGACCAACTGGTCGATTCTTGGTAAAGGGAAGTTATCCTCTGGACATGCTTTGTTCAGATGAGTGAAATCCACACACGTTCTCCACTTACCGTTGGGTTTTTTCACTAACACCGGATTTGCCAACCAATCTGGGTAAAAAGATTCTCCGATTAGTCCGACGTCCAAGAGTCTTTCTACCTCTTTTGCCAAGGCTACAACCCTCTCTCCACTCACGGCTCTCCGCTTTTGCCTGATCCCCTTATGCTTGGGATCAATGTTCAAACAATGGCACATAACTTTCGGGTCAATTCCCACCATATTAGAATGGTTCCATGCAAATACATCAAGGTTTTCCAGGAGAAATATCGAAAGACCTTCTTTCAATCTTGGGGCCAACTGAGATTCAATTTTCAGAACTTTACTTGGATCTTTTTTGTCAACAGGGATTTCAATTGTGTCTTCCACTGGCCTCATCTTTTCCGTTGGCATGGGTATCCATGGATCTAAGTCGAGCTGATTACGATCCTCATCAGTTTGCAAAGAAGGCGAATCCTCTTGGAGAGGAACATCAACTTCTTTAAAAGGCACGCCCTGTGTCACAGGGGCATCAACTTCTTTAGAATTTATGAAGATAAGGGCGCGCCTTCAGAGAGAGGGGCATCTACCTTATGCACATCTTATCCAAGACTCTGTAAGACATCAAATCTTCCCTCGAGCCGTTCCCCGTTGAAGTTTGCTTGGACTATATCATTTGGGGGCTCTTCTTTCTCCAATATTTCAATCCTGATTGTGTATTCTAAGAACTACATCGCCAGAGGTAATTCAGTGGGGCACCTCATTTTCTTGCTCGACATAGTAATGGACTCGAATTTCCTCAATCGGTTGTTCGATGCTTTTCTCTCGCTCCTCATCCGATGCGTCTTCGATGTGGGTATCCTTTCTCCTAAAACCCCTCATAGCTTGCCTGTAACATTCCCGAGAGTCATATTGAGAGCCCTTTATGCTGCCCACACCATCTAGGGTTAGAAATTTGATGGTAAGGTGGTGGATCGAAGTGATGACCCTCATTTCCCTAAGAAAAGGTCGTCCTAACAGCACGTTATGGGATGACTCCTGATTTAGAACCATGAACTCGAGCATCTTTGTCATGTACAACAGACTTTCCCCCAAGGTACATGGCAATCGAATTCATCCCATAACTCTAACTCCTGCGCCAAAAAAACCATAGACCCAAGAATCTTCTCTCGACATATCCCAATCAGTTAGCCCTATCTTTTTGAAGGTGTTGTAGTAGAGGATATTTGCGGAGCTTCCATTGTCTACGAAAGCCCTATGGATATTCTTGGTCCCGATCTGGATGGAAATGACCAGTGCGTCATTGTGGGGGTGATGTACCCACCGGGCATCTGCATCTCTGAAGCTGATGTTCATGGACTCGCCCTTAAATACTTTGGGTAGTCGAGTCTCCACCCTATGAATGTCTGTGAGTGGTCTGAACCGGGATTCCCTTGCATACTTCCAAGGCTCTGTTACTACATTCCATCTCGGGATCTCCTCTATAGATTGTTCGGATGTTGCCATCCCTGATAAACTTATTTTCTTCCAAACTCCGTAGGGCTCGGCCTCCTTCTTCCTTAACTCTTTCGGCGCCATCCTTGTTCCTGCTTACTTAACCACCCATTCGCCTATATATCCTTCCTTGATAAGTGCTTCGATCTCATCTTTCAGTTGCCGACACTCATGTGTGTTGTGTCTGGATGACTCATGGTATTCGCAATATTTCTTCTTATCTTTACTTTATCAAGATGACAGAGCCTTAGGTTTTCTAAACAACCCTCTATTTTTGTTTACCTCAAAGATATGTTCAATAGATCTGCTTATTCTGTGGTCATAGCTCGAGGGAGGGCTCCATTTCCTCCTTTTGGTCGTAGCATTTACCCGATTCGGGCTTCGACTACTCCTTCTATACCTTGGGCTTGGAGATCTGTCTCACTTCCTTTCTTTGCTTCTCTGACTCGCTTGTGAAGTTGGTTGTACCTCCGCCAAGGACTGCTCTATGGCTTCAAATGATTCTGCCAAGGCAAAGACATCTGCCAAAGTGGTCGGGTCTTTTCCCTATAAGTGCTTTCAAAAATCTGATCCGACTCTTAGCCCTGCTATCAAAAAGCTTTTCAAAGCTTCGTACGAAGCCCCTCATATGCTGGTGAACTCAACGTTGAATCTTTTAAAGTAGGACGTCAAGCTTTCATTTTCCCTTTGCCTAACGTTAGCAAGAGTTGTAACAGAGGGAGCATACCTCACGGCGGCTTGGAACTTGGTCAGGAACAGGGTCTTCATTTGGTCCCAGGAAGTGATCACTCCCAGTCCGAGCTTCTGAAACCATTATTGGGTGCTCTCTTTAAAAGTCGCCGCCAAGAGCCGAGATCGAGCCAAGTCTGGAACTTGATACACGTCCATCTCTATATTGAATCGGCCCAAGAATTCTATAGGGTTTGAGCTTCCATGGAAACGAAGATTGCTAGTAGTGTTGCGATATCCGGCCGACAACTGCTCCTCTCTTACTGCCACAGAGAATGGAGAAGGAATTTCGGCTGTGGCCGTTACTCTGCCTTCCAAGTGGTTAAGCAGCCTTTTCAGATCATCCACATTGAAGGTTCTCACACCTGGGATAGTTTGCATGTGAGGTTGTGGACTTTGGGGCTGAGGTGGAGGTATCTCTACCTGATTTCCACCTGGAGGAGCTTGTTGTTGGTTGGTGTTCTGGGCATCTTCAGGTATCACAATTAATTTTGGGTTTCGACCTTGATCTCCCCCAAGATTTTCTCCTTGACCTCGGTCGCGGCCCTGAGCCATCTCGTGATCATAATTTACCACATCCCTGTGATCATCATATTCGGCGTAGTTATCGCTTTCTGCTCGGTTATACTAGTGGGTATCCTTGCGGCCACGATAGTTGTCGTGGCGATATCCATCCAAATATCTACCTCAACCTCCGCCTCTTCCCCTTCATTGGGGTCTTCTCCAACGATCACTTCCATATCCTCGACCATACCGGTCCACCGATCCGCGGGGAAGAGCTTCCTCATGATTGTGGTGCTGCTCCTGATTCTCATGGGAATTCAGGGGCACACGCATCGTACCACGGGGCGTCAAATCTCTGCGATCAGCCTCTTTTTTCCATTCTAGCAGCAACATCCTTAGATCATTATCGCCTAAGCGGATCCCCAAGCGATCCTTTAAAACTGTAAATCCTCGCTGCTCATTGTCCGGTATTGACCCAGCTTGTCGACGTTCCTCAAGACTATGCCCGGACCGGTGCGGGTAAGTAACCCCCCGGTTATCTGCCCGCAGTATTTCTCGACAATCAGCATCCTCTTCCACAAGCTCGACGATCGGAGTTACATCGTTGGAATAGTTCAGACGTCGCGGGGGGTTATTGGCTTACGACCACCTTCAGTTCGATCACGACCGGCCAAAGCATCTCTATCAGTCATAGGGGCCTTCCCAGGTGCTTGAGCGGCATGGTTATGGCGAAGGCCCCTTCTGGTCTTACGTCGCTCGACGGTGCTAAGCTGTTCCAACAAGTTAGCGTTGCTGATAAGCACAGGCGGCTGACCCCCAACATCTCGAGTGGGGCGATCAGTCATGGTTGGAACGTAGGGTTCATGGCGGTCATAGCCATGATCAGATTCTTCTTCAGAGCTTCCATCATAAAAACTTCCATCACGGTATTGAGACATCTTTCCTCCGACATGCAGATCTCGATTAGCCCCTCCTTCTAGCGCCAATTTATTGATGAAGGAATTTGGGAGCAATAAAGTCTGAGGTTCGTAGCCGGAAATAAGATCTGTGACGATGGTTCTTTGTCGGAAACATGAACATTAATCGTCGGATTCTATGAACAATGTTTGGTGGTGATTATTGGTGGTTGAGATTGCTTAGGGTTAGTGGTGGCTCCTTTGCGCTCTCGCTTCTAACCCCTTGCAATTTGCCTATGTATCCCTATTTATAGGGAATCAAGCCAACGTAGTTCTTGGGGAACAAGAAACCTAATAGGCTTAGATCTCTTGTCCCGAGGCCCAGTAGGAAATCTACTGGAAATCGTCTTCTACTAGCTTTGGTAATGTCCGCCGATGAGGCCCAACTACAAAGGCCCAAGGCTCGTCCGCAGTTTGGAGACTTCACGGATAAGGCATATCCCTGGCCAAGGATAACCCTCCGCTACCAGCTGTTTCTCTAGTTCGTGGATGAAGGTATAGCCGTGGTTCACCCCAAATATTGGACGCATCCTTGTCCCCCGATAAGGAGCCCCTACCAGATTACAGGACAACTGATCCCAAGTTTTTAGGTGCAAAGTGCAGGATACTCCAAAGTCTCCTAACGAGGACACTCGCTGACTACAGAGACAGAGCTCCCAAAGCACACACCAGAACTTACCCCACATCCCCAATGAGGATACTCATTGACTAGAGGAGGAGGCCTTCCGTCCAGGCATACCCCTGGAGGTCTCTGACCATGGGCACCGCCTTACTGTAGATGTACTACAGGAAGGAGTTCTTCAATAGAATACCTGCATCAAATAGGTTAGTAATAATAATCTCCATCTTCCTCGAATCTTGCAAAGAGTTTATTCAATCATCCATGTTGAACTTCTTCCCAACTATCCTTGATTTTAGGGCACGCCCTAAGTTCTTCCAAAGATAAAAAAGGTCAAACCCTGTAATGAGTTCCCGAGCATCTTCCTTCCTACCATCAAGGCGCGCCTCCCTCACCTGGCGAGGGCACGCCCTCCATATCTTATAGGGCACATTTCCATTAGTGATTCATAAGTCAGGGCGCGTCCTTTCCTACTAATAGAGTGTGCCTACTTTCCTTCTATAAAGAAGGGTCGTCTTATCTGTTCCTTAATTTTAGGCGTTTGTATCTCAATTTTGACTATTTTATCAATTTTAATCTGAATATTGTTTATATCAATTTTCGGGCATAACAATAATCATTTAACATCTAGTATCGCACCTCATGTTAACAACTTTTAGTAAAGCGGAACTTATATTTACAAAAAATTCACTTGTCAAGCATTTGTTTGTGGAACTTGTATAAACTAGCTCTATAGCCCGTGCATTGCACGGGCATGCTCTAGATTGGACGAATTGATATTATTTTAGTTATACTTTATGATAATATTTCATGTTATCCCCCTCCGAATGTTGATGGATTTAATTATGTATATGAGTAGATTTTTATTGTGATGGCATTGGTGCAATAATGTTTATCTACAATTGACGTAGAGACCAGTGACATTTCTTCTTTTCCACCGTTAAGGACGATCTATGGAAGTTTTTTAGAAATTTTAGTAATTGCCTAAACTACTCCACGATATAGTTGTTTGTTTACATAAAATTTTATTTTATAAGTGTTATTTGAATTTTAGTATTCTTCAATTTTAATTTCCGACCTTAGTAACTCTTTCCCCTCTCGAAAAATATTAATAAATTCACATCTCTCGACATACTAGGTGCTTCTTGGTTGTATTTCATATGTAAACTTTACCAAGATTATTTATTTTAGTTAATATTATTAGTTCACGCCATAATGAACCAATGTAAACCAACATAATCATATATTTTATGAATTATGAAGACCATAAGTTAAAGGTTTTTTGCATAAATTAACACATAGATATACATATATATACATATATATGTGTGTGTGTCTATGAAAGTTCTGAATTTAATTTTTTTGTGTAAATATAAGAATATATATATATATGTATATATATTACTATATTACTCTCCCTACTATTTCTATTAATATTTGTTGGTCCTATTACGTCCTTTTTGGTATCAGAGCCAGGAGGGAGTTGTATTATTGTTGTCTACTGTATCTCTGTTCTCAGTTCTTAAATTTTTGTAGTTAAGCCTTTGCCGAGTCGTTTTGCCTAGTGTATCGGTTATAAGTCCATAGGAGACAGTAAACCCATTTTTTCTAGGATTGTAAGCAAAAGCTTAGCCTACGTCTTTTTTGATCTTAGAACATGGATTCTGTATTCTGCAGAACTACATCTCTTTTAAACTCTTCCACTAGTACGTTAGATTCAAGAAATATTACACATAGTGCCGAAACCAACGTCGAAAACCTCCAATAAGCAATAGAGCGTTGGGACATCCCAAAACTCCCCAAAAGCCAAGTTTATGATACAAAATGGTATAGTTCAAGTTCTTCCATCAAAACCGGAGAAAGGGACATACACCTATCAAAATCTTTCGGAACAATTCACCTTCTCACCAAAAGTTCCCTAGAAAAACTAGCAAAATCATACAATTACATCCATATAGGTTTAGTCCAAGTCGGAATTAAGCCCTTAACCAAAGAAGGATTAGACACCTCAATACTAGCCATTTTAAGAGATGCTAGATTCCTTGAGTTCAATGACTCTCTGTTAAGTTCCATAGAATCAAGTCTATGCAACGGACCCATCTCTTTTAGTTGTTATCCAAATTGATCCATTTCTCTTAAAGACAGGAATGTTATCCATAGCATGACACTCCAAGTTAAAACTCACAACTATAAAATGTTAGAAGGATCAATTCCAGTGGCTTTAATCTTTCGAATTCATTACAAAGCAATAATGTCCATTGGAGATGATGGGCATAAAAATGCTTTCGTCAAAGGAGAAACCATCATTCTCCAAACTGACCTTTCAAGGTCTAACACAGTTATTCCTCGATCCATAAAATGGCAGGACATTTACCTTCCCACTGAATGGGTTTTAGAAGGAGTAGCTCACCCTAGATTACCTGAAAGATTAGAACCAAACATACAAATACACCAAGTTCACCAAGATGATAATGGAAGAGTCACTCTTGCATTTGATCGATCATCCCGAGCCTCTTTTATTAGTTCTCGATATTCCGATGCTTCCTCAAGAACCTTAGAAAAGATTTCTCAAATCCCTTATATCATTAACACTACCTCAAAATCAAGACACTCTACATCAGATATACCCAATACCTCTATGGGAGGTGTAGATTATTCTTCCAATATACCTCACCCATTCTATAAACAAAGTCAATTACGACCAAACCAAAACACGGTTTCCCCTTCCTCACCAACATCCCCAACCTTCTCTGCTATAACTGAGAATATGGGAATGCCAAGTGAGCTAAATGTAATTGAAATAGAATTCCAAATCAATAAAACTTTTCTCCGTGAAGAGTTCTACTCTCCCCAAAACACTGAAAAAAGAAATTGGTTTTTTACCAACTTCAAAGAACAAAAGACACAAATTCAAGAAATTTATTATGAATTTCTTAACCAAAACAAAATCCAAATGATATTCTTTGATTGGTTGGAAATTTACTCCTCTAACCAAAACTTATTTTTCCCATTCACAAATTACCTAAACCCCATCACTCGAAGCATGAGCCAAAAACAAAAACAATGGGAAACAACCAGCGGAACTATAGAATCACACCACCCACCTTTTAGAAATGTCACACTAACAGTTCATAGTGAAAAAATCGAGGCACACCCCATCAAAAGACCAGATGATGACATACTAAAAAATACTAGGAATACAATCCTTGTTGTTAATTACACAAACACCCACCTAAATAGCATAGGAAGTCAACTAAACCGGATAGAAGACCGGATTCAAAAAACAATAGATTTACCCAAAAGTATTAATAATCAAGAACCCATATTTAAGCCATACCAAGTTTCTAGACAAAGCCAACAACAAATTCAAACAAATAGACCAGAATTCGTTATAGCCATCAAAAACCATCTTAGCAGACTTGAGGCTTCCTCTTTCACAACCCAAATAGCTGCTGACAGTGTTTCATCTAAACAACTAAATGTCATACATCATGACTCATATGAAAAAGATTTCATGCCCCAGGTTCATGACCTCCGACAAATGATTCCAAAATTCACAGCCCCAGACATTGGAGTTGAAAATAGACCTGAAATTTTAACCCAGTCTAAATTCAATGCATCATCTGTTTATGAATGGAATATAGATGGAATGTCTGAATATAATATTCTAAATCATTTACAACAAATGACCATGGCATCCAATGCTTATACAACCCAAATAGGAACCCCAGATAAAGCTATAGCCGAATTACTCATAGCAGGGTTCTCTGGCCAATTAAAAGGTTGGTGGGACTATCACCTTACCCCTGAAAATCATCTTGAAATCCTAAATTCCATTAGAGAAGATGAAGAGAGAAAACCTATTTTAGATGAACAAGGAAACCCTATTTAAGGAGCAGTCGCACAACTCATTCTAGTCATAACATACCACTTCATTGGTGACCCTTCTCACCTGAGAGATAAAAATGCTGAGCTTTTACATAATCTCAAATGTAAAAAACTTAGTGATTTCCAAAGATATAAAACTACTTTCCTCACCAGAGTCATGCTCAGAGAAGACTCGAACCATGCAAATTGGAAAGAAAAATTCTTAGCCGGACTTTCAACCTTACTCGGTGTAAGAGTTAGAACCTCTTTAATTACTGAACACGGAAGCCCGATACCTTACAAAAACCTGACATATGGCCAACTCATAAGCCAAACACAATGAGAAGGCCTAAAGATTTGTCAAGATTTAAAACTCCAAAGATATCTCAAATGGGAAATGAAAAGAACAAAGCAGGAATTAGGGACTTTCTGTCAACAATTTGACTATAATCCCAACAAAAGCTATTCAAAACTAAAATGTGATGGTGAATGCAAGCCATATCAAAGACCTTATCAGAAAAGGTCTTTCACAAAGTCTAAACATTTCTACAAAAAATCGACAGAACCGTTCTATAATAAACCTTCCTACAACAAAAAACCTTTCAACAAAAATAGATTTACTAAACCAACCAATAAAGATATAACTTGTTACAAATGTGGAAAAAAGGGACATATATCTAGATTCTGCATACTTAATAGGAAAATACAAGAGTTAAACATAGAAGAAAGCTTATATAACAAAATCTCGGCTTTACTCCTTGAATCTTCCGACTCTGAGACATCTGAAATGTCTGGAAATGATGAACCTCTTCAAATAGATGAGATTGCAACAAGCTCATCTTGCTCTCATAATTCCTCCTCTGAAGACAAACGCATCAACGTCCTAACTAGAAATGAAGAATATTCTCTCGAAATCATAGAGAAGATAACTGATCCCCAAATAAGAAAAGAGCTCTTAGAAAAATTACTCCAACGACCAATTGAACCCAAACCAGAACAAAAACATTCTATTCTCCCATCAACAAAAACTACATATGAGTTGACCACAATATTAAAAAAGCAAAAACCCAACCAAAAATCTGTTCCAACAATACAAGACCTACACAAATAAATTAAGGAAATCAAAGAAGAATTAAAAATCCTTAAAGAGCAGCAGAAGATAGATTCTGAAGCTTTAAATGTCCTTCTAGTTCGTGAAGTAGAAGAGAAAAATACTGAACAAAAATAATTAAGTAGTTTAAACAATACTCCTGATCAAGATGAAGATTTCTTATATGAATTAAGGCAAGTTACCTACCGAAAATATCTCATAAAAGTCAAAGTTGTCTTCTCAGATGACTTTATCTTAGATACCATTGCTTTATTCGATACAGGAGCAGATTTGAATTGCATTAAAGAAGAAATAATACCAAAAAGATTTCATCAACATACCAACGAAAGATTAACCGTCGCTAATAACTCAAACCTCAATGTAGTTAGTAAGGTTGACGCCTCTATCAATAATAAAACCTTCCAAATTAAGACATCTTTTCTCCTAGTTAAAGGAATACATCATCTTGTCATATTAGGTACACCTTTCTTCAATTTAATAACCCCCTATACTGTCACCTACGAAGGTATTACTTTCAAAAGCCATAACACCAAACTTACCTTCCCATTTCTTAAAAAACCCAAAACAAGGAACCTCAATACAATAAAGGCATATTCTATATATAATAATGAGATAAATGCCTTAATACAAGGAAAACAGATACAATTATCCCATCTAAAACAAGACCTTTCCTCTCACAAGATTGAGAAGCAATTACAAGACTACTTTATCAAAGAAAAAATCTTAAAATTACTAAAACAAATAGAAGTCGAACTCTGTTCTAACTTACCAAATGCTTTTTGGCATAGAAAATAACATATGATTGATTTACCTTATGAAAAAGATTTTGATGAAAAGGAAATACCAACAAAAGCGAGACCTATCCAAATGAACTCCGACCTAGAACAACATTGCAGAAAAGAGATCACCGATCTCGAATCCAAAGGAATCATATCAAAATCTAGATCCCCGTGGTCCTGTGCAGCTTTCTATGTAAACAAAAATGCTGAAGTTGAGAGAGGGACACCAAGGCTAGTTATCAATTATAAGCCTCTAAATAAAGCCTTAAGATGGGTATGATACCCTATACCTAATAAAAAGACCTTTTACAAAAATTAAGATCTTCAATAATATTCTCCAAATTTGATTTAAAATCAGGATTTTGGCAGATTCAAATCCACCCAAAAGATAGATATAAAACCGCTTTTACGGTCCCATTCGGATAGTATGAATGGAATGTCCTTCCATTTGGAATCAAAACTGCCCCTAGCGAATTCCAAAGAATTATGAATAACATATTCAATGACTATTCTACATTCTGTATAGTATAAATTGATGATGTTCTAGTTTTTTCAGAAACTATTGAACAACATTTCAAACACCTTAAAACTTTCTGCCAAGTATCTAGAAAAAATGGTTTAGTCATATCCAAATCCAAAATTTCCCTATTTCAAACTCGTGTAAGATTTCTTGGTCACTACATATCAAAAGGAACAGTTACACCAATTGAAAGAGCCCTAAATTTTGCAACAAAATTTCCCGATAAAATCACAGATAAAACCCAACTCCAAAGATTTTTAGGAAGTCTCAACTATGTCCTAGACTTCTATCCAAACATCAATAGGATAGCCAAGCCCTTACATGACCGCCTTAAAACTAACCCTATCCCTTGGTCATCTGAACATACCGAAATTGTTCGACAAATCAAAGCTCAGGTTCTAGAAATCCCTTGTCTACACCTTGCTGATCCAAATGCTTCTAAATTAGTTGAAACAGATGCTTCTGAGTTAGGATACGGCGGTATACTAAAACAAGTAGTCAATGGTAAAGAACAAATAGTCCAGTTTACATCTGCACATTGGAATGATTGTCAAAGAAATTATTCTACTATAAAAAAAGGAAATACTTTCAATTGTTTTATGTATTACAAAATTTCAAAGTGATTCCAAAAAGGACGTAATAGGACCAACAAATATTAATAGAAACAGTAGGGAGAGTAATATAGTAAGACTAAGACATGGTATGCTTATTAACACAAAATATTAAAACATGAATATTAAAACATGATATGAACAAGAATAGGTTTTGAAATTACTTGGAAACGCTTTTGATTATATAATTGAAAGCAATCGGCAGGTCTTTGTGTTACAATATGAGAAAACTTGAGAATAAACTTCGGAAATATGAACTGCTATCACTAGTATAAGATGTGTATATTATCTGCTCTCTAATTTCAAGTGTGTATATTACTCTCTTCTTCTTCCTATTTATAGAAGGATGAGGAGTCTAATTTCTTGAAACAGCATCATTCTTTTTCTTGTAGTGGAGTTCTGCTTTCCTGAGTGGACAGCATGACTTGAGTGGGAGGTCTTCTTTTTCTTAGTGGAGGGGCTGCTTTCCTGAGTGGGAGGCTGCTTTCTTCACAGGATTTTGAGTATGATTCCTCTTCCACCGAAAGTTGCTTTGTTTGGAGAATATTGCTGAGTTGGTCTCAGTGGGAATCTTCTTTTGTGTCTTCTTTGTCTTCTTTTGAATAATGATGAGTTAGTCTCAGTGGGAAGTGTCTTCTTTGTGGTCTCGGGAGAAATGCTGATATAATAAAAACTAGATACAAAATTTAAATGATGTACAATATTTTTTTTAAGTACTTTTTACCGTTTTACCCCTAATAATTTGGAGTAAAGAAGTGTCTTTACAAACTGATTATAATATTGAAATAAAGGAAAACTAAACAATATGAAATGATGAAAATTTGGATGAAATTTTTGGGGGTATTTTGGACCTTTTCTATTTTATTTATTATTTTTTTTTAATCAGTGGAAAACTAAACTGGACTATTTGTTCTTTACCATTGACTACTTGTTTTAGTATACCACCGTATCCTAACTCAGAAGCATCTGTTTCAACTACTTTAGAAGCATTTGGATCAGCAAGGTGTAGACAAGGGATTTCTAGAACCTGAGCTTTGATTTGTCGAACAATTTCGGTATGTTCAGATGACCAAGGGACAGGGTTAGTTTTAAGGCGGTCATGTAAGGGCTTGGCTATCCTATTGATGTTTGGATAGAAGTCTAGGACATAGTTGAGACTTCCTAAAAATCTTTGGAGTTGGGTTTTATCTGTGATTTTATCGGAAAATTTTGTTGCAAAAGTTAGGGCTCTTTCAATTGGTGTAACTGTTCCTTTTGATATGTAGTGACCAAGAAATCTTACACGAGTTTGAAATAGGGAAATTTTGGATTTGGATATGACTAAACCATTTTTTCTAGATACTTGGCAGAAAGTTTTAAGGTGTTTGAAATGTTGTTCAATAGTTTCTGAAAAAACTAGAACATCATCAATATATACTATACAGAATGTAGAATAGTCATTGAATATGTCATTCATAATTCTTTGGAATTTGCTAGGGGCAGTTTTGATTCCAAATGGAAGGACATTCCATTCATACTGTCTGAATGGGACCGTAAAAGCGGTTTTATATCTATCTTTTGGGTGGATTTGAATCTGCCAAAATCCCGATTTTAAATCAAATTTGGAGAATGTTATTGAAGATCTTAATTTTTGTAAAAGGTCTTTTTTATTAGGTATAGGGTATCCTACCCATCTTAAGGCTTTATTTAGAGGCTTATAATTGATAACTAGCCTTGGTGTCCCTCTCTCAACTTCAGCATTTTTGTTTACATAGAAAGCTGTACAGGACCACGAGGATCTAGATTTTGATACGATTCCTTTGGATTCGAGATCGGTGATCTCTTTTCTGCAATATTGTTCTAGGTCGGAGTTCATTTGGATAGATCTCGCTTTTATTGGTATTTCCTTTTCATCAAAATCT